>NC_134404.1:7500624-7848124 GCF_038048845.1 Mixophyes fleayi | reverse complement strand
AAAGAGAAAAATGATTGGAGAATGCGAGCATCGATCTCGCTACCTCTCACATGCTAAGTGAGCGCTCTACCATTTGAGCTAATTCCCCATGCCTTCTCACTGATGGAATTAAAATGATCTCTGGAGTACCATGTCTCAACATATTTGTTTTTTTCCATTTCGCTGTGATTTTCTAATCTTTTTTCCCAGGTTTTTAAAGATCTCCTATAATATTGAAAAAATAAGCCTACTTATCAAAGGTAAATGTCTGTAATAATCATACAGGCTCTTACCATTACAAATGTTTCAATTTCTGGTGAAATAATGAAGTTTGACAGTATAGCTGATTCTTCCAAATTTCTTTTCGAATGTATTTTTCCAGGTAGAACTTCAAATAAAGAGTGACATAATTGACTTATAAATGGGAAAAGTGTTGAATTGAAGGATGCAGTAAAACCACTATTATATCATACAAATCAAACCTCTGAAAAGTGTTCAATGATAAAAGAGATTTTCTCCCTTACTTTCCAAGTAAAAAAAACAATTTGTTCAAAGCTATATCAAATCCTCAGCCTAGGCTTGGTTATTTTGCTGCGGTGGTCATCTGCCAACCAGGTGAGATTTTAAAAGCATTTGGTATAATCAATAAACCTGATTGTAAATGTCACCAGTCTTAATATCAAAGAAAAGTTCTTGAATGGACGGACAAAAATGAATGGAGAATGCAAGCATTGATCTTGCTACCTCTCGCATGCTAAGCGAGCGCTCTACCATTTGAGCTAATTCCCCATGCCTGCTCACTGAGGGATTTGAAATGATCTCTGGAGTATCATGTCTCAACATATTTGATTGTTTCCATTTCGTTGTGATTTTCTAATCTTTTTTCCCAGGTTTTTAAAGATTTCCTATAATATTGAAAAAATATGCCTACTTATCAAGGGTAAATGTCTGTAATAATCATACAGGCTCTTTCCATAACAAATGTTTCAATTTCTGGTGAAATAATGAAGTTTGACTGTATAGCTGATTCTTCCAAATTTCTTTTCGAATGTATTTTTCCCGGTAGAACTTCAAATAAAGAGTGACATAATTGACTTATAAATGGGAAAAATGTTGAATTGAAGGATGCAGTAAAACCACTATTATATCATATAAATCAAACCTCTGAAAAGTGTTCAATGATAAAAGAGATTTTCTCACTTACTTTCCAAGTAAAAAAAACAATTTGTTCAAAGCTATATCAAATCCTCAACCTAGGCTTGGTTATTTTGCTGCAGTGGTCATCTGCCTACCAGCTGAGATTTTAAAGGCCTTTGGTATAATCAATAAACCTGATTGTAAATGTCACCAGTCTTAATATCAAAGAAAAGTTCTTGAATGGAAAGACAAAAATGATTGGAGAATGCGAGCATCGATCTCGCTACCTCTCACATGCTAAGTGAGCGCTCTACCATTAGAGCTAATTCCCCATGCCTTCTCACTGATGGAATTAAAATGATCTCTGGAGTACCATGTCTGAACATATTTGTTTTTTTCCATTTCGCTGTGATTTTCTAATCTTTTTTCCCAGGTTTTTAAAGATCTCCTATAATATTGAAAAAATAAGCCTACTTATCAAAGGTAAATGTCTGTAATAATCATACAGGCTCTTACCATTACAAATGTTTCAATTTCTGGTGAAATAATGAAGTTTGACAGTATAGCTGATTCTTCCAAATTGCTTTTCGAATGTATTTTTCCAGGTAGAACTTCAAATAAAGAGTGACATAATTGACTTATAAATGGGAAAAGTGTTGAATTGAAGGATGCAGTAAAACCACTATTATATCATAGAAATCAAACCTCTGAAAAGTGTTCAATGTTAATAGAGATTTTCTCCCTTACTTTTAAAGTAAATAAATAATATGTTCAAAGCTATATCAAATCCTCAGCCTAGGCTTTGTTATTTTGCTGCGGTGCTCATCTGCCAACCAGGTGAGATTTTAAAAGCATTTGGTATAATTAATAAACCTGATTGTATATGTCACCAGTCTTAATATCAAAGAAAAGTTCTTGAATGGAAAGACAAAAATGATTGGAGAATGCAAGCATCGATCTCGCTACCTCTCACATGCTAAGCGAGCGCTCTACCATTTGAGCTAATTCCCCATGCCTTCTCACTGATGGAATTAAAATGATCTCTGGAGTACCATGTCTCAACATATTTGTTTTTTTCCATTTCGCTGTGATTTTCTAATCTTTTTTCCCAGGTTTTTAAAGATTTCCTATAATATTGAAAAAATAAGCCTACTTATCAAAGGTAAATGTCTGTAATAATCATACAGGCTCTTACCATTAGAAATGTTTCAATTTCTGGTGAAATAATGAGGTTTGACAGTATAGCTGATTCTTCCAAATTTCTTTTCGAATGTATTTTTCCAGGTAGAACTTCAAATAAAGAGTGACATAATTGACTTATAAATGGGAAAAGTGTTGAATTGAAGGATGCAGTAAAACCACTATTATATCATAGAAATCAAACCTCTGAAAAGTGTTCAATGTTAATAGAGATTTTCTCCCTTACTTTTAAAGTAAATAAATAATATGTTCAAAGCTATATCAAATCCTCAGCCTAGGCTTTGTTATTTTGCTGCGGTGCTCATCTGCCAACCAGGTGAGATTTTAAAAGCATTTGGTATAATTAATAAACCTGATTGTATATGTCACCAGTCTTAATATCAAAGAAAAGTTCTTGAATGGAAAGACAAAAATGATTGGAGAATGCGAGCATCGATCTCGCTACCTCTCACATGCTAAGCGAGCGCTCTACCATTTGAGCTAATTCCCCATGCCTTCTCACTGATGGAATTAAAATGATCTCTGGAGTACCATGTCTCAACATATTTGTTTTTTTCCATTTCGCTGTGATTTTCTAATCTTTTTTCCCAGGTTTTTAAAGATTTCCTATAATATTGAAAAAATAAGCCTACTTATCAAAGGTAAATGTCTGTAATAATCATACAGGCTCTTACCATTAGAAATGTTTCAATTTCTGGTGAAATAATGAGGTTTGACAGTATAGCTGATTCTTCCAAATTTCTTTTCGAATGTATTTTTCCAGGTAGAACTTCAAATAAAGAGTGACATAATTGACTTATAAATGGGAAAAGTGTTGAATTGAAGGATGCAGTAAAACCACTATTATATCATACAAATCAAACCTCTGAAAAGTGTTCAATGATAAAAGATATTTTCTCCCTTACTTTCCAAGTAAAAAAACCAATTTGTTCAAAGCTATATCAAATCCTCAACCTAGGCTTGGTTATTTTGCTGCGGTGGTCATCTGCCTACCAGCTGAGATTTTAAAGGCCTTTGGTATAATCAATAAACCTGATTGTAAATGTCACCAGTCTTAATATCAAAGAAAAGTTCTTGAATGGAAAGACAAAAATGATTGGAGAATGCGAGCATCGATCTCGCTACCTCTCACATGCTAAGCGAGAGCTCTACCATTTGAGCGAATTCCCATTCCTTCTCACTTATGGAATTAAAATGATCTCTGGAGTACCATGTCTCAACATATTTGTTTTTTTCCATTTCGCTGTGATTTTCTAATCTTTTTTCCCAGGTTTTTAAAGATTTCCTATAATATTGAAAAAATAAGCCTACTTATCCAAGGTAAATGTCTGTAATAATCATACAGGCTCTTTCCATTACAAATGTTTCAATTTATGGTGAAAAAATAAAGTTTGACAGTATAGCTGATTCTTCCAAATTTCTTTTCGAATGTATTTTTGCCAGGTAGAACTTCAAAAACAAAGTGACATAATTGACTTATAAATGGGAAAAGTGTTGAATTGAAGGATGCAGTAAAACCACTATTATATCATACAAATCAAACCTCTGAAAAGTGTTCAATGATAAAAGAGATTTTCTCCCTTACTTTCCAAGTAAAAAAAACAATTTGTTCAAAGCTATATCAAATCCTCAACCTAGGCTTGGTTATTTTGCTGCGGTGGTCATCTGCCAACCAGGTGAGATTTTAAAAGCATTTGGTATAATCAATAAACCTGATTGTAAATGTCACCAGTCTTAATATCAAAGAAAAGTTCTTGAATGGACGGACAAAAATGAATGGAGAATGCAAGCATTGATCTTGCTACCTCTCGCATGCTAAGCAAGCGCTCTACCATTTGAGCTAATTCCCCATGCCTGCTCACTGAGGGAATTGAAATGATCTCTGGAGTATCATGTCTCAACATATTTGATTGTTTCCATTTCGTTGTGATTTTCTAATCTTTTTTCCCAGGTTTTTAAAGATTTCCTATAATATTGAAAAAATATGCCTACTTATCAAGGGTAAATGTCTGTAATAATCATACAGGCTCTTTCCATAACAAATGTTTCAATTTCTGGTGAAATAATGAAGTTTGACTGTATAGCTGATTCTTCCAAATTTCTTTTCGAATGTATTTTTCCCGGTAGAACTTCAAATAAAGAGTGACATAATTGACTTATAAATGGGAAAAATGTTGAATTGAAGGATGCAGTAAAACCACTATTATATCATATAAATCAAACCTCTGAAAAGTGTTCGATGATAAAAGAGATTTTCTCACTTACTTTCCAAGTAAAAAAAACAATTTGTTCAAAGCTATATCAAATCCTCAACCTAGGCTTGGTTATTTTGCTGCAGTGGTCATCTGCCTACCAGCTGAGATTTTAAAGGCCTTTTGGTATAATCAATAAACCTGATTGAAATGTCACCAGTCTTAATATCAAAGAAAAGTTCTTGAATGGAAAGACAAAAATGATTGGAGAATGCAAGCATCGATCTCGCTACCTCTCACATGCTAAGCGAGCGCTCTACCATTTGAGCTAATTCCCCATGCCTTCTCACTGATGGAATTAAAATGATCTCTGGAGTACCATGTCTGAACATATTTGTTTTTTTCCATTTCGCTGTGATTTTCTAATCTTTTTTCCCAGGTTTTTAAAGATCTCCTATAATATTGAAAAAATAAGCCTACTTATCAAAGGTAAATGTCTGTAATAATCATACAGGCTCTTACCATTACAAATGTTTCAATTTCTGGTGAAATAATGAAGTTTGACAGTATAGCTGATTCTTCCAAATTGCTTTTCGAATGTATTTTTCCAGGTAGAACTTCAAATAAAGAGTGACATAATTGACTTATAAATGGGAAAAGTGTTGAATTGAAGGATGCAGTAAAACCACTATTATATCATAGAAATCAAACCTCTGAAAAGTGTTCAATGTTAATAGAGATTTTCTCCCTTACTTTTAAAGTAAATAAATAATATGTTCAAAGCTATATCAAATCCTCAGCCTAGGCTTTGTTATTTTGCTGCGGTGCTCATCTGCCAACCAGGTGAGATTTTAAAAGCATTTGGTATAATTAATAAACCTGATTGTATATGTCACCAGTCTTAATATCAAAGAAAAGTTCTTGAATGGAAAGACAAAAATGATTGGAGAATGTGAGCATCGATCTCGCTACCTCTCACATGCTAAGCGAGCGCTCTACCATTTGAGCGAATTCCCCATGCCTTCTCACTGATGGAATTAAAATGATCTCTGGAGTACCATGTCTCAACATATTTGTTTTTTTCCATTTCGCTGTGATTTTCTAATCTTTTTTCCCAGGTTTTTAAAGATCTCCTATAATATTGAAAAAATAAGCCTACTTATCAAAGGTAAATGTCTGTAATAATCATACAGGCTCTTACCATTACAAATGTTTCAATTTCTGATGAAATAATGAAGTTTGACAGTATAGCTGATTCTTCCAAATTTCTTTTCGAATGTATTTTTCCAGGTAGAACTTCAAATAAAGAGTGACATAATTGACTTATAAATGGGAAAAGTGTTGAACTGAAGGATGCAGTAAAACCACTATTATATCATACAAATCAAACCTCTGAAAAGTGTTCAATGATAAAAGAGATTTTCTCCCTTACTTTCCAAGTAAAAAAAACAATTTGTTCAAAGCTATATCAAATCCTCAGCCTAGGCATGGTTATTTTGCTGCGGTGGTCATCTGCCAACCAGGTGAGATTTTAAAAGCATTTGGTATAATCAATAAACCTGATTGTAAATGTCACCAGTCTTAATATCAAAGAAAAGTTCTTGAATGGACGGACAAAAATGAATGGAGAATGCAAGCATTGATCTTGCTACCTCTCGCATGCTAAGCGAGCGCTCTACCATTTGAGCTAATTCCCCATGCCTGCGCACTGAGGGATTTGAAATGATCTCTGGAGTATCATGTCTCAACATATTTGATTGTTTCCATTTCGTTGTGATTTTCTAATCTTTTTTCCCAGGTTTTTAAAGATTTCCTATAATATTGAAAAAATATGCCTACTTATCAAGGGTAAATGTCTGTAATAATCATACAGGCTCTTTCCATAACAAATGTTTCAATTTCTGGTGAAATAATGAAGTTTGACTGTATAGCTGATTCTTCCAAATTTCTTTTCGAATGTATTTTTCCCGGTAGAACTTCAAATAAAGAGTGACATAATTGACTTATAAATGGGAAAAATGTTGAATTGAAGGATGCAGTAAAACCACTATTATATCATATAAATCAAACCTCTGAAAAGTGTTCAATGATAAAAGAGATTTTCTCACTTACTTTCCAAGTAAAAAAAACAATTTGTTCAAAGCTATATCAAATCCTCAACCTAGGCTTGGTTATTTTGCTGCAGTGGTCATCTGCCTACCAGCTGAGATTTTAAAGGCCTTTGGTATAATCAATAAACCTGATTGTAAATGTCACCAGTCTTAATATCAAAGAAAAGTTCTTGAATGGAAAGACAAAAATGATTGGAGAATGCGAGCATCGATCTCGCTACCTCTCACATGCTAAGTGAGCGCTCTACCATTAGAGCTAATTCCCCATGCCTTCTCACTGATGGAATTAAAATGATCTCTGGAGTACCATGTCTGAACATATTTGTTTTTTTCCATTTCGCTGTGATTTTCTAATCTTTTTTCCCAGGTTTTTAAAGATCTCCTATAATATTGAAAAAATAAGCCTACTTATCAAAGGTAAATGTCTGTAATAATCATACAGGCTCTTACCATTACAAATGTTTCAATTTCTGGTGAAATAATGAAGTTTGACAGTATAGCTGATTCTTCCAAATTGCTTTTCGAATGTATTTTTCCAGGTAGAACTTCAAATAAAGAGTGACATAATTGACTTATAAATGGGAAAAGTGTTGAATTGAAGGATGCAGTAAAACCACTATTATATCATAGAAATCAAACCTCTGAAAAGTGTTCAATGTTAATAGAGATTTTCTCCCTTACTTTTAAAGTAAATAAATAATATGTTCAAAGCTATATCAAATCCTCAGCCTAGGCTTTGTTATTTTGCTGCGGTGCTCATCTGCCAACCAGGTGAGATTTTAAAAGCATTTGGTATAATTAATAAACCTGATTGTATATGTCACCAGTCTTAATATCAAAGAAAAGTTCTTGAATGGAAAGACAAAAATGATTGGAGAATGCAAGCATCGATCTCGCTACCTCTCACATGCTAAGCGAGCGCTCTACCATTTGAGCTAATTCCCCATGCCTTCTCACTGATGGAATTAAAATGATCTCTGGAGTACCATGTCTCAACATATTTGTTTTTTTCCATTTCGCTGTGATTTTCTAATCTTTTTTCCCAGGTTTTTAAAGATTTCCTATAATATTGAAAAAATAAGCCTACTTATCAAAGGTAAATGTCTGTAATAATCATACAGGCTCTTACCATTAGAAATGTTTCAATTTCTGGTGAAAATAATGAGGTTTGACAGTATAGCTGATTCTTCCAAATTTCTTTTCGAATGTATTTTTCCAGGTAGAACTTCAAATAAAGAGTGACATAATTGACTTATAAATGGGAAAAGTGTTGAATTGAAGGATGCAGTAAAACCACTATTTTATCATAGAAATCAAACCTCTGAAAAGTGTTCAATGTTAATAGAGATTTTCTCCCTTACTTTTAAAGTAAATAAATAATATGTTCAAAGCTATATCAAATCCTCAGCCTAGGCTTTGTTATTTTGCTGCGGTGCTCATCTGCCAACCAGGTGAGATTTTAAAAGCATTTGGTATAATTAATAAACCTGATTGTATATGTCACCAGTCTTAATATCAAAGAAAAGTTCTTGAATGGAAAGACAAAAATGATTGGAGAATGCGAGCATCGATCTCGCTACCTCTCACATGCTAAGCGAGCGCTCTACCATTTGAGCTAATTCCCCATGCCTTCTCACTGATGGAATTAAAATGATCTCTGGAGTACCATGTCTCAACATATTTGTTTTTTTCCATTTCGCTGTGATTTTCTAATCTTTTTTCCCAGGTTTTTAAAGATTTCCTATAATATTGAAAAAATAAGCCTACTTATCAAAGGTAAATGTCTGTAATAATCATACAGGCTCTTACCATTAGAAATGTTTCAATTTCTGGTGAAATAATGAGGTTTGACAGTATAGCTGATTCTTCCAAATTTCTTTTCGAATGTATTTTTCCAGGTAGAACTTCAAATAAAGAGTGACATAATTGACTTATAAATGGGAAAAGTGTTGAATTGAAGGATGCAGTAAAACCACTATTATATCATACAAATCAAACCTCTGAAAAGTGTTCAATGATAAAAGATATTTTCTCCCTTACTTTCCAAGTAAAAAAACCAATTTGTTCAAAGCTATATCAAATCCTCAACCTAGGCTTGGTTATTTTGCTGCGGTGGTCATCTGCCTACCAGCTGAGATTTTAAAGGCCTTTGGTATAATCAATAAACCTGATTGTAAATGTCACCAGTCTTAATATCAAAGAAAAGTTCTTGAATGGAAAGACAAAAATGATTGGAGAATGCGAGCATCGATCTCGCTACCTCTCACATGCTAAGCGAGCGCTCTACCATTTGAGCGAATTCCCATTCCTTCTCACTTATGGAATTAAAATGATCTCTGGAGTACCATGTCTCAACATATTTGTTTTTTTCCATTTCGCTGTGATTTTCTAATCTTTTTTCCCAGGTTTTTAAAGATTTCCTATAATATTGAAAAAATAAGCCTACTTATCCAAGGTAAATGTCTGTAATAATCATACAGGCTCTTTCCATTACAAATGTTTCAATTTATGGTGAAAAAATGAAGTTTGACAGTATAGCTGATTCTTCCAAATTTCTTTTCGAATGTATTTTTGCCAGGTAGAACTTCAAAAACAAAGTGACATAATTGACTTATAAATGGGAAAAGTGTTGAATTGAAGGATGCAGTAAAACCACTATTATATCATACAAATCAAACCTCTGAAAAGTGTTCAATGTTAATAGAGATTTTCTCCCTTACTTTTAAAGTAAATAAATAATATGTTCAAAGCTATATCAAATCCTCAGCCTAGGCTTGGTTATTTTGCTGCGGTGCTCATCTGCCTACCAGCTGAGATTTTAAAGACCTTTGGTATAATCAATAAACCTGATTGTAAATGTCACCAGTCTTAATATCAAAAAAAAGTTCTTGAATGGAAAGACAAAAATGATTGGAGAATGCGAGCATCGATCTTGCTACCTCTCACATGCTAAGCGAGCGCTCTACCATTTGAGCTAATTCCCCATGCCTTCTCACTGATGGGATTAAAATGATCTCTGGAGTACCATGTCTGAACATATTTGTTTTTTTCCATTTCGCTGTGATTTTCTAATCTTTTTTCCCAGGTTTTTAAAGATCTCCTATAATATTGAAAAAATAAGCCTACTTATCAAAGGTAAATGTCTGTAATAATCATACAGGCTCTTTCCATAACAAATGTTTCAATTTCTGGTGAAATAATGAAGTTTGACTGTATAGCTGATTCTTCCAAATTTCTTTTCGAATGTATTTTTCCCGGTAGAACTTCAAATAAAGAGTGACATAATTGACTTATAAATGGGAAAAATGTTGAATTAAAGGATGCAGTAAAACCACTATTATATCATATAAATCAAACCTCTGAAAAGTGTTCAATGATAAAAGAGATTTTCTCACTTACTTTCCAAGTAAAAAAAACAATTTGTTCAAAGCTATATCAAATCCTCAACCTAGGCTTGGTTATTTTGCTGCAGTGGTCATCTGCCTACCAGCTGAGATTTTAAAGGCCTTTGGTATAATCAATAAACCTGATTGTAAATGTCACCAGTCTTAATATCAAAGAAAAGTTCTTGAATGGAAAGACAAAAGATTGTTTGGAGAATTCGAGCATCGATCTCGCTACCTCTCACATGCTAAGCGAGCGCTCTACCATTTGAGCTAATTCCCCATGCCTTCTCACTGATGGAATTAAAATGATCTCTGGAGTACCATGTCTCAACATATTTGTTTTTTTCCATTTCGCTGTGATTTTCTAATCTTTTTTCCCAGGTTTTTAAAGATTTCCTATAATATTGAAAAAATAAGCCTACTTATCAAAGGTAAATGTCTGTAATAATCATACAGGCTCTTACCATTAGAAATGTTTCAATTTCTGGTGAAATAATGAGGTTTGACAGTATAGCTGATTCTTCCAAATTTCTTTTCGAATGTATTTTTCCAGGTAGAACTTCAAATAAAGAGTGACATAATTGACTTATAAATGGGAAAAGTGTTGAATTGAAGGATGCAGTAAAACCACTATTATATCATACAAATCAAACCTCTGAAAAGTGTTCAATGATAAAATATATTTTCTCCCTTACTTTCCAAGTAAAAAAACCAATTTGTTCAAAGCTATATCAAATCCTCAACCTAGGCTTGGTTATTTTGCTGCGGTGGTCATCTGCCTACCAGCTGAGATTTTAAAGGCCTTTGGTATAATCAATAAACCTGATTGTAAATGTCACCAGTCTTAATATCAAAGAAAAGTTCTTGAATGGAAAGACAAAAATGATTGGAGAATGCGAGCATCGATCTCGCTACCTCTCACATGCTAAGCGAGCGCTCTACCATTTGAGCGAATTCCCATTCCTTCTCACTTATGGAATTAAAATGATCTCTGGAGTACCATGTCTCAACATATTTGTTTTTTTCCATTTCGCTGTGATTTTCTAATCTTTTTTCCCAGGTTTTTAAAGATTTCCTATAATATTGAAAAAATAAGCCTACTTATCCAAGGTAAATGTCTGTAATAATCATACAGGCTCTTTCCATTACAAATGTTTCAATTTATGGTGAAAAAATGAAGTTTGACAGTATAGCTGATTCTTCCAAATTTCTTTTCGAATGTATTTTTGCCAGGTAGAACTTCAAAAACAAAGTGACATAATTGACTTATAAATGGGAAAAGTGTTGAATTGAAGGATGCAGTAAAACCACTATTATATCATACAAATCAAACCTCTGAAAAGTGTTCAATGATAAAAGAGATTTTCTCCCTTACTTTCCAAGTAAAAAAAACAATTTGTTCAAAGCTATATCAAATCCTCAACCTAGGCTTGGTTATTTTGCTGCGGTGGTCATCTGCCAACCAGGTGAGATTTTAAAAGCATTTGGTATAATCAATAAACCTGATTGTAAATGTCACCAGTCTTAATATCAAAGAAAAGTTCTTGAATGGACGGACAAAAATGAATGGAGAATGCAAGCATTGATCTTGCTACCTCTCGCATGCTAAGCAAGCGCTCTACCATTTGAGCTAATTCCCCATGCCTGCTCACTGAGGGAATTGAAATGATCTCTGGAGTATCATGTCTCAACATATTTGATTGTTTCCATTTCGTTGTGATTTTCTAATCTTTTTTCCCAGGTTTTTAAAGATTTCCTATAATATTGAAAAAATATGCCTACTTATCAAGGGTAAATGTCTGTAATAATCATACAGGCTCTTTCCATAACAAATGTTTCAATTTCTGGTGAAATAATGAAGTTTGACTGTATAGCTGATTCTTCCAAATTTCTTTTCGAATGTATTTTTCCCGGTAGAACTTCAAATAAAGAGTGACATAATTGACTTATAAATGGGAAAAATGTTGAATTGAAGGATGCAGTAAAAGCACTATTATATCATATAAATCAAACCTCTGAAAAGTGTTCGATGATAAAAGAGATTTTCTCACTTACTTTCCAAGTAAAAAAAACAATTTGTTCAAAGCTATATCAAATCCTCAACCTAGGCTTGGTTATTTTGCTGCAGTGGTCATCTGCCTACCAGCTGAGATTTTAAAGGCCTTTTGGTATAATCAATAAACCTGATTGTAAATGTCACCAGTCTTAATATCAAAGAAAAGTTCTTGAATGGAAAGACAAAAATGATTGGAGAATGCGAGCATCGATCTCGCTACCTCTCACATGCTAAGCGAGCGCTCTACCATTTGAGCTAATTCCCCATGCCTTCTCACTGATGGAATTAAAATGATCTCTGGAGTACCATGTCTGAACATATTTGTTTTTTTCCATTTCGCTGTGATTTTCTAATCTTTTTTCCCAGGTTTTTAAAGATCTCCTATAATATTGAAAAAATAAGCCTACTTATCAAAGGTAAATGTCTGTAATAATCATACAGGCTCTTACCATTACAAATGTTTCAATTTCTGGTGAAATAATGAAGTTTGACAGTATAGCTGATTCTTCCAAATTGCTTTTCGAATGTATTTTTCCAGGTAGAACTTCAAATAAAGAGTGACATAATTGACTTATAAATGGGAAAAGTGTTGAATTGAAGGATGCAGTAAAACCACTATTATATCATAGAAATCAAACCTCTGAAAAGTGTTCAATGTTAATAGAGATTTTCTCCCTTACTTTTAAAGTAAATAAATAATATGTTCAAAGCTATATCAAATCCTCAGCCTAGGCTTTGTTATTTTGCTGCGGTGCTCATCTGCCAACCAGGTGAGATTTTAAAAGCATTTGGTATAATTAATAAACCTGATTGTATATGTCACCAGTCTTAATATCAAAGAAAAGTTCTTGAATGGAAAGACAAAAATGATTGGAGAATGTGAGCATCGATCTCGCTACCTCTCACATGCTAAGCGAGCGCTCTACCATTTGAGCGAATTCCCCATGCCTTCTCACTGATGGAATTAAAATGATCTCTGGAGTACCATGTCTCAACATATTTGTTTTTTTCCATTTCGCTGTGATTTTCTAATCTTTTTTCCCAGGTTTTTAAAGATTTCCTATAATATTGAAAAAATAAGCCTACTTATCAAAGGTAAATGTCTGTAATAATCATACAGGCTCTTACCATTAGAAATGTTTCAATTTCTGGTGAAATAATGAGGTTTGACAGTATAGCTGATTCTTCCAAATTTCTTTTCGAATGTATTTTTCCAGGTAGAACTTCAAATAAAGAGTGACATAATTGACTTATAAATGGGAAAAGTGTTGAATTGAAGGATGCAGTAAAACCACTATTATATCATACAAATCAAACCTCTGAAAAGTGTTCAATGATAAAAGATATTTTCTCCCTTACTTTCCAAGTAAAAAAAACAATTTGTTCAAAGCTATATCAAATCCTCAACCTAGGCTTGGTTATTTTGCTGCGGTGGTCATCTGCCAACCAGGTGTGATTTTAAAAGCATTTCGTATAATCAATAAACCTGATTGTAAATGTCACCAGTCTTAATATCAAAGAAAAGTTCTTGAATGGAAAGAGAAAAATGATTGGAGAATGCAAGCATCGAGCTCGCTACCTCTCACATGCTAAGCGAGCGCTCTACCATTTGAGCTAATTCCCCATGCCTTCTCACTGATGGAATTAAAATGATCTCTGGAGTACCATGTCTTAACATATTTGTTTTTTTCCATTTCGCTGTGATTTTCTAATCTTTTTTCCCAGGTTTTTAAAGATCTCCTATAATATTGAAAAAATAAGCCTACTTATCAAAGGTAAATGTCTGTAATAATCATACAGGCTCTTTCCATTACAAATGTTTCAATTTCTGGTGAAATAATGAAGTTTGACAGTATAGCTGATTCTTCCAAATTTCTTTTCGAATGTATTTTTCCAGGTAGAACTTCAAATAAAGAGTGACATAATTGACTTATAAATGGGAAAAGTGTTGAATTGAAGGATGCAGTAAAACCACTATTATATCATACAAATCAAACCTCTGAAAAGTGTTCAATGATAAAAGAGATTTTCTCCCTTACTTTCCAAGTAAAAAAAACAATTTGTTCAAAGCTATATCAAATCCTCAACCTAGGCTTGGTTATTTTGCTGCGGTGGTCATCTGCCAACCAGGTGAGATTTTAAAAGCATTTGGTATAATCAATAAACCTGATTGTAAATGTCACCAGTCTTAATATCAAAGAAAAGTTCTTGAATGGACGGACAAAAATGATTGGAGAATGTGAGCATCGATCTCGCTACTTCTCACATGCTAAGCGAGCGCTCTACCATTTGAGCTAATTCCCCATGCCTTCTCACTGATGGTATTAAAATGATCTCTGGAGTACCATGTCTCAACATATTTGTTTTTTTCCATTTCGCTGTGATTTTCTAATCTTTTTTCCCAGGTTTTTAAAGATCTCCTATAATATTGAAAAAATAAGCCTACTTATCAAAGGTAAATGTCTGTAATAATCATACAGGCTCTTTCCATTACAAATGTTTCAATTTATGGTGAAAAAATGAAGTTTGACAGTATAGCTGATTCTTCCAAATTTCTTTTCGAATGTATTTTTGCCAGGTAGAACTTCAAAAACAAAGTGACATAATTGACTTATAAATGGGAAAAGTGTTGAATTGAAGGATGCAGTAAAACCACTATTATATCATACAAATCAAACCTCTGAAAAGTGTTCAATGTTAATAGAGATTTTCTCCCTTACTTTTAAAGTAAATAAATAATATGTTCAAAGCTATATCAAATCCTCAGCCTAGGCTTGGTTATTTTGCTGCGGTGCTCATCTGCCAACCAGGTGAGATTTTAAAAGCATTTTGTATAATCAATAAACCTGATTGTAAATGTCACCAGTCTTAATATCAAAGAAAAGTTCTTGAATGGAAAGACAAAAATGATTGGAGAATGCGAGTATCGATCTCGCTACCTCTCACATGCTAAGCAAGTGCTCTACCATTTGAGCTAATTCCCCATGCCTTCTCACTAATGGAATTAAAATGATCTCTGGAGTACCATGTCTCAACATATTTGTTTTTTTTCCATTTCGCTGTGATTTTCTAATCTTTTTTCCCAGGTTTTTAAAGATTTCCTATAATATTGAAAAAATAGCCTACTTTTCAAGGGTAAATGTCTGTAATAATCATACATGCTCTTTCCATAACAAATGTTTCAATTTCTGGTGAAAAAATGAAGTTTGACAGTATAGCTGATTCTTCCAAATTTCTTTTCGAATGTATTTTTGCCAGGTAGAACTTCAAAAAAAGAGTGACATAATTGACTTTTAATTGGGAAAAGTGTTGAATTGAAGGATGCAGTAAAACCACTATTATATCATAGAAATCAAACCTCTGAAAAGTGTTCAATGATAAAAGAGATTTTCTCCCTTACTTTCCAAGTAAAAAAAACAATTTGTTCAAAGCTATATCAAATCCTCAACCTAGGCTTGGTTATTTTGCTGCGGTGGTCATCTGCCTACCAGCTGAGATTTTAAAAGCATTTTGTATAATCAATAAACCTGATTGTAAATGTCACCAGTCTTAATATCAAAGAAAAGTTCTTGAACGGAAAGAGAAAAATGATTGGAGAATGCGAGCATCGATCTCGCTACCTCTCACATGCTAAGTGAGCGCTCTACCATTTGAGCTAAT
Organism: Mixophyes fleayi; assembly: GCF_038048845.1. NCBI lineage: Eukaryota > Metazoa > Chordata > Amphibia > Anura > Limnodynastidae > Mixophyes > Mixophyes fleayi. The sequence continues at coordinate 7,832,403 of NC_134404.1, read as the reverse complement.
TCCCCATGCCTTCTCACTGATGGAATTAAAATGATCTCTGGAGTACCATGTCTCAACATATTTGTTTTTTTCCATTTCGCTGTGATTTTCTAATCTTTTTTCCCAGGTTTTTAAAGATCTCCTATAATATTGAAAAAATAAGCCTACTTATCAAAGGTAAATGTCTGTAATAATCATACAGGCTCTTACCATTACAAATGTTTCAATTTCTGGTGAAATAATGAAGTTTGACAGTATAGCTGATTCTTCCAAATTTCTTTTCGAATGTATTTTTTCAGGTAGAACTTCAAATAAAGAGTGACATAATTGACTTATAAATGGGAAAAGTGTTGAATTGAAGGATGCAGTAAAACCACTATTATATCATACAAATCAAACCTCTGAAAAGTGTTCAATGATAAAAGAGATTTTCTCCCTTACTTTCCAAGTAAAAAAAACAATTTGTTCAAAGCTATATCAAATCCTCAGCCTAGGCTTGGTTATTTTGCTGCGGTGGTCATCTGACAACCAGGTGAGATTTTAAAAGCATTTGGTATAATCAATAAACCTGATTGTAAATGTCACCAGTCTTAATATCAAAGAAAAGTTCTTGAATGGAAAGACAAAAATGATTGGAGAATGCGAGCATCGATCTCGCTACCTCTCACATGCTAAGCGAGCGCTCTACCATTTGAGCTAATTCCCCATGCCTTCTCACTGATGGAATTAAAATGATCTCTGGAGTACCATGTCCCAACATATTTGTTTTTTTCCATTTCGCTGTGATTTTCTAATCTTTTTTCCCAGGTTTTTAAAGATCTCCTGTAATATTGAAAAAATAAGCCTACTTATCAAAGGTAAATGTCTGTAATAATCATACAGGCTCTTACCATTACAAATGTTTCAATTTCTGGTGAAATAATGAAGTTTGACAGTATAGCTGATTCTTCCAAATTTCTTTTCGAATGTATTTTTCCAGGTAGAACTTCAAATAAAGAGTGACATAATTGACTTATAAATGGGAAAAGTGTTGAATTGAAGGATGCAGTAAAACCACTATTATATCATACAAATCAAACCTCTGAAAAGTGTTCAATGATAAAAGAGATTTTCTCCCTTACTTTCCAAGTAAAAAAAACAATTTGTTCAAAGCTATATCAAATCCTCAACCTAGGCTTGGTTATTTTGCTGCGGTGGTCATCTGCCAACCAGGTGAGATTTTAAAAGCATTTTGTATAATCAATAAACCTGATTGTAAATGTCACCAGTCTTAATATCAAAGAAAAGTTCTTGAATGGAAAGACAAAAATGATTGGAGAATGCGAGTATCGATCTCGCTACCTCTCACATGCTAAGCAAGTGCTCTACCATTTGAGCTAATTCCCCATGCCTTCTCACTAATGGAATTAAAATGATCTCTGGAGTACCATGTCTCAACATATTTGTTTTTTTCCATTTCGCTGTGATTTTCTAATCTTTTTTCCCAGGTTTTTAAAGATTTCCTATAATATTGAAAAAATAGCCTACTTTTCAAGGGTAAATGTCTGTAATAATCATACATGCTCTTTCCATAACAAATGTTTCAATTTCTGGTGAAAAAATGAAGTTTGACAGTATAGCTGATTCTTCCAAATTTCTTTTCGAATGTATTTTTGCCAGGTAGAACTTCAAAAAAAGAGTGACATAATTGACTTTTAATTGGGAAAAGTGTTGAATTGAAGGATGCAGTAAAACCACTATTATATCATAGAAATCAAACCTCTGAAAAGTGTTCAATGATAAAAGAGATTTTCTCCCTTACTTTCCAAGTAAAAAAAACAATTTGTTCAAAGCTATATCAAATCCTCAACCTAGGCTTGGTTATTTTGCTGCGGTGGTCATCTGCCTACCAGCTGAGATTTTAAAAGCATTTTGTATAATCAATAAACCTGATTGTAAATGTCACCAGTCTTAATATCAAAGAAAAGTTCTTGAACGGAAAGAGAAAAATGATTGGAGAATGCGAGCATCGATCTCGCTACCTCTCACATGCTAAGTGAGCGCTCTACCATTTGAGCTAATTCCCCATGCCTTCTCACTGATGGAATTAAAATGATCTCTGGAGTACCATGTCTCAACATATTTGTTTTTTTCCATTTCGCTGTGATTTTCTAATCTTTTTTCCCAGGTTTTTAAAGATCTCCTATAATATTGAAAAAATAAGCCTACTTATCAAAGGTAAATGTCTGTAATAATCATACAGGCTCTTACCATTACAAATGTTTCAATTTCTGGTGAAATAATGAAGTTTGACAGTATAGCTGATTCTTCCAAATTTCTTTTCGAATGTATTTTTCCAGGTAGAACTTCAAATAAAGAGTGACATAATTGACTTATAAATGGGAAAAGTGTTGAATTGAAGGATGCAGTAAAACCACTATTATATCATACAAATCAAACCTCTGAAAAGTGTTCAATGATAAAAGAGATTTTCTCCCTTACTTTCCAAGTAAAAAAAACAATTTGTTCAAAGCTATATCAAATCCTCAGCCTAGGCTTGGTTATTTTGCTGCGGTGGTCATCTGACAACCAGGTGAGATTTTAAAAGCATTTGGTATAATCAATAAACCTGATTGTAAATGTCACCAGTCTTAATATCAAAGAAAAGTTCTTGAATGGAAAGACAAAAATGATTGGAGAATGCGAGCATCGATCTCGCTACCTCTCACATGCTAAGCGAGCGCTCTACCATTTGAGCTAATTCCCCATGCCTTCTCACTGATGGAATTAAAATGATCTCTGGAGTACCATGTCCCAACATATTTGTTTTTTTCCATTTCGCTGTGATTTTCTAATCTTTTTTCCCAGGTTTTTAAAGATCTCCTGTAATATTGAAAAAATAAGCCTACTTATCAAAGGTAAATGTCTGTAATAATCATACAGGCTCTTACCATTACAAATGTTTCAATTTCTGGTGAAATAATGAAGTTTGACAGTATAGCTGATTCTTCCAAATTTCTTTTCGAATGTATTTTTCCAGGTAGAACTTCAAATAAAGAGTGACATAATTGACTTATAAATGGGAAAAGTGTTGAATTGAAGGATGCAGTAAAACCACTATTATATCATACAAATCAAACCTCTGAAAAGTGTTCAATGATAAAAGAGATTTTCTCCCTTACTTTCCAAGTAAAAAAAACAATTTGTTCAAAGCTATATCAAATCCTCAACCTAGGCTTGGTTATTTTGCTGCGGTGGTCATCTGCCAACCAGGTGAGATTTTAAAAGCATTTGGTATAATCAATAAACCTGATTGTAAATGTCACCAGTCTTAATATCAAAGAAAAGTTCTTGAATGGACGGACAAAACTGAATGGAGAATGCAAGCATTGATCTTGCTACCTCTCGCATGCTAAGCGAGCGCTCTACCATTTGAGCTAATTCCCCATGCCTGCTCACTGAGGGAATTGAAATGATCTCTGGAGTATCATGTCTCAACATATTTGATTGTTTCCATTTCGTTGTGATTTTCTAATCTTTTTTCCCAGGTTTTTAAAGATTTCCTATAATATTGAAAAAATATGCCTACTTATCAAGGGTAAATGTCTGTAATAATCATACAGGCTCTTTCCATAACAAATGTTTCAATTTCTGGTGAAATAATGAAGTTTGACTGTATAGCTGATTCTTCCAAATTTCTTTTCGAATGTATTTTTGCCAGGTAGAACTTCAAAAACAAAGTGACATAATTGACTTATAAATGGGAAAAGTGTTGAATTGAAGGATGCAGTAAAACCACTATTATATCATACAAATCAAACCTCTGAAAAGTGTTCAATGTTAATAGAGATTTTCTCCCTTACTTTTAAAGTAAATAAATAATATGTTCAAAGCTATATCAAATCCTCAGCCTAGGCTTGGTTATTTTGCTGCGGTGCTCATCTGCCAACCAGGTGAGATTTTAAAAGCATTTTGTATAATCAATAAACCTGATTGTAAATGTCACCAGTCTTAATATCAAAGAAAAGTTCTTGAATGGAAAGACAAAAATGATTGGAGAATGCGAGTATCGATCTCGCTACCTCTCACATGCTAAGCAAGTGCTCTACCATTTGAGCTAATTCCCCATGCCCTCTCACTAATGGAATTAAAATGATCTCTGGAGTACCATGTCTCAACATATTTGTTTTTTTCCATTTCGCTGTGATTTTCTAATCTTTTTTCCCAGGTTTTTAAAGATTTCCTATAATATTGAAAAAATAGCCTACTTTTCAAGGGTAAATGTCTGTAATAATCATACATGCTCTTTCCATAACAAATGTTTCAATTTCTGGTGAAAAAATGAAGTTTGACAGTATAGCTGATTCTTCCAAATTTCTTTTCGAATGTATTTTTGCCAGGTAGAACTTCAAAAAAAGAGTGACATAATTGACTTTTAATTGGGAAAAGTGTTGAATTGAAGGATGCAGTAAAACCACTATTATATCATAGAAATCAAACCTCTGAAAAGTGTTCAATGATAAAAGAGATTTTCTCCCTTACTTTCCAAGTAAAAAAAACAATTTGTTCAAAGCTATATCAAATCCTCAACCTAGGCTTGGTTATTTTGCTGCGGTGGTCATCTGCCTACCAGCTGAGATTTTAAAAGCATTTTGTATAATCAATAAACCTGATTGTAAATGTCACCAGTCTTAATATCAAAGAAAAGTTCTTGAACGGAAAGAGAAAAATGATTGGAGAATGCGAGCATCGATCTCGCTACCTCTCACATGCTAAGTGAGCGCTCTACCATTTGAGCTAATTCCCCATGCCTTCTCACTGATGGAATTAAAATGATCTCTGGAGTACCATGTCTCAACATATTTGTTTTTTTCCATTTCGCTGTGATTTTCTAATCTTTTTTCCCAGGTTTTTAAAGATCTCCTATAATATTGAAAAAATAAGCCTACTTATCAAAGGTAAATGTCTGTAATAATCATACAGGCTCTTACCATTACAAATGTTTCAATTTCTGGTGAAATAATGAAGTTTGACAGTATAGCTGATTCTTCCAAATTTCTTTTCGAATGTATTTTTCCAGGTAGAACTTCAAATAAAGAGTGACATAATTGACTTATAAATGGGAAAAGTGTTGAATTGAAGGATGCAGTAAAACCACTATTATATCATACAAATCAAACCTCTGAAAAGTGTTCAATGATAAAAGAGATTTTCTCCCTTACTTTCCAAGTAAAAAAAACAATTTGTTCAAAGCTATATCAAATCCTCAGCCTAGGCTTGGTTATTTTGCTGCGGTGGTCATCTGACAACCAGGTGAGATTTTAAAAGCATTTGGTATAATCAATAAACCTGATTGTAAATGTCACCAGTCTTAATATCAAAGAAAAGTTCTTGAATGGAAAGACAAAAATGATTGGAGAATGCGAGCATCGATCTCGCTACCTCTCACATGCTAAGCGAGCGCTCTACCATTTGAGCTAATTCCCCATGCCTTCTCACTGATGGAATTAAAATGATCTCTGGAGTACCATGTCTCAACATATTTGTTTTTTTCCATTTCGCTGTGATTTTCTAATCTTTTTTCCCAGGTTTTTAAAGATCTCCTGTAATATTGAAAAAATAAGCCTACTTATCAAAGGTAAATGTCTGTAATAATCATACAGGCTCTTACCATTAGAAATGTTTCAATTTCTGGTGAAATAATGAAGTTTGACAGTATAGCTGATTCTTCCAAATTTCTTTTCGAATGTATTTTTCCAGGTAGAACTTCAAATAAAGAGTGACATAATTGACTTATAAATGGGAAAAGTGTTGAATTGAAGGATGCAGTAAAACCACTATTATATCATACAAATCAAACCTCTGAAAAGTGTTCAATGATAAAAGAGATTTTCTCCCTTACTTTCCAAGTAAAAAAAACAATTTGTTCAAAGCTATATCAAATCCTCAACCTAGGCTTGGTTATTTTGCTGCGGTGGTCATCTGCCAACCAGGTGAGATTTTAAAAGCATTTGGTATAATCAATAAACCTGATTGTAAATGTCACCAGTCTTAATATCAAAGAAAAGTTCTTGAATGGACGGACAAAACTGAATGGAGAATGCAAGCATTGATCTTGCTACCTCTCGCATGCTAAGCGAGCGCTCTACCATTTGAGCTAATTCCCCATGCCTGCTCACTGAGGGAATTGAAATGATCTCTGGAGTATCATGTCTCAACATATTTGATTGTTTCCATTTCGTTGTGATTTTCTAATCTTTTTTCCCAGGTTTTTAAAGATTTCCTATAATATTGAAAAAATATGCCTACTTATCAAGGGTAAATGTCTGTAATAATCATACAGGCTCTTTCCATAACAAATGTTTCAATTTCTGGTGAAATAATGAAGTTTGACTGTATAGCTGATTCTTCCAAATTTCTTTTCGAATGTATTTTTCCCGGTAGAACTTCAAATAAAGAGTGACATAATTGACTTATAAATGGGAAAAATGTTGAATTGAAGGATGCAGTAAAACCACTATTATATCATATAAATCAAACCTCTGAAAAGTGTTCAATGATAAAAGAGATTTTCTCACTTACTTTCCAAGTAAAAAAAACAATTTGTTCAAAGCTATATCAAGTCCTCAACCTAGGCTTGGTTATTTTGCTGCAGTGGTCATCTGCCTACCAGCTGAGATTTTAAAGGCCTTTGGTATAATCAATAAACCTGATTGTAAATGTCACCAGTCTTAATATCAAAGAAAAGTTCTTGAATGGAAAGACAAAAATGATTGGAGAATGCGAGCATCGATCTCGCTACCTCTCACATGCTAAGCGAGCGCTCTACCATTTGAGCTAATTCCCCATGCCTTCTCACTGATGGAATTAAAATGATCTCTGGAGTACCATGTCTGAACATATTTGTTTTTTTCCATTTCGCTGTGATTTTCTAATCTTTTTTCCCAGGTTTTTAAAGATCTCCTATAATATTGAAAAAATAAGCCTACTTATCAAAGGTAAATGTCTGTAATAATCATACAGGCTCTTTCCATTACAAATGTTTCAATTTATGGTGAAAAAATGAAGTTTGACAGTATAGCTGATTCTTCCAAATTTCTTTTCGAATGTATTTTTGCCAGGTAGAACTTCAAAAACAAAGTGACATAATTGACTTATAAATGGGAAAAGTGTTGAATTGAAGGATGCAGTAAAACCACTATTATATCATACAAATCAAACCTCTGAAAAGTGTTCAATGTTTATTGAGATTTTCTCCCTTACTTTTAAAGTAAATAAATAATATGTTCAAAGCTATATCAAATCCTCAGCCTAGGCTTGGTTATTTTGCTGCGGTGCTCATCTGCCAACCAGGTGAGATTTTAAAAGCATTTTGTATAATCAATAAACCTGATTGTAAATGTCACCAGTCTTAATATCAAAGAAAAGTTCTTGAATGGAAAGACAAAAATGATTGGAGAATGCGAGTATCGATCTCGCTACCTCTCACATGCTAAGCAAGTGCTCTACCATTTGAGCTAATTCCCCATGCCTTCTCACTAATGGAATTAAAATGATCTCTGGAGTACCATGTCTCAACATATTTGTTTTTTTCCATTTCGCTGTGATTTTCTAATCTTTTTTCCCAGGTTTTTAAAGATTTCCTATAATATTGAAAAAATAGCCTACTTTTCAAGGGTAAATGTCTGTAATAATCATACATGCTCTTTCCATAACAAATGTTTCAATTTCTGGTGAAAAAATGAAGTTTGACAGTATAGCTGATTCTTCCAAATTTCTTTTCGAATGTATTTTTGCCAGGTAGAACTTCAAAAAAAGAGTGACATAATTGACTTTTAATTGGGAAAAGTGTTGAATTGAAGGATGCAGTAAAACCACTATTATATCATAGAAATCAAACCTCTGAAAAGTGTTCAATGATAAAAGAGATTTTCTCCCTTACTTTCCAAGTAAAAAAAACAATTTGTTCAAAGCTATATCAAATCCTCAACCTAGGCTTGGTTATTTTGCTGCGGTGGTCATCTGCCTACCAGCTGAGATTTTAAAAGCATTTTGTATAATCAATAAACCTGATTGTAAATGTCACCAGTCTTAATATCAAAGAAAAGTTCTTGAACGGAAAGAGAAAAATGATTGGAGAATGCGAGCATCGATCTCGCTACCTCTCACATGCTAAGTGAGCGCTCTACCATTTGAGCTAATTCCCCATGCCTTCTCACTGATGGAATTAAAATGATCTCTGGAGTACCATGTCTCAACATATTTGTTTTTTTCCATTTCGCTGTGATTTTCTAATCTTTTTTCCCAGGTTTTTAAAGATCTCCTATAATATTGAAAAAATAAGCCTACTTATCAAAGGTAAATGTCTGTAATAATCATACAGGCTCTTACCATTACAAATGTTTCAATTTCTGGTGAAATAATGAAGTTTGACAGTATAGCTGATTCTTCCAAATTTCTTTTCGAATGTATTTTTCCAGGTAGAACTTCAAATAAAGAGTGACATAATTGACTTATAAATGGGAAAAGTGTTGAATTGAAGGATGCAGTAAAACCACTATTATATCATACAAATCAAACCTCTGAAAAGTGTTCAATGATAAAAGAGATTTTCTCCCTTACTTTCCAAGTAAAAAAAACAATTTGTTCAAAGCTATATCAAATCCTCAGCCTAGGCTTGGTTATTTTGCTGCGGTGGTCATCTGACAACCAGGTGAGATTTTAAAAGCATTTGGTATAATCAATAAACCTGATTGTAAATGTCACCAGTCTTAATATCAAAGAAAAGTTCTTGAATGGAAAGACAAAAATGATTGGAGAATGCGAGCATCGATCTCGCTACCTCTCACATGCTAAGCGAGCGCTCTACCATTTGAGCTAATTCCCCATGCCTTCTCACTGATGGAATTAAAATGATCTCTGGAGTACCATGTCTCAACATATTTGTTTTTTTCCATTTCGCTGTGATTTTCTAATCTTTTTTCCCAGGTTTTTAAAGATCTCCTGTAATATTGAAAAAATAAGCCTACTTATCAAAGGTAAATGTCTGTAATAATCATACAGGCTCTTACCATTACAAATGTTTCAATTTCTGGTGAAATAATGAAGTTTGACAGTATAGCTGATTCTTCCAAATTTCTTTTCGAATGTATTTTTCCAGGTAGAACTTCAAATAAAGAGTGACATAATTGACTTATAAATGGGAAAAGTGTTGAATTGAAGGATGCAGTAAAACCACTATTATATCATACAAATCAAACCTCTGAAAAGTGTTCAATGATAAAAGAGATTTTCTCCCTTACTTTCCAAGTAAAAAAAACAATTTGTTCAAAGCTATATCAAATCCTCAACCTAGGCTTGGTTATTTTGCTGCGGTGGTCATCTGCCAACCAGGTGAGATTTTAAAAGCATTTGGTATAATCAATAAACCTGATTGTAAATGTCACCAGTCTTAATATCAAAGAAAAGTTCTTGAATGGACGGACAAAAATGAATGGAGAATGCAAGCATTGATCTTGCTACCTCTCGCATGCTAAGCGAGCGCTCTACCATTTGAGCTAATTCCCCATGCCTGCTCACTGAGGGAATTGAAATGATCTCTGGAGTATCATGTCTCAACATATTTGATTGTTTCCATTTCGTTGTGATTTTCTAATCTTTTTTCCCAGGTTTTTAAAGATTTCCTATAATATTGAAAAAATATGCCTACTTATCAAGGGTAAATGTCTGTAATAATCATACAGGCTCTTTCCATAACAAATGTTTCAATTTCTGGTGAAATAATGAAGTTTGACTGTATAGCTGATTCTTCCAAATTTCTTTTCGAATGTATTTTTCCCGGTAGAACTTCAATTAAAGAGTGACATAATTGACTTATAAATGGGAAAAATGTTGAATTGAAGGATGCAGTAAAACCACTATTATATCATATAAATCAAACCTCTGAAAAGTGTTCAATGATAAAAGAGATTTTCTCACTTACTTTCCAAGTAAAAAAAACAATTTGTTCAAAGCTATATCAAATCCTCAACCTAGGCTTGGTTATTTTGCTGCAGTGGTCATCTGCCTACCAGCTGAGATTTTAAAGGCCTTTGGTATAATCAATAAACCTGATTGTAAATGTCACCAGTCTTAATATCAAAGAAAAGTTCTTGAATGGAAAGACAAAAATGATTGGAGAATGCGAGCATCGATCTCGCTACCTCTCACATGCTAAGCGAGCGCTCTACCATTTGAGCTAATTCCCCATGCCTTCTCACTGATGGAATTAAAATGATCTCTGGAGTACCATGTCTGAACATATTTGTTTTTTTCCATTTCGCTGTGATTTTCTAATCTTTTTTCCCAGGTTTTTAAAGATCTCCTATAATATTGAAAAAATAAGCCTACTTATCAAAGGTAAATGTCTGTAATAATCATACAGGCTCTTACCATTACAAATGTTTCAATTTCTGGTGAAATAATGAAGTTTGACAGTATAGCTGATTCTTCCAAATTGCTTTTCGAATGTATTTTTCCAGGTAGAACTTCAAATAAAGAGTGACATAATTGACTTATAAATGGGAAAAGTGTTGAATTGAAGGATGCAGTAAAACCACTATTATATCATAGAAATCAAACCTCTGAAAAGTGTTCAATGTTAATAGAGATTTTCTCCCTTACTTTTAAAGTAAATAAATAATATGTTCAAAGCTATATCAAATCCTCAGCCTAGGCTTTGTTATTTTGCTGCGGTGCTCATCTGCCAACCAGGTGAGATTTTAAAAGCATTTGGTATAATTAATAAACCTGATTGTATATGTCACCAGTCTTAATATCAAAGAAAAGTTCTTGAATGGAAAGACAAAAATGATTGGAGAATGCGAGCATCGATCTCGCTACCTCTCACATGCTAAGCGAGCGCTCTACCATTTGAGCTAATTCCCCATGCCTTCTCACTGATGGAATTAGAATGATCTCTGGAGTACCATGTCTTAACATATTTGTTTTTTTCCATTTCGCTGTGATTTTCTAATCTTTTTTCCCAGGTTTTTAAAGATTTCCTATAATATTGAAAAAATAGCCTACTTATCAAGGGTAAATGTCTGTAATAATCATACATGCTCTTTCCATAACAAATGTTTCAATTTCTGGTGAAAAAATGAAGTTTGACAGTATAGCTGATTCTTCCAAATTTCTTTTCGAATGTATTTTTGCCAGGTAGAACTTCAAAAAAAGAGTGACATAATTGACTTATAATTGGGAAAAGTGTTGAATTGAAGGATGCAGTAAAACCACTATTATATCATAGAAATCAAACCTCTGAAAAGTGTTCAATGAGAAAAGAGATTTTCTCCCTTACTTTCCAAGTAAAAAAAACAATTTGTTCAAAGCTATATCAAATCCTCAACCTAGGCTTGGTTATTTTGCTGCGGTGGTCATCTGCCTACCAGCTGAGATTTTAAAAGCATTTTGTATAATCAATAAACCTGATTGTAAATGTCACCAGTCTTAATATCAAAGAAAAGTTCTTGAACGGAAAGAGAAAAATGATTGGAGAATGCGAGCATCGATCTCGCTACCTCTCACATGCTAAGTGAGCGCTCTACCATTTGAGCTAATTCCCCATGCCTTCTCACTGATGGAATTAAAATGATCTCTGGAGTACCATGTCTCAACATATTTGTTTTTTTCCATTTCGCTGTGATTTTCTAATCTTTTTTCCCAGGTTTTTAAAGATCTCCTATAATATTGAAAAAATAAGCCTACTTATCAAAGGTAAATGTCTGTAATAATCATACAGGCTCTTACCATTACAAATGTGTCAATTTCTGGTGAAATAATGAAGTTTGACAGTATAGCTGATTCTTCCAAATTTCTTTTCGAATGTATTTTTCCAGGTAGAACTTCAAATAAAGAGTGACATAATTGACTTATAAATGGGAAAAGTGTTGAATTGAAGGATGCAGTAAAACCACTATTATATCATACAAATCAAACCTCTGAAAAGTGTTCAATGATAAAAGAGATTTTCTCCCTTACTTTCCAAGTAAAAAAAACAATTTGTTCAAAGCTATATCAAATCCTCAGCCTAGGCTTGGTTATTTTGCTGCGGTGGTCATCTGCCAACCAGGTGAGATTTTAAAAGCATTTGGTATAATCAATAAACCTGATTGTAAATGTCACCAGTCTTAATATCAAAGAAAAGTTCTTGAATGGACGGACAAAAATGAATGGAGAATGCAAGCATTGATCTTGCTACCTCTCGCATGCTAAGCGAGCGCTCTACCATTTGAGCTAATTCCCCATGCCTGCTCACTGAGGGATTTGAAATGATCTCTGGAGTATCATGTCTCAACATATTTGATTGTTTCCATTTCGTTGTGATTTTCTAATCTTTTTTCCCAGGTTTTTAAAGATTTCCTATAATATTGAAAAAATATGCCTACTTATCAAGGGTAAATGTCTGTAATAATCATACAGGCTCTTTCCATAACAAATGTTTCAATTTCTGGTGAAATAATGAAGTTTGACTGTATAGCTGATTCTTCCAAATTTCTTTTCGAATGTATTTTTCCCGGTAGAACTTCAAATAAAGAGTGACATAATTGACTTATAAATGGGAAAAATGTTGAATTGAAGGATGCAGTAAAACCACTATTATATCATATAAATCAAACCTCTGAAAAGTGTTCAATGATAAAAGAGATTTTCTCACTTACTTTCCAAGTAAAAAAAACAATTTGTTCAAAGCTATATCAAATCCTCAACCTAGGCTTGGTTATTTTGCTGCAGTGGTCATCTGCCTACCAGCTGAGATTTTAAAGGCCTTTGGTATAATCAATAAACCTGATTGTAAATGTCACCAGTCTTAATATCAAAGAAAAGTTCTTGAATGGAAAGACAAAAATGATTGGAGAATGCGAGCATCGATCTCGCTACCTCTCACATGCTAAGTGAGCGCTCTACCATTAGAGCTAATTCCCCATGCCTTCTCACTGATGGAATTAAAATGATCTCTGGAGTACCATGTCTGAACATATTTGCTTTTTTCCATTTCGCTGTGATTTTCTAATCTTTTTTCCCAGGTTTTTAAAGATCTCCTATAATATTGAAAAAATAAGCCTTCTTATCAAAGGTAAATGTCTGTAATAATCATACAGGCTCTTACCATTACAAATGTTTCATTTTCTGGTGAAATAATGAAGTTTGACAGTATAGCTGATTCTTCCAAATTGCTTTTCGAATGTATTTTTCCAGGTAGAACTTCAAATAAAGAGTGACATAATTGACTTATAAATGGGAAAAGTGTTGAATTGAAGGATGCAGTAAAACCACTATTATATCATAGAAATCAAACCTCTGAAAAGTGTTCAATGTTAATAGAGATTTTCTCCCTTACTTTTAAAGTAAATAAATAATATGTTCAAAGCTATATCAAATCCTCAGCCTAGGCTTTGTTATTTTGCTGCGGTGCTCATCTGCCAACCAGGTGAGATTTTAAAAGCATTTGGTATAATTAATAAACCTGATTGTATATGTCACCAGTCTTAATATCAAAGAAAAGTTCTTGAATGGAAAGACAAAAATGATTGGAGAATGCAAGCATCGATCTCGCTACCTCTCACATGCTAAGCGAGCGCTCTACCATTTGAGCTAATTCCCCATGCCTTCTCACTGATGGAATTAAAATGATCTCTGGAGTACCATGTCTCAACATATTTGTTTTTTTCCATTTCGCTGTGATTTTCTAATCTTTTTTCCCAGGTTTTTAAAGATTTCCTATAATATTGAAAAAATAAGCCTACTTATCAAAGGTAAATGTCTGTAATAATCATACAGGCTCTTACCATTAGAAATGTTTCAATTTCTGGTGAAATAATGAGGTTTGACAGTATAGCTGATTCTTCCAAATTTCTTTTCGAATGTATTTTTCCAGGTAGAACTTCAAATAAAGAGTGACATAATTGACTTATAAATGGGAAAAGTGTTGAATTGAAGGATGCAGTAAAACCACTATTATATCATAGAAATCAAACCTCTGAAAAGTGTTCAATGTTAATAGAGATTTTCTCCCTTACTTTTAAAGTAAATAAATAATATGTTCAAAGCTATATCAAATCCTCAGCCTAGGCTTTGTTATTTTGCTGCGGTGCTCATCTGCCAACCAGGTGAGATTTTAAAAGCATTTGGTATAATTAATAAACCTGATTGTATATGTCACCAGTCTTAATATCAAAGAAAAGTTCTTGAATGGAAAGACAAAAATGATTGGAGAATGCGAGCATCGATCTCGCTACCTCTCACATGCTAAGCGAGCGCTCTACCATTTGAGCTAATTCCCCATGCCTTCTCACTGATGGAATTAAAATGATCTCTGGAGTACCATGTCTCAACATATTTGTTTTTTTCCATTTCGCTGTGATTTTCTAATCTTTTTTCCCAGGTTTTTAAAGATTTCCTATAATATTGAAAAAATAAGCCTATTTATCAAAGGTAAATGTCTGTAATAATCATACAGGCTCTTACCATTAGAAATGTTTCAATTTCTGGTGAAATAATGAGGTTTGACAGTATAGCTGATTCTTCCAAATTTCTTTTCGAATGTATTTTTCCAGGTAGAACTTCAAATAAAGAGTGACATAATTGACTTATAAATGGGAAAAGTGTTGAATTGAAGGATGCAGTAAAACCACTATTATATCATACAAATCAAACCTCTGAAAAGTGTTCAATGATAAAAGATATTTTCTCCCTTACTTTCCAAGTAAAAAAACCAATTTGTTCAAAGCTATATCAAATCCTCAACCTAGGCTTGGTTATTTTGCTGCGGTGGTCATCTGCCTACCAGCTGAGATTTTAAAGGCCTTTGGTATAATCAATAAACCTGATTGTAAATGTCACCAGTCTTAATATCAAAGAAAAGTTCTTGAATGGAAAGACAAAAATGATTGGAGAATGCGAGCATCGATCTCGCTACCTCTCACATGCTAAGCGAGCGCTCTACCATTTGAGCGAATTCCCATTCCTTCTCACTTATGGAATTAAAATGATCTCTGGAGTACCATGTCTCAACATATTTGTTTTTTTCCATTTCGCTGTGATTTTCTAATCTTTTTTCCCAGGTTTTTAAAGATTTCCTATAATATTGAAAAAATAAGCCTACTTATCCAAGGTAAATGTCTGTAATAATCATACAGGCTCTTTCCATTACAAATGTTTCAATTTATGGTGAAAAAATGAAGTTTGACAGTATAGCTGATTCTTCCAAATTTCTTTTCGAATGTATTTTTGCCAGGTAGAACTTCAAAAACAAAGTGACATAATTGACTTATAAATGGGAAAAGTGTTGAATTGAAGGATGCAGTAAAACCACTATTATATCATACAAATCAAACCTCTGAAAAGTGTTCAATGTTAATAGAGATTTTCTCCCTTACTTTTAAAGTAAATAAATAATATGTTCAAAGCTATATCAAATCCTCAGCCTAGGCTTGGTTATTTTGCTGCGGTGCTCATCTGCCTACCAGCTGAGATTTTAAAGACCTTTGGTATAATCAATAAACCTGATTGTAAATGTCACCAGTCTTAATATCAAAAAAAAGTTCTTGAATGGAAAGACAAAAATGATTGGAGAATGCGAGCATCGATCTTGCTACCTCTCACATGCTAAGCGAGCGCTCTACCATTTGAGCTAAGTCCCCATGCCTTCTCACTGATGGGATTAAAATGATCTCTGGAGTACCATGTCTGAACATATTTGTTTTTTTCCATTTCGCTGTGATTTTCTAATCTTTTTTCCCAGGTTTTTAAAGATCTCCTATAATATTGAAAAAATAAGCCTACTTATCAAAGGTAAATGTCTGTAATAATCATACAGGCTCTTTCCATAACAAATGTTTCAATTTCTGGTGGAATAATGAAGTTTGACAGTATAGCTGATTCTTCCAAATTTCTTTTCGAATGTATTTTTCCCGGTAGAACTTCAAATAAAGAGTGACATAATTGACTTATAAATGGGAAAAATGTTGAATTGAAGGATGCAGTAAAACCACTATTATATCATATAAATCAAACCTCTGAAAAGTGTTCAATGATAAAAGAGATTTTCTCACTTACTTTCCAAGTAAAAAAAACAATTTGTTCAAAGCTATATCAAATCCTCAACCTAGGCTTGGTTATTTTGCTGCAGTGGTCATCTGCCTACCAGCTGAGATTTTAAAGGCCTTTGGTATAATCAATAAACCTGATTGTAAATGTCACCAGTCTTAATATCAAAGAAAAGTTCTTGAATGGAAAGACAAAAATGATTGGAGAATGTGAGCATCGATCTCGCTACCTCTCACATGCTAAGCGAGCGCTCTACCATTTGAGCTAATTCCCCATGCCTTCTCACTGATGGTATTAAAATGATCTCTGGAGTACCATGTCTCAACATATTTGTTTTTTTCCATTTCGCTGTGATTTTCTAATCTTTTTTCCCAGGTTTTTAAAGATCTCCTATAATATTGAAAAAATAAGCCTACTTATCAAAGGTAAATGTCTGTAATAATCATACAGGCTCTTTCCATTACAAATGTTTCAATTTATGGTGAAAAAATGAAGTTTGACAGTATAGCTGATTCTTCCAAATTTCTTTTCGAATGTATTTTTGCCAGGTAGAACTTCAAAAACAAAGTGACATAATTGACTTATAAATGGGAAAAGTGTTGAATTGAAGGATGCAGTAAAACCACTATTATATCATACAAATCAAACCTCTGAAAAGTGTTCAATGTTAATAGAGATTTTCTCCCTTACTTTTAAAGTAAATAAATAATATGTTCAAAGCTATATCAAATCCTCAGCCTAGGCTTGGTTATTTTGCTGCGGTGCTCATCTGCCAACCAGGTGAGATTTTAAAAGCATTTTGTATAATCAATAAACCTGATTGTAAATGTCACCAGTCTTAATATCAAAGAAAAGTTCTTGAATGGAAAGACAAAAATGATTGGAGAATGCGAGTATCGATCTCGCTACCTCTCACATGCTAAGCAAGTGCTCTACCATTTGAGCTAATTCCCCATGCCTTCTCACTAATGGAATTAAAATGATCTCTGGAGTACCATGTCTCAAAATATTTGTTTTTTTCCATTTCGCTGTGATTTTCTAATCTTTTTTCCCAGGTTTTTAAAGATTTCCTATAATATTGAAAAAATAGCCTACTTTTCAAGGGTAAATGTCTGTAATAATCATACATGCTCTTTCCATAACAAATGTTTCAATTTCTGGTGAAAAAATGAAGTTTGACAGTATAGCTGATTCTTCCAAATTTCTTTTCGAATGTATTTTTGCCAGGTAGAACTTCAAAAAAAGAGTGACATAATTGACTTTTAATTGGGAAAAGTGTTGAATTGAAGGATGCAGTAAAACCACTATTATATCATAGAAATCAAACCTCTGAAAAGTGTTCAATGATAAAAGAGATTTTCTCCCTTACTTTCCAAGTAAAAAAAACAATTTGTTCAAAGCTATATCAAATCCTCAACCTAGGCTTGGTTATTTTGCTGCGGTGGTCATCTGCCTACCAGCTGAGATTTTAAAAGCATTTTGTATAATCAATAAACCTGATTGTAAATGTCACCAGTCTTAATATCAAAGAAAAGTTCTTGAACGGAAAGAGAAAAATGATTGGAGAATGCGAGCATCGATCTCGCTACCTCTCACATGCTAAGTGAGCGCTCTACCATTTGAGCTAATTCCCCATGCCTTCTCACTGATGGAATTAAAATGATCTCTGGAGTACCATGTCTCAACATATTTGTTTTTTTCCATTTCGCTGTGATTTTCTAATCTTTTTTCCCAGGTTTTTAAAGATCTCCTATAATATTGAAAAAATAAGCCTACTTATCAAAGGTAAATGTCTGTAATAATCATACAGGCTCTTACCATTACAAATGTTTCAATTTCTGGTGAAATAATGAAGTTTGACAGTATAGCTGATTCTTCCAAATTTCTTTTCGAATGTATTTTTCCAGGTAGAACTTCAAATAAAGAGTGACATAATTGACTTATAAATGGGAAAAGTGTTGAATTGAAGGATGCAGTAAAACCACTATTATATCATACAAATCAAACCTCTGAAAAGTGTTCAATGATAAAAGAGATTTTCTCCCTTACTTTCCAAGTAAAAAAAACAATTTGTTCAAAGCTATATCAAATCCTCAGCCTAGGCTTGGTTATTTTGCTGCGGTGGTCATCTGACAACCAGGTGAGATTTTAAAAGCATTTGGTATAATCAATAAACCTGATTGTAAATGTCACCAGTCTTAATATCAAAGAAAAGTTCTTGAATGGAAAGACAAAAATGATTGGAGAATGCGAGCATCGATCTCGCTACCTCTCACATGCTAAGCGAGCGCTCTACCATTTGAGCTAATTCCCCATGCCTTCTCACTGATGGAATTAAAATGATCTCTGGAGTACCATGTCTCAACATATTTGTTTTTTTCCATTTCGCTGTGATTTTCTAATCTTTTTTCCCAGGTTTTTAAAGATCTCCTGTAATATTGAAAAAATAAGCCTACTTATCAAAGGTAAATGTCTGTAATAATCATACAGGCTCTTACCATTACAAATGTTTCAATTTCTGGTGAAATAATGAAGTTTGACAGTATAGCTGATTCTTCCAAATTTCTTTTCGAATGTATTTTTCCAGGTAGAACTTCAAATAAAGAGTGACATAATTGACTTATAAATGGGAAAAGTGTTGAATTGAAGGATGCAGTAAAACCACTATTATATCATACAAATCAAACCTCTGAAAAGTGTTCAATGATAAAAGAGATTTTCTCCCTTACTTTCCAAGTAAAAAAAACAATTTGTTCAAAGCTATATCAAATCCTCAACCTAGGCTTGGTTATTTTGCTGCGGTGGTCATCTGCCAACCAGGTGAGATTTTAAAAGCATTTGGTATAATCAATAAACCTGATTGTAAATGTCACCAGTCTTAATATCAAAGAAAAGTTCTTGAATGGACGGACAAAAATGAATGGAGAATGCAAGCATTGATCTTGCTACCTCTCGCATGCTAAGTGAGCGCTCTACCATTTGAGCTAATTCCCCATGCCTGCTCACTGAGGGAATTGAAATGATCTCTGGAGTATCATGTCTCAACATATTTGATTGTTTCCATTTCGTTGTGATTTTCTAATCTTTTTTCCCAGGTTTTTAAAGATTTCCTATAATATTGAAAAAATATGCCTACTTATCAAGGGTAAATGTCTGTAATAATCATACAGGCTCTTTCCATAACAAATGTTTCAATTTCTGGTGAAATAATGAAGTTTGACAGTATAGCTGATTCTTCCAAATTTCTTTTCGAATGTATTTTTCCAGGTAGAACTTCAAATAAAGAGTGACATAATTGACTTATAAATGGGAAAAGTGTTGAATTGAAGGATGCAGTAAAACCACTATTATATCATACAAATCAAACCTCTGAAAAGTGTTCAATGATAAAAGAGATTTTCTCCCTTACTTTCCAAGTAAAAAAAACAATTTGTTCAAAGCTATATCAAATCCTCAGCCTAGGCTTGGTTATTTTGCTGCGGTGGTCATCTGACAACCAGGTGAGATTTTAAAAGCATTTGGTATAATCAATAAACCTGATTGTAAATGTCACCAGTCTTAATATCAAAGAAAAGTTCTTGAATGGAAAGACAAAAATGATTGGAGAATGCGAGCATCGATCTCGCTACCTCTCACATGCTAAGCGAGCGCTCTACCATTTGAGCTAATTCCCCATGCCTTCTCACTGATGGAATTAAAATGATCTCTGGAGTACCATGTCTCAACATATTTGTTTTTTTCCATTTCGCTGTGATTTTCTAATCTTTTTTCCCAGGTTTTTAAAGATCTCCTGTAATATTGAAAAAATAAGCCTACTTATCAAAGGTAAATGTCTGTAATAATCATACAGGCTCTTACCATTACAAATGTTTCAATTTCTGGTGAAATAATGAAGTTTGACAGTATAGCTGATTCTTCCAAATTTCTTTTCGAATGTATTTTTCCAGGTAGAACTTCAAATAAAGAGTGACATAATTGACTTATAAATGGGAAAAGTGTTGAATTGAAGGATGCAGTAAAACCACTATTATATCATACAAATCAAACCTCTGAAAAGTGTTCAATGATAAAAGAGATTTTCTCCCTTACTTTCCAAGTAAAAAAAACAATTTGTTCAAAGCTATATCAAATCCTCAGCCTAGGCTTTGTTATTTTGCTGCGGTGCTCATCTGCCAACCAGGTGAGATTTTAAAAGCATTTGGTATAATTAATAAACCTGATTGTATATGTCACCAGTCTTAATATCAAAGAAAAGTTCTTGAATGGAAAGACAAAAATGATTGGAGAATGTGAGCATCGATCTCGCTACCTCTCACATGCTAAGCGAGCGCTCTACCATTTGAGCTAATTCCCCATGCCTTCTCACTGATGGAATTAGAATGATCTCTGGAGTACCATTTCTTAACATATTTGTTTTTTTCCATTTCGCTGTGATTTTCTAATCTTTTTTCCCAGGTTTTTAAAGATTTCCTATAATATTGAAAAAATAGCCTACTTATCAAGGGTAAATGTCTGTAATAATCATACATGCTCTTTCCATAACAAATGTTTCAATTTCTGGTGAAAAAATGAAGTTTGACAGTATAGCTGATTCTTCCAAATTTCTTTTCGAATGTATTTTTGCCAGGTAGAACTTCAAAAAAAGAGTGACATAATTGACTTATAATTGGGAAAAGTGTTGAATTGAAGGATGCAGTAAAACCACTATTATATCATAGAAATCAAACCTCTGAAAAGTGTTCAATGAGAAAAGAGATTTTCTCCCTTACTTTCCAAGTAAAAAAAACAATTTGTTCAAAGCTATATCAAATCCTCAACCTAGGCTTGGTTATTTTGCTGCGGTGGTCATCTGCCTACCAGCTGAGATTTTAAAAGCATTTTGTATAATCAATAAACCTGATTGTAAATGTCACCAGTCTTAATATCAAAGAAAAGTTCTTGAACGGAAAGAGAAAAATGATTGGAGAATGCGAGCATCGATCTCGCTACCTCTCACATGCTAAGTGAGCGCTCTACCATTTGAGCTAATTCCCCGTGCCTTCTCACTGATGGAATTAAAATGATCTCTGGAGTACCATGTCTCAACATATTTGTTTTTTTCCATTTCGCTGTGATTTTCTAATCTTTTTTCCCAGGTTTTTAAAGATCTCCTATAATATTGAAAAAATAAGCCTACTTATCAAAGGTAAATGTCTGTAATAATCATACAGGCTCTTACCATTACAAATGTGTCAATTTCTGGTGAAATAATGAAGTTTGACAGTATAGCTGATTCTTCCAAATTTCTTTTCGAATGTATTTTTCCAGGTAGAACTTCAAATAAAGAGTGACATAATTGACTTATAAATGGGAAAAGTGTTGAATTGAAGGATGCAGTAAAACCACTATTATATCATACAAATCAAACCTCTGAAAAGTGTTCAATGATAAAAGAGATTTTCTCCCTTACTTTCCAAGTAAAAAAAACAATTTGTTCAAAGCTATATCAAATCCTCAGCCTAGGCTTGGTTATTTTGCTGCGGTGGTCATCTGCCAACCAGGTGAGATTTTAAAAGCATTTGGTATAATCAATAAACCTGATTGTAAATGTCACCAGTCTTAATATCAAAGAAAAGTTCTTGAATGGACGGACAAAAATGAATGGAGAATGCAAGCATTGATCTTGCTACCTCTCGCATGCTAAGCGAGCGCTCTACCATTTGAGCTAATTCCCCATGCCTGCTCACTGAGGGATTTGAAATGATCTCTGGAGTATCATGTCTCAACATATTTGATTGTTTCCATTTCGTTGTGATTTTCTAATCTTTTTTCCCAGGTTTTTAAAGATTTCCTATAATATTGAAAAAATATGCCTACTTATCAAGGGTAAATGTCTGTAATAATCATACAGGCTCTTTCCATAACAAATGTTTCAATTTCTGGTGAAATAATGAAGTTTGACTGTATAGCTGATTCTTCCAAATTTCTTTTCGAATGTATTTTTCCCGGTAGAACTTCAAATAAAGAGTGACATAATTGACTTATAA
This sequence comes from Mixophyes fleayi, assembly GCF_038048845.1. Lineage (NCBI taxonomy): Eukaryota > Metazoa > Chordata > Amphibia > Anura > Limnodynastidae > Mixophyes > Mixophyes fleayi. Next base: position 7,810,330 of record NC_134404.1, on the reverse strand, counting down.
ATGGGAAAAATGTTGAATTGAAGGATGCAGTAAAACCACTATTATATCATATAAATCAAACCTTTGAAAAGTGTTCAATGATAAAAGAGATTTTCTCACTTACTTTCCAAGTAAAAAAAACAATTTGTTCAAAGCTATATCAAATCCTCAACCTAGGCTTGGTTATTTTGCTGCAGTGGTCATCTGCCTACCAGCTGAGATTTTAAAGGCCTTTGGTATAATCAATAAACCTGATTGTAAATGTCACCAGTCTTAATATCAAAGAAAAGTTCTTGAATGGAAAGACAAAAATGATTGGAGAATGCGAGCATCGATCTCGCTACCTCTCACATGCTAAGTGAGCGCTCTACCATTAGAGCTAATTCCCCATGCCTTCTCACTGATGGAATTAAAATGATCTCTGGAGTACCATGTCTGAACATATTTGTTTTTTTCCATTTCGCTGTGATTTTCTAATCTTTTTTCCCAGGTTTTTAAAGATCTCCTATAATATTGAAAAAATAAGCCTACTTATCAAAGGTAAATGTCTGTAATAATCATACAGGCTCTTACCATTACAAATGTTTCATTTTCTGGTGAAATAATGAAGTTTGACAGTATAGCTGATTCTTCCAAATTGCTTTTCGAATGTATTTTTCCAGGTAGAACTTCAAATAAAGAGTGACATAATTGACTTATAAATGGGAAAAGTGTTGAATTGAAGGATGCAGTAAAACCACTATTATATCATAGAAATCAAACCTCTGAAAAGTGTTCAATGTTAATAGAGATTTTCTCCCTTACTTTTAAAGTAAATAAATAATATGTTCAAAGCTATATCAAATCCTCAGCCTAGGCTTTGTTATTTTGCTGCGGTGCTCATCTGCCAACCAGGTGAGATTTTAAAAGCATTTGGTATAATTAATAAACCTGATTGTATATGTCACCAGTCTTAATATCAAAGAAAAGTTCTTGAATGGAAAGACAAAAATGATTGGAGAATGCAAGCATCAATCTCGCTACCTCTCACATGCTAAGCGAGCGCTCTACCATTTGAGCTAATTCCCCATGCCTTCTCACTGATGGAATTAAAATGATCTCTGGAGTACCATGTCTCAACATATTTGTTTTTTTCCATTTCGCTGTGATTTTCTAATCTTTTTTCCCAGGTTTTTAAAGATTTCCTATAATATTGAAAAAATAAGCCTACTTATCAAAGGTAAATGTCTGTAATAATCATACAGGCTCTTACCATTAGAAATGTTTCAATTTCTGGTGAAATAATGAGGTTTGACAGTATAGCTGATTCTTCCAAATTTCTTTTCGAATGTATTTTTCCAGGTAGAACTTCAAATAAAGAGTGACATAATTGACTTATAAATGGGAAAAGTGTTGAATTGAAGGATGCAGTAAAACCACTATTATATCATAGAAATCAAACCTCTGAAAAGTGTTCAATGTTAATAGAGATTTTCTCCCTTACTTTTAAAGTAAATAAATAATATGTTCAAAGCTATATCAAATCCTCAGCCTAGGCTTTGTTATTTTGCTGCGGTGCTCATCTGCCAACCAGGTGAGATTTTAAAAGCATTTGGTATAATTAATAAACCTGATTGTATATGTCACCAGTCTTAATATCAAAGAAAAGTTCTTGAATGGAAAGACAAAAATGATTGGAGAATGCGAGCATCGATCTCGCTACCTCTCACATGCTAAGCGAGCGCTCTACCATTTGAGCTAATTCCCCATGCCTTCTCACTGATGGAATTAAAATGATCTCTGGAGTACCATGTCTGAACATATTTGTTTTTTTCCATTTCGCTGTGATTTTCTAATCTTTTTTCCCAGGTTTTTAAAGATTTCCTATAATATTGAAAAAATAAGCCTACTTATCCAAGGTAAATGTCTGTAATAATCATACAGGCTCTTTCCATTACAAATGTTTCAATTTATGGTGAAAAAATGAAGTTTGACAGTATAGCTGATTCTTCCAAATTTCTTTTCGAATGTATTTTTGCCAGGTAGAACTTCAAAAACAAAGTGACATAATTGACTTATAAATGGGAAAAGTGTTGAATTGAAGGATGCAGTAAAACCACTATTATATCATACAAATCAAACCTCTGAAAAGTGTTCAATGTTAATAGAGATTTTCTCCCTTACTTTTAAAGTAAATAAATAATATGTTCAAAGCTATATCAAATCCTCAGCCTAGGCTTGGTTATTTTGCTGCGGTGCTCATCTGCCTACCAGCTGAGATTTTAAAGACCTTTGGTATAATCAATAAACCTGATTGTAAATGTCACCAGTCTTAATATCAAAAAAAAGTTCTTGAATGGAAAGACAAAAATGATTGGAGAATGCGAGCATCGATCTTGCTACCTCTCACATGCTAAGCGAGCGCTCTACCATTTGAGCTAATTCCCCATGCCTTCTCACTGATGGGATTAAAATGATCTCTGGAGTACCATGTCTGAACATATTTGTTTTTTTCCATTTCGCTGTGATTTTCTAATCTTTTTTCCCAGGTTTTTAAAGATCTCCTATAATATTGAAAAAATAAGCCTACTTATCAAAGGTAAATGTCTGTAATAATCATACAGGCTCTTTCCATAACAAATGTTTCAATTTCTGGTGAAATAATGAAGTTTGACTGTATAGCTGATTCTTCCAAATTTCTTTTCGAATGTATTTTTCCCGGTAGAACTTCAAATAAAGAGTGACATAATTGACTTATAAATGGGAAAAATGTTGAATTGAAGGATGCAGTAAAACCACTATTATATCATATAAATCAAACCTCTGAAAAGTGTTCAATGATAAAAGAGATTTTCTCACTTACTTTCCAAGTAAAAAAAACAATTTGTTCAAAGCTATATCAAATCCTCAACCTAGGCTTGGTTATTTTGCTGCAGTGGTCATCTGCCTACCAGCTGAGATTTTAAAGGCCTTTGGTATAATCAATAAACCTGATTGTAAATGTCACCAGTCTTAATATCAAAGAAAAGTTCTTGAATGGAAAGACAAAAGATTGTTTGGAGAATTCGAGCATCGATCTCGCTACCTCTCACATGCTAAGCGAGCGCTCTACCATTTGAGCTAATTCCCCATGCCTTCTCACTGATGGAATTAAAATGATCTCTGGAGTACCATGTCTCAACATATTTGTTTTTTTCCATTTCGCTGTGATTTTCTAATCTTTTTTCCCAGGTTTTTAAAGATTTCCTATAATATTGAAAAAATAAGCCTACTTATCAAAGGTAAATGTCTGTAATAATCATACAGGCTCTTACCATTAGAAATGTTTCAATTTCTGGTGAAATAATGAGGTTTGACAGTATAGCTGATTCTTCCAAATTTCTTTTCGAATGTATTTTTCCAGGTAGAACTTCAAATAAAGAGTGACATAATTGACTTATAAATGGGAAAAGTGTTGAATTGAAGGATGCAGTAAAACCACTATTATATCATACAAATCAAACCTCTGAAAAGTGTTCAATGATAAAAGATATTTTCTCCCTTACTTTCCAAGTAAAAAAACCAATTTGTTCAAAGCTATATCAAATCCTCAACCTAGGCTTGGTTATTTTGCTGCGGTGGTCATCTGCCTACCAGCTGAGATTTTAAAGGCCTTTGGTATAATCAATAAACCTGATTGTAAATGTCACCAGTCTTAATATCAAAGAAAAGTTCTTGAATGGAAAGACAAAAATGATTGGAGAATGCGAGCATCGATCTCGCTACCTCTCACATGCTAAGCGAGCGCTCTACCATTTGAGCGAATTCCCATTCCTTCTCACTTATGGAATTAAAATGATCTCTGGAGTACCATGTCTCAACATATTTGTTTTTTTCCATTTCGCTGTGATTTTCTAATCTTTTTTCCCAGGTTTTTAAAGATTTCCTATAATATTGAAAAAATAAGCCTACTTATCCAAGGTAAATGTCTGTAATAATCATACAGGCTCTTTCCATTACAAATGTTTCAATTTATGGTGAAAAAATGAAGTTTGACAGTATAGCTGATTCTTCCAAATTTCTTTTCGAATGTATTTTTGCCAGGTAGAACTTCAAAAACAAAGTGACATAATTGACTTATAAATGGGAAAAGTGTTGAATTGAAGGATGCAGTAAAACCACTATTATATCATACAAATCAAACCTCTGAAAAGTGTTCAATGTTAATAGAGATTTTCTCCCTTACTTTTAAAGTAAATAAATAATATGTTCAAAGCTATATCAAATCCTCAGCCTAGGCTTGGTTATTTTGCTGCGGTGCTCATCTGCCTACCAGCTGAGATTTTAAAGACCTTTGGTATAATCAATAAACCTGATTGTAAATGTCACCAGTCTTAATATCAAAAAAAAGTTCTTGAATGGAAAGACAAAAATGATTGGAGAATGCGAGCATCGATCTTGCTACCTCTCACATGCTAAGCGAGCGCTCTACCATTTGAGCTAATTCCCCATGCCTTCTCACTGATGGGATTAAAATGATCTCTGGAGTACCATGTCTGAACATATTTGTTTTTTTCCATTTCGCTGTGATTTTCTAATCTTTTTTCCCAGGTTTTTAAAGATCTCCTATAATATTGAAAAAATAAGCCTACTTATCAAAGGTAAATGTCTGTAATAATCATACAGGCTCTTTCCATAACAAATGTTTCAATTTCTGGTGAAATAATGAAGTTTGACTGTATAGCTGATTCTTCCAAATTTCTTTTCGAATGTATTTTTCCCGGTAGAACTTCAAATAAAGAGTGACATAATTGACTTATAAATGGGAAAAATGTTGAATTGAAGGATGCAGTAAAACCACTATTATATCATATAAATCAAACCTCTGAAAAGTGTTCAATGATAAAAGAGATTTTCTCACTTACTTTCCAAGTAAAAAAAACAATTTGTTCAAAGCTATATCAAATCCTCAACCTAGGCTTGGTTATTTTGCTGCAGTGGTCATCTGCCTACCAGCTGAGATTTTAAAGGCCTTTGGTATAATCAATAAACCTGATTGTAAATGTCACCAGTCTTAATATCAAAGAAAAGTTCTTGAATGGAAAGACAAAAGATTGTTTGGAGAATTCGAGCATCGATCTCGCTACCTCTCACATGCTAAGCGAGCGCTCTACCATTTGAGCTAATTCCCCATGCCTTCTCACTGATGGAATTAAAATGATCTCTGGAGTACCATGTCTCAACATATTTGTTTTTTTCCATTTCGCTGTGATTTTCTAATCTTTTTTCCCAGGTTTTTAAAGATTTCCTATAATATTGAAAAAATAAGCCTACTTATCAAAGGTAAATGTCTGTAATAATCATACAGGCTCTTACCATTAGAAATGTTTCAATTTCTGGTGAAATAATGAGGTTTGACAGTATAGCTGATTCTTCCAAATTTCTTTTCGAATGTATTTTTCCAGGTAGAACTTCAAATAAAGAGTGACATAATTGACTTATAAATGGGAAAAGTGTTGAATTGAAGGATGCAGTAAAACCACTATTATATCATACAAATCAAACCTCTGAAAAGTGTTCAATGATAAAAGATATTTTCTCCCTTACTTTCCAAGTAAAAAAACCAATTTGTTCAAAGCTATATCAAATCCTCAACCTAGGCTTGGTTATTTTGCTGCGGTGGTCATCTGCCTACCAGCTGAGATTTTAAAGGCCTTTGGTATAATCAATAAACCTGATTGTAAATGTCACCAGTCTTAATATCAAAGAAAAGTTCTTGAATGGAAAGACAAAAATGATTGGAGAATGCGAGCATCGATCTCGCTACCTCTCACATGCTAAGCGAGCGCTCTACCATTTGAGCGAATTCCCATTCCTTCTCACTTATGGAATTAAAATGATCTCTGGAGTACCATGTCTCAACATATTTGTTTTTTTCCATTTCGCTGTGATTTTCTAATCTTTTTTCCCAGGTTTTTAAAGATTTCCTATAATATTGAAAAAATAAGCCTACTTATCCAAGGTAAATGTCTGTAATAATCATACAGGCTCTTTCCATTACAAATGTTTCAATTTATGGTGAAAAAATGAAGTTTGACAGTATAGCTGATTCTTCCAAATTTCTTTTCGAATGTATTTTTGCCAGGTAGAACTTCAAAAACAAAGTGACATAATTGACTTATAAATGGGAAAAGTGTTGAATTGAAGGATGCAGTAAAACCACTATTATATCATACAAATCAAACCTCTGAAAAGTGTTCAATGTTAATAGAGATTTTCTCCCTTACTTTTAAAGTAAATAAATAATATGTTCAAAGCTATATCAAATCCTCAGCCTAGGCTTGGTTATTTTGCTGCGGTGCTCATCTGCCTACCAGCTGAGATTTTAAAGACCTTTGGTATAATCAATAAACCTGATTGTAAATGTCACCAGTCTTAATATCAAAAAAAAGTTCTTGAATGGAAAGACAAAAATGATTGGAGAATGCGAGCATCGATCTTGCTACCTCTCACATGCTAAGCGAGCGCTCTACCATTAGAGCTAATTCCCCATGCCTTCTCACTGATGGAATTAAAATGATCTCTGGAGTACCATGTCTGAACATATTTGTTTTTTTCCATTTCGCTGTGATTTTCTAATCTTTTTTCCCAGGTTTTTAAAGATTTCCTATAATATTGAAAAAATAAGCCTACTTATCAAAGGTAAATGTCTGTAATAATCATACAGGCTCTTACCATTAGAAATGTTTCAATTTCTGGTGAAATAATGAGGTTTGACAGTATAGCTGATTCTTCCAAATTTCTTTTCGAATGTATTTTTCCAGGTAGAACTTCAAATAAAGAGTGACATAATTGACTTATAAATGGGAAAAGTGTTGAATTGAAGGATGCAGTAAAACCACTATTATATCATACAAATCAAACCTCTGAAAAGTGTTCAATGATAAAAGATATTTTCTCCCTTACTTTCCAAGTAAAAAAACCAATTTGTTCAAAGCTATATCAAATCCTCAACCTAGGCTTGGTTATTTTGCTGCGGTGGTCATCTGCCTACCAGCTGAGATTTTAAAGGCCTTTGGTATAATCAATAAACCTGATTGTAAATGTCACCAGTCTTAATATCAAAGAAAAGTTCTTGAATGGAAAGACAAAAATGATTGGAGAATGCGAGCATCGATCTCGCTACCTCTCACATGCTAAGCGAGCGCTCTACCATTTGAGCGAATTCCCATTCCTTCTCACTTATGGAATTAAAATGATCTCTGGAGTACCATGTCTCAACATATTTGTTTTTTTCCATTTCGCTGTGATTTTCTAATCTTTTTTCCCAGGTTTTTAAAGATTTCCTATAATATTGAAAAAATAAGCCTACTTATCCAAGGTAAATGTCTGTAATAATCATACAGGCTCTTTCCATTACAAATGTTTCAATTTATGGTGAAAAAATGAAGTTTGACAGTATAGCTGATTCTTCCAAATTTCTTTTCGAATGTATTTTTGCCAGGTAGAACTTCAAAAACAAAGTGACATAATTGACTTATAAATGGGAAAAGTGTTGAATTGAAGGATGCAGTAAAACCACTATTATATCATACAAATCAAACCTCTGAAAAGTGTTCAATGTTAATAGAGATTTTCTCCCTTACTTTTAAAGTAAATAAATAATATGTTCAAAGCTATATCAAATCCTCAGCCTAGGCTTGGTTATTTTGCTGCGGTGCTCATCTGCCTACCAGCTGAGATTTTAAAGACCTTTGGTATAATCAATAAACCTGATTGTAAATGTCACCAGTCTTAATATCAAAAAAAAGTTCTTGAATGGAAAGACAAAAATGATTGGAGAATGCGAGCATCGATCTTGCTACCTCTCACATGCTAAGCGAGCGCTCTACCATTTGAGCTAATTCCCCATGCCTTCTCACTGATGGAATTAAAATGATCTCTGGAGTACCATGTCTGAACATATTTGTTTTTTTCCATTTCGCTGTGATTTTCTAATCTTTTTTCCCAGGTTTTTAAAGATCTCCTATAATATTGAAAAAATAAGCCTACTTATCAAAGGTAAATGTCTGTAATAATCATACAGGCTCTTTCCATAACAAATGTTTCAATTTCTGGTGAAATAATGAAGTTTGACTGTATAGCTGATTCTTCCAAATTTCTTTTCGAATGTATTTTTCCCGGTAGAACTTCAAATAAAGAGTGACATAATTGACTTATAAATGGGAAAAATGTTGAATTGAAGGATGCAGTAAAACCACTATTATATCATATAAATCAAACCTCTGAAAAGTGTTCAATGATAAAAGAGATTTTCTCCCTTACTTTCCAAGTAAAAAAAACAATTTGTTCAAAGCTATATCAAATCCTCAACCTAGGCTTGGTTATTTTGCTGCAGTGGTCATCTGCCTACCAGCTGAGATTTTAAAGGCCTTTGGTATAATCAATAAACCTGATTGTAAATGTCACCAGTCTTAATATCAAAGAAAAGTTCTTGAATGGAAAGACAAAAATGATTGGAGAATGCGAGCATCGATCTCGCTACCTCTCACATGCTAAGCGAGCGCTCTACCATTTGAGCTAATTCCCCATGCCTTCTCACTGATGGAATTAAAATGATCTCTGGAGTACCATGTCTGAACATATTTGTTTTTTTCCATTTCGCTGTGATTTTCTAATCTTTTTTCCCAGGTTTTTAAAGATCTCCTATAATATTGAAAAAATAAGCCTACTTATCAAAGGTAAATGTCTGTAATAATCATACAGGCTCTTACCATTACAAATGTTTCAATTTCTGGTGAAATAATGAAGTTTGACAGTATAGCTGATTCTTCCAAATTGCTTTTCGAATGTATTTTTACAGGTAGAACTTCAAATAAAGAGTGACATAATTGACTTATAATTGGGAAAAGTGTTGAATTGAAGGATGCAGTAAAACCACTATTATATCATAGAAATCAAACCTCTGAAAAGTGTTCAATGTTAATAGAGATTTTCTCCCTTACTTTTAAAGTAAATAAATAATATGTTCAAAGCTATATCAAATCCTCAGCCTAGGCTTTGTTATTTTGCTGCGGTGCTCATCTGCCAACCAGGTGAGATTTTAAAAGCATTTGGTATAATTAATAAACCTGATTGTATATGTCACCAGTCTTAATATCAAAGAAAAGTTCTTGAATGGAAAGACAAAAATGATTGGAGAATGCGAGCATCGATCTCGCTACCTCTCACATGCTAAGCGAGCGCTCTACCATTTGAGCTAATTCCCCATGCCTTCTCACTGATGGAATTAAAATGATCTCTGGAGTACCATGTCTCAACATATTTGTTTTTTTCCATTTCGCTGTGATTTTCTAATCTTTTTTCCCAGGTTTTTAAAGATTTCCTATAATATTGAAAAAATAAGCCTACTTATCAAAGGTAAATGTCTGTAATAATCATACAGGCTCTTACCATTAGAAATGTTTCAATTTCTGGTGAAATAATGAGGTTTGACAGTATAGCTGATTCTTCCAAATTTCTTTTCGAATGTATTTTTCCAGGTAGAACTTCAAATAAAGAGTGACATAATTGACTTATAAATGGGAAAAGTGTTGAATTGAAGGATGCAGTAAAACCACTATTATATCATACAAATCAAACCTCTGAAAAGTGTTCAATGATAAAAGATATTTTCTCCCTTACTTTCCAAGTAAAAAAACCAATTTGTTCAAAGCTATATCAAATCCTCAACCTAGGCTTGGTTATTTTGCTGCGGTGGTCATCTGCCTACCAGCTGAGATTTTAAAGGCCTTTGGTATAATCAATAAACCTGATTGTAAATGTCACCAGTCTTAATATCAAAGAAAAGTTCTTGAATGGACATTATTATAGAAAAAATAAGCCTACTTATCAAGGGTAAATGTCTTTAATAATTATACAGGCTCTTTCCATTTGAAATGTTTCAATTTTTGGTGAAAAAATGAAGTTTGACATTATAGCTGATTCTTCTAAATTTCTTTTCGAATGTATTTTTCCAGGTAGAACTTCAAATAAAGAGTGACATAATTGACTTATAATTGGGAAAAGTGTTGAATTGAAGGATGCAGTAAAACTACAATTATATCATAGAAATCCAACCTCTGAAAAGTGTTTCATGTTAAAAGAGATTTTCTCCCTTACTTTCAAAGTAAATAAATAATACCTGATTCTAAATGTTCAAAGCTATATCAAATCCTCAACCTAGGCTTGGTTATTTTGCTGTTGTGGTCATCTGCCTACCAGCTGAGATTTTTAAGGCCTTTGGTATAATCATCAAACCTGATTGTAAATGTCACCAGTCTTAATATCAAAGAAAAGTTCTTAAATGGACAGACAAAAATGATTGGAGAACGCGAGCATTGATCTTGCTAACTATCGTATGCAAAGTGCGCGCTCTACCATTTCAGCTAATTCCCCATGCCTTCTCACTGAGGGAATTGAAATGATCTCTGGAGTATCATGTCTCAACAAATTTGATTGTTTCCATTTCTCTGTGATTTCTTATCTTTTTTCCCAGGTTTTTAAAGATTTCCTATAATATAGAAAAAATAAGCCTACTTATCAAGGGTAAATGTTTGTAATAATCATACAGGCTCTTTCCATTACAAATGTTTCAATTTCTGGTGAAAAAATGAAGTTAAACTGTATAGCTGATTCTTCCAAATTTCTTTTCGAATGTATTTTTGCCAGGTAGAACTTCAAAAAAAGAGTGACATAATTAACTTATAATTGTGAAAAGTGTTGAATTAAAGGATGCAGTAAAACCACTATTATATCATACAAATTGAACCTCTGAAAAGTGTTCAATGTTAAAAGAGATTTTCTCCCTTACTTTCCAAGTAAAAAACAATGTGTTCAAAGCTATATTAAATCCTCAACCTAGGCTTGGTTTTTTTGCTGCGGTGGTCATCTGCCTACCAGCTGATATATTAAAGGCCTTTGGTATAATCAATAAACTTGATTGTAAATGTCACCAGTCTTAATATCAAAGAAAAGTTCTTGAATGGACAGACAAAAATGATTGGAGAATGCGAGCATCGATCTCGCTACCTCTCACATGCGAAGCGAGCGCTCTACCACTTGAGCTAATTCCCCACGCCTTCTCACTGAGGGAATTGAAATGATCTCTGGAGTATCATGTCTCAACAAATTTGATTGTTTCCATTTCTCTGTGATTTCTTATCTTTTTTCCCAGGGTTTTAAAGATTTCCTATAATATAGAAAAAATAAGCCTACTTATCAAGGGTAAATGTCTGTAATAATCATACAGGCTCTTTCCATTATAAATGTTTCAATTTCTGGTGAAAAAATGAAGTTTGACAGTATAGCTGATTCTTCCAAATTTCTTTTCGAATGTATTTTTGCCAGGTAGAACTTCAAAAAAAGAGTGACATAATTGACTTATAATTGGGAAAAGTGTTGAATTGAAGGATGCAGTAAAACCACAATTATATCATACAAATCAAACCTCTGAAAAGTGTTCAATATTAATAGAGATTTTCTCCCTTACTTTCAAAGTAAATAAATAATATGTTCAAAGCTATATCAAATCCTCAACCTAGGCTTGGTTATTTTGCTGCGGTGGTCATCTGCCTACCAGCTGAGATTTTAAAGGCCTTTGGTATAATCAATAAACCTGATTGTAAATGTCACCAGTCTTAATATCAAAGAAAAGTTCTTGAATGGACAGACAAAAAAGATTGGAGAATGTGAGCATCGATCTTGCTAACTATTGCATGCAAAGTGAGTGCTCTACCATTTCAGCTAATTCCCCATGCCTCCTCACTGAGGGAATGGAAATGATCTCTGGAGTATCATGTCTCAACAAATTTGATTGTTTCCATTTCTCTGTGATTTCTTATCTTTTTTCCCAGGTTTTTAAAGATTTCCTATAATACAGAAAAAATAAGCCTACTTATCAAGGGTAAATGTCTGTAATAATCATACAGGCTCTTTCTATTACAAATGTTTCAATTTCTGGTGAAAAAATGAAGTTTGACAGTATAGCTGATTCTTCCAAATTTCTTTTCGAATGTATTTTTGCCAGGTAGAACTTCAAAAAAAGAGTGACATAATTGACTTATAAATGGTAAAAGTGTTGAATTAAAGGATGCAGAAAAAACACTATTATATCATAGAAATCAAACCTCTGAAAAGTGTTCAATGTTAAAAGAGATTTTCTCCCTTACTTTTAAAGTAAATAAATAATATGTTCAAAGCTATATCAAATCCTCAACCTTGGCTTGGTTCTTTTACTGCGGTGGTCATCTGCCTACCAGCTGAGATTTTAAAGGTCTTTGGTATAATCAATAAACCTGATGGTAAATGTCACCAGTCTTAATATCAAAGAAAAGTTCTTTAATGGAAAGACAAAAATGATTGGAGAATGCGAGCATCGATCTCGCTACCTCTCACATGCTAAGCGAGTGCTCTACCATTTGAGCTAATTCCCCATGCCTGCTCACTGATGGAATTAAAATGATCTCTGGAGTACCATGTCTCAACATATTTGTTTTTTACCATTTCGCTGTGATTTTCTAATCTTTTTTCCCAGGTTTTTAAAGATCTCCTATAATATTGAAAAAATAAGCCTACTTATCAAAGGTAAATTCTGTAATAATCATACAGGCTCTTACCATTACAAATGTTTCAATTTCTGGTGAAATAATGAAGTTTGACAGTATAGCTGATACTTCCAAATTTCTTTTCAAATGTATTTTTCCAGGTAGAACTTCAAATAAAGAGTGACATAATTGACTTATAAATGGGAAAAGTGTTGAATTGAAGGATGCAGTAAAACCACTATTATATCATACAAATCAAACCTCTGAAAAGTGTTCAATGTTAATAGAGATTTTCTATCTTACTTTTAAAGTAAATAAATAATATGTTCAAAGCTATATCAAATCCTCAGCCTAGGCTTGGTTATTTTGCTGCGGTGGTCATCTGCCAACCAGGTGAGATTTTAAAAGCATTTGGTATAATCAATAAACCTGATTGTAAATGTCACCAGTCTTAATATCTAAGAAAAGTTCTTGAATGGAAAGACAAAAATGATTGGAGAATGCGAGCATCGATCTCGCTACCTCTCACATGCTAAGCGAGCGCTCTACCATTTGAGCTAATTCCCCATGCCTTCTCACTGATGGAATTAAAATGATCTCTGGAGTACCATGTCTCAACATATTTGTTTTTTTCCATTTCGCTGTGATTTTCTAATCTTTTTTCCCAGGTTTTTAACGATTTCCTATAATATTGAAAAAATATGCCTACTTATCAAGGGTAAATGTCTGTAATAATCATACAGGCTCTTTCCCTTACAAATGTTTCAATTTCTGGTGAAAAAATGATGTTTGACAGTATAGCTGATTCTTCCAAATTTCTTTTCGAATGTATTTTTCCAGGTCGTACTTCAAATAAAGAGTGACATAATTGACTTATAAATGGGAAAAGTGTTGAATTGAAGGATGCAGTAAAACCACAATTATATCATACAAATCAAACCTCTGAAAAGTGTTCAATGTTAATAGAGATTTTCTCCCTTACTTTCAAAGTAAATAAATAATATGTTCAAAGCTATATCAAATCCTCAACCTAGGCTTGGTTATTTTACTGCGGTGGTCATCTGCCTACCAGCTGAGATTTTAAAGGCCTTTGGTATAATCATCAAACCTGATTGTAAATGTCACCAGTCTTAATATCAAAGAAAAGTTCTTAAATGGACAGACAAAAATGATTGGAGAATGCGAGCATTGATCTTGCTAACTATCGTATGCAAAGTGTGCGCTCTACCATTTCAGCTAATTCCCCATGCCTTCTCACTGAGGGAATTGAAATGATCTCTGGAGTATCATGTCTCAACAAATTTGATTGTTTCCATTTCTCTGTGATTTCTTATCTTTTTTCCCAGGTTTTTAAAGATTTCCTATAATATAGAAAAAATAAGCCTACTTATCAAGGGTAAATGTCTGTAATAATCATACAGGCTCTTTCCATTACAAATGTTTCAATTTCTGGTGAAAAAATGAAGTTAAACTGTATAGCTGATTCTTCCAAATTTCTTTTCGAATGTATTTTTGCCAGGTAGAACTTCAAAAAAAGAGTGACATAATTGACTTATAATTGTGAAAAGTGTTGAATTAAAGGATGCAGTAAAACCACTATTATATCATACAAATTGAACCTCTGAAAAGTGTTCAATGTTAAAAGAGATTTTCTCCCTTACTTTCCAAGTAAAAAACAATGTGTTCAAAGCTATATTAAATCCTCAACCTAGGCTTGGTTTTTTTGCTGCGGTGGTCATCTGCCTACCAGCTGATATATTAAAGGCCTTTGGTATAATCAACAAACTTGATTGTAAATGTCACCAGTCTTAATATCAAAGAAAAGTTCTTGAATGGACAGACAAAAATGATTGGAGAATGCGAGCATCAATCTTGCTACCTCTCACATGCGAAGCGAGCGCTCTACCACTTGAGCTAATTCCCCACGCCTTCTCACTGAGGGAATTGAAATGATCTCTGGAGTATCATGTCTCAACAAATTTCATTGTTTCCATTTCTCTGTGATTTCTTATCTTTTTTCCCAGGGTTTTAAAGATTTCCTATAATATAGAAAAAATAAGCCTACTTATCAAGGGTAAATGTCTGTAATAATCATACAGGCTCTTTCCATTATAAATGTTTCAATTTCTGGTGAAAAAATGAAGTTTGACAGTATAGCTGATTCTTCCAAATTTCTTTTCGAATGTATTTTTGCCAGGTAGAACTTCAAAAAAAGAGTGACATAATTGAATTATTATTGGGAAAAGTGTTGAATTGAAGGATGCAGTAAAACCACAATTATATCATACAAATCAAACCTCTGAAAAGTGTTCATTGTTAATAGAGATTTTCTCCCTTACTTTCAAAGTAAATAAATAATATGTTCAAAGCTATATCAAATCCTCAACCTAGGCTTGGTTATTTTGCTGCGGTGGTCATCTGCTTACCAGCTGAGATTTTAAAGGCCTTTGGTATAATCAATAAACCTGATTGTAAATGTCACCAGTCTTAATTTCAAAGAAAAATTCTTGAATGGACAGACAAAAATGATTGGAGAATGTGAGCATCGATCTTGCTAACTATCGCATGCAAAGTGAGCGCTCTACCATTTCAGCTAATTCCCCATGCCTCCTCACTGAGGGAATGGAAATGATCTCTGGAGTATCATGTCTCAACAAATTTGATTGTTTCCATTTCTCTGTGATTTCTTATCTTTTTTCCCAGGTTTTTAAAGATTTCCTATAATACAGAAAAAATAAGCCTACTTATCAAGGGTAAATGTCTGTAATAATCATACAGGCTCTTTCTATTACAAATGTTTCAATTTCTGGTGAAAAAATGAAGTTTGACAGTATAGCTGATTCTTCCAAATTTCTTTTCGAATGTATTTTTGCCAGGTAGAACTTCAAAAAAAGAGTGACATAATTGACTTATAAATGGGAAAAGTGTTGAATTGAAGGATGCAGAAAAAACACTATTATATCATAGAAATCAAACCTCTGAAAAGTGTTTCAAGTTAAAAGAGATTTTCTCCCTTACTTTCAAAGTAAATAAATAATATGTTCAAAGCTATATCAAATCCTCAACCTAGGCTTGGTTATTTTGCTGCGGTGGTCATCTGCCTACCAGCTGAGATTTTAAAGGCCTTTGGTATAATCAATAAACCTGATTGTAAATGTCACCAGTCTTAATATCAAAGAAAAGTTCTTGAATGGACATTATTATAGAAAAAATAAGCCTACTTATCAAGGGTAATTGTCTTTAATAATTATACAGGCTCTTTCCATTTGAAATGTTTCAATTTTTGGTGAAAAAATGAAGTTTGACATTATAGCTGATTCTTCTAAATTTCTTTTCGAATGTATTTTTCCAGGTAGAACTTCAAATAAAGAGTGACATAATTGACTTATAATTGGGAAAAGTGTTGAATTGAAGGATGCAGTAAAACTACAATTATATCATAGAAATCCAACCTCTGAAAAGTGTTTCATGTTAAAAGAGATTTTCTCCCTTACTTTCAAAGTAAATAAATAATACCTGATTCTAAATGTTCAAAGCTATATCAAATCCTCAACCTAGGCTTGGTTATTTTGCTGTTGTGGTCATCTGCCTACCAGCTGAGATTTTAAAGGCCTTTGGTATAATCAGCAAACCTGATTGTAAATGTCACCAGTCTTAATATCAAAGAAAAGTTCTTAAATGGACAGACAAAAATGATTGGAGAATGCGAGCATTGATCTTGCTAACTATCGTATGCAAAGTGCGCGCTCTACCATTTCAGCTAATTCCCCATGCCTTCTCACTGAGGGAATTGAAATGATCTCTGGAGTATCATGTCTCAACAAATTTGATTGTTTCCATTTCTCTGTGATTTCTTATCTTTTTTCCCAGGTTTTTAAAGATTTCCTATAATATAGAAAAAATAAGCCTACTTATCAAGGGTAAATGTCTGTAATAATCATACAGGCTCTTTCCATTACAAATGTTTCAATTTCTGGTGAAAAAATGAAGTTAAACTGTATAGCTGATTCTTCCAAATTTCTTTTCGAATGTATTTTTGCCAGGTAGAACTTCAAAAAAAGAGTGACATAATTGACTTATAATTGGGAAAAGTGTTGAATTGAAGGATGCAGTAAAACCACTATTATATCATACAAATCAAACCTCTGAAAACTGTTCAATGATAAAAGAGATTTTCTCCCTTACTTTCCAAGTAAAAAAAACAATTTGTTCAAAGCTATATCAAATCCTCAACCTAGGCTTGGTTATTTTGCTGCGGTGGTCATCTGCCTACCAGCTGAGATTTTAAAGGCCTTTGGTATAATCAATAAACCTGATTGTAAATGTCACCAGTCTTAATATCAAAGAAAAGTTCTTGAATGGACAGACAAAAATGATTGGAGAATGCGAGCATCAATCTTGCTACCTCTCACATGCGAAGCGAGCGCTCTACCACTTGAGCTAATTCCCCACGCCTTCTCACTGAGGGAATTGAAATGATCTCTGGAGTATCATGTCTCAACAAATTTCATTGTTTCCATTTCTCTGTGATTTCTTATCTTTTTTCCCAGGGTTTTAAAGATTTCCTATAATATAGAAAAAATAAGCCTACTTATCAAGGGTAAATGTCTGTAATAATCATACAGGCTCTTTCCATTATAAATGTTTCAATTTCTGGTGAAAAAATGAAGTTTGACAGTATAGCTGATTCTTCCAAATTTCTTTTCGAATGTATTTTTGCCAGGTAGAACTTCAAAAAAAGAGTGACATAATTGAATTATTATTGGGAAAAGTGTTGAATTGAAGGATGCAGTAAAACCACAATTATATCATACAAATCAAACCTCTGAAAAGTGTTCATTGTTAATAGAGATTTTCTCCCTTACTTTCAAAGTAAATAAATAATATGTTCAAAGCTATATCAAATCCTCAACCTAGGCTTGGTTATTTTGCTGCGGTGGTCATCTGCTTACCAGCTGAGATTTTAAAGGCCTTTGGTATAATCAATAAACCTGATTGTAAATGTCACCAGTCTTAATTTCAAAGAAAAATTCTTGAATGGACAGACAAAAATGATTGGAGAATGTGAGCATCGATCTTGCTAACTATCGCATGCAAAGTGAGCGCTCTACCATTTCAGCTAATTCCCCATGCCTCCTCACTGAGGGAATGGAAATGATCTCTGGAGTATCATGTCTCAACAAATTTGATTGTTTCCATTTCTCTGTGATTTCTTATCTTTTTTCCCAGGTTTTTAAAGATTTCCTATAATACAGAAAAAATAAGCCTACTTATCAAGGGTAAATGTCTGTAATAATCATACAGGCTCTTTCTATTACAAATGTTTCAATTTCTGGTGAAAAAATGAAGTTTGACAGTATAGCTGATTCTTCCAAATTTCTTTTCGAATGTATTTTTGCCAGGTAGAACTTCAAAAAAAGAGTGACATAATTGACTTATAAATGGGAAAAGTGTTGAATTGAAGGATGCAGAAAAAACACTATTATATCATAGAAATCAAACCTCTGAAAAGTGTTTCAAGTAAAAAGAGATTTTCTCCCTTACTTTCAAAGTAAATAAATAATATGTTCAAAGCTATATCAAATCCTCAACCTAGGCTTGGTTATTTTGCTGCGGTGGTCATCTGCCTACCAGCTGAGATTTTAAAGGCCTTTGGTATAATCAATAAACCTGATTGTAAATGTCACCAGTCTTAATATCAAAGAAAAGTTCTTGAATGGACATTATTATAGAAAAAATAAGCCTACTTATCAAGGGTAATTGTCTTTAATAATTATACAGGCTCTTTCCATTTGAAATGTTTCAATTTTTGGTGAAAAAATGAAGTTTGACGTTATAGCTGATTCTTCTAAATTTCTTTTCGAATGTATTTTTCCAGGTAGAACTTCAAATAAAGAGTGACATAATTGACTTATAATTGGGAAAAGTGTTGAATTGAAGGATGCAGTAAAACTACAATTATATCATAGAAATCCAACCTCTGAAAAGTGTTTCATGTTAAAAGAGATTTTCTCCCTTACTTTCAAAGTAAATAAATAATACCTGATTCTAAATGTTCAAAGCTATATCAAATCCTCAACCTAGGCTTGGTTATTTTGCTGTTGTGGTCATCTGCCTACCAGCTGAGATTTTAAAGGCCTTTGGTATAATCATCAAACCTGATTGTAAATGTCACCAGTCTTAATATCAAAGAAAAGTTCTTAAATGGACAGACAAAAATGATTGGAGAATGCGAGCATTGATCTTGCTAACTATCGTATGCAAAGTGCGCGCTCTACCATTTCAGCTAATTCCCCATGCCTTCTCACTGAGGGAATTGAAATGATCTCTGGAGTATCATGTCTCAACAAATTTGATTGTTTCCATTTCTCTGTGATTTCTTATCTTTTTTCCCAGGTTTTTAAAGATTTCCTATAATATAGAAAAAATAAGCCTACTTATCAAGGGTAAATGTCTGTAATAATCATACAGGCTCTTTCCATTACAAATGTTTCAATTTCTGGTGAAAAAATGAAGTTAAACTGTATAGCTGATTCTTCCAAATTTCTTTTCGAATGTATTTTTGCCAGGTAGAACTTCAAAAAAAGAGTGACCATAATTGACTTATAATTGGGAAAAGTGTTGAATTGAAGGATGCAGTAAAACCACTATTATATCATACAAATCAAACCTCTGAAAACTGTTCAATGATAAAAGAGATTTTCTCCCTTACTTTCCAAGTAAAAAAAACAATTTGTTCAAAGCTATATCAAATCCTCAACCTAGGCTTGGTTATTTTGCTTGCGGTGGTCATCTGCTACCAGCTGAGATTTTAAAGGCCTTTGGTATAATCAATAAACCTGATTGTAAATGTCCACCAGTCTTAATATCAAAGAAAAGTTCTTGAATGGAAAGACAAAAATGATTGGAGAATGCGAGCATCGATCTTGCTACCTCTCACATGCTAAGCGAGCGCTCTACCATTTGAGCTAATTCCCCATGCCTTCTCACTGATGGAATTAAAATGATCTCTGGAGTACCATGTCTCAACATATTTGTTTTTTTCCATTTCGCTGTGATTTTCTAATCTTTTTTCCCAGGTTTTTAAAGATTTCCTATAATATTGAAAAAATAAGCCTACTTATCAAAGGTAAATGTCTGTAATAATCATACAGGCTCTTTCCATTACAAATGTTTCAATTTATGGTGAAAAAATGAAGTTTGACAGTATAGCTGATTCTTCCAAATTTCTTTTCGAATGTATTTTTGCCAGGTAGAACTACAAAAAAAGAGTGACATAATTGACTTATAATTGGGAAAAGTGTTGAATTGAAGGATGCAGTAAAACCACTATTATATCTTAGAAATCAAACCTCTGAAAAGTGTTCAATGTTAATAGAGATTTTCTCCCTTACTTTTAAAGTAAATAAATAATATGTTCAAAGCTATATCAAATCCTCAGCCTAGGCTTGGTTATTTTGCTGCGGTGCTCATCTGCCAACCAGGTGAGATTTTAAAAGCATTTTGTATAATCAATAAACCTGATTGTAAATGTCACCAGTCTTAATATCAAAGAAAAGTTCTTGAATGGAAAGACAAAAATGATTGGAGAATGCGAGCATCGATCTCGCTACCTCCCACATGCTAAGCGAGCGCTCTACCATTTGAGCTAATTCCCCATGCCTTCTCACTAATGGAATTAAAATGATCTCTGGAGTACCATGTCTCAACATATTTGTTTTTTTCCATTTCGCTGTGATTTTCTAATCTTTTTCCCCAGGTTTTTAAAGATTTCCTATAATATTGATAAAAAAAGCCTACTTATCAAGGGTAAATGTCTGTAATAATCATACATGCTCTTTCCATAACAAATGTTTCAATTTCTGGTGAAAAAATTAAGTTTGACAGTATAGCTAATTCTTCCAAATTTCTTTTCGAATGTATTTTTGCCAGGTAGAACTTCAAAAAAAGAGTGACATAATTGACTTATAATTGGGAAAAGTGTTGAATTGAAGGATGCAGTAAAACCACTATTATATCATACAAATCAAACCTCTGAAAACTGTTCAATGATAAAAGAGATATTCTCCCTTACTTTCCAAGTAAAAAAAACAATTTGTTCAAAGCTATATCAAATCCTCAACCTAGGCTTGGTTATTTTGCTGCGGTGGTCATCTGCCTACCAGCTGAGATTTTAAAGGCCTTTGGTATAATCAATAAACCTGATTGTAAATGTCACCAGTCTTAATATCAAAGAAAAGTTCTTGAATGGAAAGACAAAAATGATTGGAGAATGCGAGCATCGATCTCACTACCTCTCACATGCTAAGCGAGCGCTCTACCATTTGAGCTAATTCCCCATGCCTTCTCACTGATGGAATTAAAATGATCTCTGGAGTACCATGTCTCAACATATTTGTTTTTTTCCATTTCGCTGTGATTTTCTAATCTTTTTTCCCAGGTTTTTAAAGATTTCCTATAATATTGAAAAAATAAGCCTACTTATCAAAGGTAAATGTCTGTAATAATCATACAGGCTCTTTCCATTACAAATGTTTCAATTTCTGGTGAAATAATGAAGTTTGACAGTATAGCTGATTCTTCCAAATTTCTTTTCGAATGTATTTTTCCAGGTAGAACTTCAAATAAAGAGTGACATAATTGACTTATAAATGGGAAAAGTGTTGAATTGAAGGATGCAGTAAAACCACTATTATATCATACAAATCAAACCTCTGAAAAGTGTTCAATGTTAATAGAGATTTTCTCCCTTACTTTTAAAGTAAATAAATATTATGTTCAAAGCTATATCAAATTCTCAGCCTAGGCTTGGTTATTTTGCTGCGGTGGTCATCTGCCAACCAGGTGAGATTTTAAAAGCATTTGGTATAATTAATAAACCTGATTGTATATGTCACCAGTCTTAATATCAAAGAAAAGTTCTTGAATGGAAAGACAAAAATGATTGGAGAATGCGAGCATCGATCTCGCTACCTCTCACATGCTAAGCGAGCACTCTACCATTTCAGCTAATTCCCCATGCCTTCTCACTGATGGAATTAAAATGATCTCTGGAGTACCATGTCTCAACATATTTGTTTTTTTCCATTTCGCTGTGATTTTCTAATCTTTTTTCCCAGGTTTTTAAAGATTTCCTATAATATTGAAAACATAAGCCTACTTATCAAGGGTAAATGTCTGTAATAATCATACATGCTCTTTCCATGACAAATTTTTCAATTTCTGGTGAAAAAATTAAGTTTGACAGTATAGCTGATTCTTCCAAATTTCTTTTCGAATGTATTTTTGCCAGGTAGAACTTCAAAAAAAGAGTGACATAATTGACTTATAATTGGGAAAAGTGTTGAATTGAAGGATGCAGTAAAACCACTATTATATCATAGAAATCAAACCTCTGAAAACTGTTCAATGATAAAAGAGATTTTCTCCCTTACTTTCCAAGTAAAAAAAACAATTTGTTCAAAGCTATATCAAATCCTCAACCTAGGCTTGGTTATTTTGCTGCGGTGGTCATCTGCCTACCAGCTGAGATTTTAAAGGCCTTTGGTATAATCAATAAACCTGATTGTAAATGTCACCAGTCTTAATATCAAAGAAAAGTTCTTGAATGGAAAGACAAAAATGATTGGAGAATGCGAGCATCGTACTCGCTACCTCTCACATGCTAAGCGAGCGCTCTACCATTTGAGCTAATTCCCCATGCCTTCTCACTAATGGAATTAAAATGATCTCTGGAGTACCATGTCTCAACATATTTGTTTTTTTCCATTTCGCTGTGATTTTCTAATCTTTTTCCCCAGGTTTTTAAAGATTTCCTATAATATTGATAAAAAAAGCCTACTTATCAAGGGTAAATGTCTGTAATAATCATACATGCTCTTTCCATAACAAATGTTTCAATTTCTGGTGAAAAAATTAAGTTTGACAGTATAGCTAATTCTTCCAAATTTCTTTTCGAATGTATTTTTGCCAGGTAGAACTTCAAAAAAAGAGTGACATAATTGACTTATAATTGGGAAAAGTGTTGAATTGAAGGATGCAGTAAAACCACTATTATATCATACAAATCAAACCTCTGAAAACTGTTCAATGATAAAAGAGATATTCTCCCTTACTTTCCAAGTAAAAAAAACAATTTGTTCAAAGCTATATCAAATCCTCAACCTAGGCTTGGTTATTTTGCTGCGGTGGTCATCTGCCTACCAGCTGAGATTTTAAAGGCCTTTGGTATAATCAATAAACCTGATTGTAAATGTCACCAGTCTTAATATCAAAGAAAAGTTCTTGAATGGAAAGACAAAAATGATTGGAGAATGCGAGCATCGATCTCACTACCTCTCACATGCTAAGCGAGCGCTCTACCATTTGAGCTAATTCCCCATGCCTTCTCACTGATGGAATTAAAATGATCTCTGGAGTACCATGTCTCAACATATTTGTTTTTTTCCATTTCGCTGTGATTTTCTAATCTTTTTTCCCAGGTTTTTAAAGATTTCCTATAATATTGAAAAAATAAGCCTACTTATCAAAGGTAAATGTCTGTAATAATCATACAGGCTCTTTCCATTACAAATGTTTCAATTTCTGGTGAAATAATGAAGTTTGACAGTATAGCTGATTCTTCCAAATTTCTTTTCGAATGTATTTTTCCAGGTAGAACTTCAAATAAAGAGTGTCATAATTGACTTATAAATGGGAAAAGTGTTGAATTGAAGGATGCAGTAAAACCACTATTATATCATACAAATCAAACCTCTGAAAAGTGTTCAATGTTAATAGAGATTTTCTCCCTTACTTTCCAAGTAAAAAA
Organism: Mixophyes fleayi; assembly: GCF_038048845.1. NCBI lineage: Eukaryota > Metazoa > Chordata > Amphibia > Anura > Limnodynastidae > Mixophyes > Mixophyes fleayi. Next base: position 7,786,999 of record NC_134404.1, on the reverse strand, counting down.
AACAATTTGTTCAAAGCTATATCAAATCCTCAACCTAGGCTTGGTTATTTTGCTGCGGTGGTCATCTGCCTACCAGCTGAGATTTTAAAGGCCTTTGGTATAATCAATAAACCTGATTGTAAATGTCACCAGTCTTAATATCAAAGAAAAGTTCTTGAATGGAAAGACAAAAATGATTGGAGAATGCGAGCATCGTACTCGCTACCTCTCACATGCTAAGCGAGCGCTCTACCATTTGAGCTAATTCCCCATGCCTTCTCACTGATGGAATTAAAATGATCTCTGTAGTACCATGTCTGAACATATTTGTTTTTTTCCATTTCGCTGTGATTTTCTAATCTTTTTTCCCAGGTTTTTAAAGATCTCCTATAATATTGAAAAAATAAGCCTACTTATCAAAGGTAAATGTCTGTAATAATCATACAGGCTCTTACCATTACAAATGTTTCAATTTCTGGTGAAATAATGAAGTTTGACAGTATAGCTGATTCTTCCAAATTTCTTTTCGAATGTATTTTTCCAGGTAGAACTTCAAATAAAGAGTGACATAATTGACTTATAAATGGGAAAAGTGTTGAATTGAATGATGCAGTAAAACCACTATTATATCATAGAAATCAAACCTCTGAAAAGTGTTCAATGATAAAAGAGATTTTCTCCCTTACTTTCCAAGTAAAAAAAACAATTTGTTCAAAGCTATATCAAATCCTCAACCTAGGCTTGGTTATTTTGCTGCAGTGGTCATCTGCCAACCAGGTGAGATTTTAAAAGCATTTGGTATAATCAATAAACCTGATTGTAAATGTCACCAGTCTTAATATAAAAGAAAAGTTCTTGAATGGAAAGACAAAAATGATTGGAGAATGCGAGCATCGATCTCGCTACCTCTCACATGCTAAGCGAGCGCTCTACCATTTGAGCTAATTCCCCATGCCTTCTCACTAATGGAATTAAAATGATCTCTGGAGTACCATGTCTCAACATATTTGTTTTTTTCCATTTCGCTGTGATTTTCTAATCTTTTTCCCCAGGTTTTTAAAGATTTCCTATAATATTGAAAAAATAAGCCTACTTATCAAGGGTAAATGTCTGTAATAATCATACATGCTCTTTCCATAACAAATGTTTCAATTTCTGGTGAAAAAATTAAGTTTGACAGTATAGCTGATTCTTCCAAATTTCTTTTCGAATGTATTTTTGCCAGGTAGAACTTCAAAAAAAGAGTGACATAATTGACTTATAATTGGGAAAAGTGTTGAATTGAAGGATGCAGTAAAACCACTATTATATCATAGAAATCAAACCTCTGAAAACTGTTCAATGATAAAAGAGATTTTCTCCCTTACTTTCCAAGTAAAAAAAACAATTTGTTCAAAGCTATATCAAATCCTCAACCTAGGCTTGGTTATTTTGCTGCGGTGCTCATCTGCCAACCAGGTGAGATTTTAAAAGCATTTTGTATAATCAATAAACCTGATTGTAAATGTCACCAGTCTTAATATCAAAGAAAAGTTCTTGAATGGAAAGACAAAAATGATTGGAGAATGCGCGCATCGAACTCGCTACCTCTCACATGCTAAGCAAGCACTCTACCATTTGAGCTAATTCCCCATACCTTTTCACTAATGGAATTAAAATGATCTCTGGAGTACCATGCCTCAACATATTTGTTTTTTTCCATTTCGCTGTAATTTTCTAATCTTTTTTCCCAGGTTTTTAAAGATTTCCTATAATATTGAAAAAATAAGCCTACTTATCAAGGGTAAATGTCTCTAATAATCATACATGGTCTTTCCATAACAAATGTTTCAATTCCTGGTGAAAAAATTAAGTTTGACAGTATAGCTGATTCTTCCAAATTTCTTTTTGAATGTATTTTTGCCAGGTAGAACTTCAAAAACAAAGTGACATAATTGACTTATAAATGGGAAAAGTGTTGAATTGAAGGATGCAGTAAAACCACTATTATATCATACAAATCAAACCTCTGAAAAGTGTTCAATGTTAATAGAGATTTTCTCCCTTACTTTTAAAGTAAATAAATATTATGTTCAAAGCTATATCAAATCCTCAGCCTAGGCTTGGTTATTTTGCTGCGGTGGTCATCTGCCAACCAGGTGAGATTTTAAAAGCATTTGGTATAATTAATAAACCTGATTGTATATGTCACCAGTCTTAATATCAAAGAAAAGTTCTTGAATGGAAAGACAAAAATGATTGGAGAATGCGAGCATTGATCTTGCTACCTCTCACATGCTAAGCGAGCTCTCTACCATTTGAGCTAATTCCCCATGCCTTCTCACTGATGGAATTAAAATGATCTCTGGAGTACCATGTCTCAACATATTTGTTTTTTTCCATTTCGCTGTGATTTTCTAATCTTTTTTCCCAGGTTTTTAAAGATTTCCTATAATATTGAAAAAATAAGCCTACTTATCAAAGGTAAATGTCTGTAATAATCATACAGGCTCTTTCCATTACAAATGTTTCAATTTCTGGTGAAAAAATGAAGTTTGACAGTATAGCTGATTCTTCCAAATTTCTTTTCGAATGTATTTTTGCCAGGTAGAACTTCAAAAAAAGAGTGACATAATTGACTTATAATTGGGAAAAGTGTTGAATTGAAAGATGCAGTAAAACCACTATTATATCATAGAAATCAAACCTCTGAAAACTGTTCAATGATAAAAGAGATTTTCTCCCTTACTTTCCAAGTAAAAAAAACAATTTGTTCAAAGCTATATCAAATCCTCAAACTAGGCTTGGTTATTTTGCTGCGGTGGTCATCTGCCTACCAGCTGAGATTTTAAAGGCCTTTGGTATAATCAATAAACCTGATTGTAAATGTCACCAGTCTTAATATCAAAGAAAAGTTCTTGAATGGAAAGACAAAAATGATTGGAGAATGCGAGCATCGATCTCGCTACCTCTCACATGCTAAGCGAGCGCTCTACCATTTGAGCTAATTCCCCATGCCTTCTCACTAATGGAATTAAAATGATCTCTGGAGTACCATGTCTCAACATATTTGTTTTTTTTCATTTCGCTGTGATTTTCTAATCTTTTTTCCCAGGTTTTTAAAGATCTCCTATAATATTGAAAAAATAAGCCTACTTATCAAAGGTAAATGTCTGTAATAATCATACAGGCTCTTTCCATTACAAATGTTTCAATTTCTGGTGAAAAAATGAAGTTTGACAGTATAGCTGATTCTTCCAAATTTCTTTTCGAATGTATTTTTGCCAGGTAGAACTTCAAAAAAAGAGTGACATAATTGACTTATAATTGGGAAAAGTGTTGAATTGAAAGATGCAGTAAAACCACTATTATATCATAGAAATCAAACCTCTGAAAACTGTTCAATGATAAAAGAGATTTTCTCCCTTACTTTTAAAGTAAATAAATAATAGGTTCAAAGCTATATCAAATCCTCAGCCTAGGCTTGGTTATTTTGCTGCGGTGGTCATCTGCCAACCAGGTGAGATTTTAAAAGCATTTTGTATAATCAATAAACCTGATTGTAAATGTCACCAGTCTTAATATCAAAGAAAAGTTCTTGAATGGAAAGACAAAAATGATTGGAGAATGCGAGCATCGATCTCGCTACCTCTCACATGCTAAGCAAGCGCGCTACCATTTGAGCTAATTCCCCATGCCTTCTCACTGATGGAATTAAAATGATCTCTGGAGTACCATGTCTCAACATATTTGTTTTTTTCCATTTCGCTGTGATTTTCTAATCTTTTTTCCCAGGTTTTTAAAGATCTCCTATAATATTGAAAAAATAAGCCTACTTATCAAAGGTAAATGTCTGTAATAATCATACAGGCTCTTTCCATTACAAATGTTTCAATTTCTGGTGAAATAATGAAGTTTGACAGTATAGCTGATTCTTCCAAATTTCTTTTCGAATGTATTTTTCCAGGTAGAACTTCAAATAAAGAGTGACATAATTGACTTATAAATGGGAAAAGTGTTGAATTGAAGGATGCAGTAAAACCACTATTATATCATACAAATCAAACCTCTGAAAAGTGTTCAATGATAAAAGAGATTTTCTCCCTTACTTTCCAAGTAAAAAAAACAATTTGTTCAAAGCTATATCAAATCCTCAACCTAGGCTTGGTTATTTTGCTGCGTTGGTCATCTGCCAACCAGGTGAGATTTTAAAAGCATTTGGTATAATCAATAAACCTGATTGTAAATGTCACCAGTCTTAATATAAAAGAAAAGTTCTTGAATAAAAAGACAAAAATGATTGGAGAATGCGAGCATCGATCTTGCTACCTCTCACATGCTAAGCGAGCGCTCTACCATTTGAGCTAATTCCCCATGCCTTCTCACTGATGGAATTAAAATGATCTCTGGAGTACCATGTCTCAACATATTTGTTTTTTTCCATTTCGCTGTGATTTTCTAATCTTTTTTCCCAGGTTTTTAAAGATTTCCTATAATATTGAAAAAATAAGCCTACTTATCAAAGGTAAATGTCTGTAATAATCATACAGGCTCTTTCCATAACAAATGTTTCAATTTATGGTGAAAAAATGAAGTTTGACAGTATAGCTGATTCGTCCAAATTTCTTTTCGAATGTATTTTTCCAGGTAGAACTTCAAATAAAGAGTGACATAATTGACTTATAAATGGGAAAAGTGTTGAATTGAAGGATGCAGTAAAACCACTATTATATCATACAAATCAAACCTCTGAAAAGTGTTCAATGTTAATAGAGATTTTCTCCCTTACTTTCCAAGTAAAAAAAACAATTTGTTCAAAGCTATATCAAATCCTCAACCTAGGCTTGGTTATTTTGCTGCGGTGGTCATCTGCCTACCAGCTGAGATTTTAAAGGCCTTTGGTATAATCAATAAACCTGATTGTAAATGTCACCAGTCTTAATATCAAAGAAAAGTTCTTGAATGGAAAGACAAAAATGATTGGAGAATGCGAGCATCGTACTCGCTACCTCTCACATGCTAAGCGAGCGCTCTACCATTTGAGCTAATTCCCCATGCCTTCTCACTGATGGAATTAAAATGATCTCTGTAGTACCATGTCTGAACATATTTGTTTTTTTCCATTTCGCTGTGATTTTCTAATCTTTTTTCCCAGGTTTTTAAAGATCTCCTATAATATTGAAAAAATAAGCCTACTTATCAAAGGTAAATGTCTGTAATAATCATACAGGCTCTTACCATTACAAATGTTTCAATTTCTGGTGAAATAATGAAGTTTGACAGTATAGCTGATTCTTCCAAATTTCTTTTCGAATGTATTTTTCCAGGTAGAACTTCAAATAAAGAGTGACATAATTGACTTATAAATGGGAAAAGTGTTGAATTGAATGATGCAGTAAAACCACTATTATATCATAGAAATCAAACCTCTGAAAAGTGTTCAATGATAAAAGAGATTTTCTCCCTTACTTTCCAAGTAAAAAAAACAATTTGTTCAAAGCTATATCAAATCCTCAACCTAGGCTTGGTTATTTTGCTGCAGTGGTCATCTGCCAACCAGGTGAGATTTTAAAAGCATTTGGTATAATCAATAAACCTGATTGTAAATGTCACCAGTCTTAATATAAAAGAAAAGTTCTTGAATGGAAAGACAAAAATGATTGGAGAATGCGAGCATCGATCTCGCTACCTCTCACATGCTAAGCGAGCGCTCTACCATTTGAGCTAATTCCCCATGCCTTCTCACTAATGGAATTAAAATGATCTCTGGAGTACCATGTCTCAACATATTTGTTTTTTTCCATTTCGCTGTGATTTTCTAATCTTTTTTCCCAGGTTTTTAAAGATTTCCTATAATATTGAAAAAATAAGCCTACTTATCAAAGGTAAATGTCTGTAATAATCATACAGGCTCTTTCCATAACAAATGTTTCAATTTATGGTGAAAAAATGAAGTTTGACAGTATAGCTGATTCGTCCAAATTTCTTTTCGAATGTATTTTTCCAGGTAGAACTTCAAATAAAGAGTGACATAATTGACTTATAAATGGGAAAAGTGTTGAATTGAAGGATGCAGTAAAACCACTATTATATCATACAAATCAAACCTCTGAAAAGTGTTCAATGATAAAAGAGATTTTCTCCCTTACTTTCCAAGTAAAAAAAACAATTTGTTCAAAGCTATATCAAATCCTCAACCTAGGCTTGGTTATTTTGCTGCGGTGGTCATCTGCCAACCAGGTGAGATTTTAAAAGCATTTGGTATAATCAATAAACCTGATTGTAAATGTCACCAGTCTTAATATAAAAGAAAAGTTCTTGAATGGAAAGACAAAAATGATTGGAGAATGCGAGCATCGATCTCGCTACCTCTCACATGCTAAGCGAGCGCTCTACCATTTGAGCTAATTCCCCATGCCTTCTAACTGATGGAATTAAAATGATCTCTGGAGTACCATGTCTCAACATATTTGTTTTTTTCCATTTCGCTGTGATTTTCTAATCTTTTTTCCCAGGTTTTTAAAGATTTCCTATAATATTGAAAAAATAAGCCTACTTATCAAAGGTAAATGTCTGTAATAATCATACAGGCTCTTTCCATTACAAATGTTTCAATTTATGGTGAAAAAATGAAGTTTGACAGTATAGCTGATTCTTCCAAATTTCTTTTCGAATGTATTTTTGCCAGGTAGAACTTCAAATAAAGAGTGACATAATTGACTTATAAATGGGAAAAGTGTTGAATTGAAGGATGCAGTAAAACCACTATTATATCATACAAATCAAACCTCTGAAAAGTGTTCAATGATAAAAGAGATTTTCTCCCTTACTTTCCAAGTAAAAAAAACAATTTGTTCAAAGCTATATCAAATCCTCAACCTAGGCTTGGTTATTTTGCTGCGTTGGTCATCTGCCAACCAGGTGAGATTTTAAAAGCATTTGGTATAATCAATAAACCTGATTGTAAATGTCACCAGTCTTAATATAAAAGAAAAGTTCTTGAATAAAAAGACAAAAATGAGTGGAGAATGCGAGCATCGATCTTGCTACCTCTCACATGCTAAGCGAGCGCTCTACCATTTGAGCTAATTCCCCATGCCTTCTCACTGATGGAATTAAAATGATCTCTGGAGTACCATGTTTCAACATAATTGTTTTTTTCCATTTCGCTGTGATTTTCTAATCTTTTTTCCCAGGTTTTTAAAGATTTCCTATAATATTGAAAAAATAAGCCTACTTATCAAAGGTAAATGTCTGTAATAATCATACAGGCTCTTTCCATAACAAATGTTTCAATTTATGGTGAAAAAATGAAGTTTGACAGTATAGCTGATTCTTCCAAATTTCTTTTCGAATGTATTTTTCCAGGTAGAACTTCAAATAAAGAGTGACATAATTGACTTATAAATGGGAAAAGTGTTGAATTGAAGGATGCAGTAAAACCACTATTATATCATACAAATCAAACCTCTGAAAAGTGTTCAATGATAAAAGAGATTTTCTCCCTTACTTTCCAAGTAAATAAATAATATGTTCAAAGCTATATCAAATCCTCAGCCTAGGCTTGGTTATTTTGCTGCGGTGCTCATCTGCCAACCAGGTGAGATTTTAAAAGCATTTTGTATAATCAATAAACCTGATTGTAAATGTCACCAGTCTTAATATCAAAGAAAAGTTCTTGAATGGAAAGACAAAAATGATTGGAGAATGCGAGCATCGATCTCGCTACCTCTCACATGCTAAGCGAGCGCTCTACCATTTGAGCTAATTCCCCATGCCTTCTCACTAATGGAATTAAAATGATCTCTGGAGTACCATGTCGCAACATATTTGTTTTTTTCCATTTCGCTGTGATTTTCTAATCTTTTTCCCCAGGTTTTTAAAGATTTCCTATAATATTGAAAAAAAAAGCCTACTTATCAAGGGTAAATGTCTGTAATAATCATACATGCTCTTTCCATAACAAATGTTTCAATTTCTGGTGAAAAAATTAAGTTTGACAGTATAGCTAATTCTTCCAAATTTCTTTTCGAATGTATTTTTGCCAGGTAGAACTTCAAAAAAAGAGTGACATAATTGACTTATAATTGGGAAAAGTGTTGAATTGAAGGATGCAGTAAAACCACTATTATATCATATAAATCAAACCTCTGAAAACTGTTCAATGATAAAAGAGATTTTCTCCCTTACTTTCCAAGTAAAAAAAACAATTTGTTCAAAGCTATATCAAATCCTCAACCTAGGCTTGGTTATTTTGCTGCGGTGGTCATCTGCCTACCAGCTGAGATTTTAAAGGCCTTTGGTATAATCAATAAACCTGATTGTAAATGTCACCAGTCTTAATATCAAAGAAAAGTTCTTGAATGGAAAGACAAAAATGATTGAAGAATGCGAGCATTGATCTCGCTACCTCTCACATGCTAAGCGAGCGCTCTACCATTTGAGCTAATTCCCCATGCCTTCTCACTGATGGAATTAAAATGATCTCTGGAGTACCATGTCTCAACATATTTGTTTTTTTCCATTTCGCTGTGATTTTCTAATCTTTTTTCCCAGGTTTTTAAAGATTTCCTATAATATTGAAAAAATAAGCCTACTTATCAAAGGTAAATGTCTGTAATAATAATACAGGCTCTTTCCATTACAAATGTTTCAATTTCTGGTGAAATAATGAAGTTTGACAGTATAGCTGATTCTTCCAAATTTCTTTTCGAATGTATTTTTCCAGGTAGAACTTCAAATAAAGAGTGACATAATTGACTTATAAATGGGAAAAGTGTTGAATTGAAGGAGGCAGTAAAACCACTATTATATCATACAAATCAAACCTCTGAAAAGTGTTCAATGTTAATAGAGATTTTCTCCCTTACTTTTAAAGTAAATAAATATTATGTTCAAAGCTATATCAAATTCTCAGCCTAGGCTTGGTTATTTTGCTGCGGTGGTCATCTGCCAACCAGGTGAGATTTTAAAAGCATTTGGTATAATTAATAAACCTGATTGTATATGTCACCAGTCTTAATATCAAAGAAAAGTTCTTGAATGGAAAGACAAAAATGATTGGAGAATGCGAGCATCGATCTCGCTACCTCTCACATGCTAAGCGAGCGCTCTACCATTTGAGCTAATTCCCCATGCCTTCTCACTGATGGAATTAAAATGATCTCTGGAGTACCATGTCTCAACATATTTGTTTTTTTCCATTTCGCTGTGATTTTCTAATCTTTTTTCCCAGGTTTTTAAAGATTTCCTATAATATTGAAAACATAAGCCTACTTATCAAGGGTAAATGTCTGTAATAATCATACATGCTCTTTCCATGACAAATTTTTCAATTTCTGGTGAAAAAATTAAGTTTGACAGTATAGCTGATTCTTCCAAATTTCTTTTCGAATGTATTTTTGCCAGGTAGAACTTCAAAAAAAGAGTGACATAATTGACTTATAATTGGGAAAAGTGTTGAATTGAAGGATGCAGTAAAACCACTATTATATCATAGAAATCAAACCTCTGAAAACTGTTCAATGATAAAAGAGATTTTCTCCCTTACTTTCCAAGTAAAAAAAACAATTTGTTCAAAGCTATATCAAATCCTCAACCTAGGCTTGGTTATTTTGCTGCGGTGGTCATCTGCCTACCAGCTGAGATTTTAAAGGCCTTTGGTATAATCAATAAACCTGATTGTAAATGTCACAAGTCTTAATATCAAAGAAAAGTTCTTGAATGGAAAGACAAAAATGATTGGAGAATGCAAGCATCGTACTCGCTACCTCTCACATGCTAAGCGAGCGCTCTACCATTTGAGCTAATTCCCCATGCCTTCTCACTGATGGAATTAAAATGATCTCTGGAGTACCATGTCTGAACATATTTGTTTTTTTCCATTTCGCTGTGATTTTCTAATCTTTTTTCCCAGGTTTTTAAAGATCTCCTATAATATTGAAAAAATAAGCCTACTTATCAAAGGTAAATGTCTGTAATGATCATACAGGCTCTTACCATTACAAATGTTTCAATTTCTGGTGAAATAATGAAGTTTGACAGTATAGCTGATTCTTCCAAATTTCTTTTCGAATGTATTTTTCCAGGTAGAACTTCAAATAAAGAGTGACATAATTGACTTATAAATGGGAAAAGTGTTGAATTGAAGGAGGCAGTAAAACCACTATTATATCATACAAATCAAACCTCTGAAAAGTGTTCAATGTTAATAGAGATTTTCTCCCTTACTTTTAAAGTAAATAAATATTATGTTCAAAGCTATATCAAATTCTCAGCCTAGGCTTGGTTATTTTGCTGCGGTGGTCATCTGCCAACCAGGTGAGATTTTAAAAGCATTTGGTATAATTAATAAACCTGATTGTATATGTCACCAGTCTTAATATCAAAGAAAAGTTCTTGAATGGAAAGACAAAAATGATTGGAGAATGCGAGCATCGATCTCGCTACCTCTCACATGCTAAGCGAGCGCTCTACCATTTGAGCTAATTCCCCATGCCTTCTCACTAATGGAATTAAAATGATCTCTGGAGTACCATGTCTCAACATATTTGTTTTTTTCCATTTCGCTGTGATTTTCTAATCTTTTTTCCCAGGTTTTTAAAGATTTCCTATAATATTGAAAACATAAGCCTACTTATCAAGGGTAAATGTCTGTAATAATCATACATGCTCTTTCCATGACAAATTTTTCAATTTCTGGTGAAAAAATTAAGTTTGACAGTATAGCTGATTCTTCCAAATTTCTTTTCGAATGTATTTTTGCCAGGTAGAACTTCAAAAAAAGAGTGACATAATTGACTTATAATTGGGAAAAGTGTTGAATTGAAGGATGCAGTAAAACCACTATTATATCATAGAAATCAAACCTCTGAAAACTGTTCAATGATAAAAGAGATTTTCTCCCTTACTTTCCAAGTAAAAAAAACAATTTGTTCAAAGCTATATCAAATCCTCAACCTAGGCTTGGTTATTTTGCTGCGGTGGTCATCTGCCTACCAGGTGAGATTTTAAAGGCCTTTGGTATAATCAATAAACCTGATTGTAAATGTCACAAGTCTTAATATCAAAGAAAAGTTCTTGAATGGAAAGACAAAAATGATTGGAGAATGCAAGCATCGTACTCGCTACCTCTCACATGCTAAGCGAGCGCTCTACCATTTGAGCTAATTCCCCATGCCTTCTCACTGATGGAATTAAAATGATCTCTGGAGTACCATGTCTGAACATATTTGTTTTTTTCCATTTCGCTGTGATTTTCTAATCTTTTTTCCCAGGTTTTTAAAGATCTCCTATAATATTGAAAAAATAAGCCTACTTATCAAAGGTAAATGTCTGTAATAATCATACAGGCTCTTACCATTACAAATGTTTCAATTTCTGGTGAAATAATGAAGTTTGACAGTATAGCTGATTCTTCCAAATTTCTTTTCGAATGTATTTTTCCAGGTAGAACTTCAAATAAAGAGTGACATAATTGACTTATAAATGGGAAAAGTGTTGAATTGAAGGATGCAGTAAAACCACTATTATATCATAGAAATCAAACCTCTGAAAAGTGTTCAATGATAAAAGAGATTTTCTCCCTTACTTTCCAAGTAAAAAAAACAATTTGTTCAAAGCTATATCAAATCCTCAACCTAGGCTTGGTTATTTTGCTGCAGTGGTCATCTGCCAACCAGGTGAGATTTTAAAAGCATTTGGTATAATCAATAAACCTGATTGTAAATGTCACCAGTCTTAATATAAAAGAAAAGTTCTTGAATGGAAAGACAAAAATGATTGGAGAATGCGAGCATCGATCTCGCTACCTCTCACATGCTAAGCGAGCGCTCTACCATTTGAGCTAATTCCCCATGCCTTCTCACTAATGGAATTAAAATGATCTCTGGAGTACCATGTCTCAACATATTTGTTTTTTTCCATTTCGCTGTGATTTTCTAATCTTTTTCCCCAGGTTTTTAAAGATTTCCTATAATATTGAAAAAATAAGCCTACTTATCAAGGGTAAATGTCTGTAATAATCATACATGCTCTTTCCATAACAAATGTTTCAATTTCTGGTGAAAAAATTAAGTTTGACAGTATAGCTGATTCTTCCAAATTTCTTTTCGAATGTATTTTTGCCAGGTAGAACTTCAAAAAAAGAGTGACATAATTGACTTATAATTGGGAAAAGTGTTGAATTGAAGGATGCAGTAAAACCACAATTATATCATACAAATCAAACCTCTGAAAAGTGTTCAATGTTAATAGAGATTTTCTCCCTTACTTTTAAAGTAAATAAATATTATGTTCAAAGCTATATCAAATCCTCAGCCTAGGCTTGGTTATTTTGCTGCGGTGGTCATCTGCCAACCAGGTGAGATTTTAAAAGCATTTGGTATAATTAATAAACCTGATTGTATATGTCACCAGTCTTAATATCAAAGAAAAGTTCTTGAATGGAAAGACAAAAATGATTGGAGAATGCGAGCATCGATCTCGCTACCTCTCACATGCTAAGCGAGCGCTCTACCATTTGAGCTAATTCCCCATGCCTTCTCACTGATGGAATTAAAATGATCTCTGGAGTACCATGTCTCAACATATTTGTTTTTTTCCATTTCGCTGTGATTTTCTAATCTTTTTTCCCAGGTTTTTAAAGATCTTCTATAATATTGAAAAAATAAGCCTACTTATCAAAGGTAAATGTCTGTAATAATCATACAGGCTCTTTCCATTACAAATGTTTCAATTTCTGGTGAAAAAATTAAGTTTGAAAGTATAGCTGATTCTTCCAAATTTCTTTTCGAATGTATTTTTGCCAGGTAGAACTTCAAAAAAAGAGTGACATAATTGACTTATAATTGGGAAAAGTGTTGAATTGAAAGATGCAGTAAAACCACTATTATATAATAGAAATCAAACCTCTGAAAACTGTTCAATGATAAAAGAGATTTTCTCCCTTACTTTCCAAGTAAAAAAACCAATTTGTTCAAAGCTATATCAAATCCTCAAACTAGGCTTGGTTATTTTGCTGCGGTGGTCATCTGCCTACCAGCTGAGATTTTAAAGGCCTTTGGTATAATCAATAAACCTGATTGTAAATGTCACCAGTCTTAATATCAAAGAAAAGTTCTTGAATGGAAAGACAAAAATGATTGGAGAATGCGAGCATCGATCTCGCTACCTCTCACATGCTAAGCGAGCGCTCTACCATTTGAGCTAATTCCCCATGCCTTCTCACTGATGGAATTAAAATGATCTCTGGAGTACCATGTCTCAACATATTTGTTTTTTTCCATTTCGCTGTGATTTTCTAATCTTTTTTCCCAGGTTTTTAAAGATTTCCTATAATATTGAAAACATAAGCCTACTTATCAAGGGTAAATGTCTGTAATAATCATACATGCTCTTTCCATGACAAATTTTTCAATTTCTGGTGAAAAAATTAAGTTTGACAGTATAGCTGATTCTTACAAATTTCTTTTCGAATGTATTTTTGCCAGGTAGAACTTCAAAAAAAGAGTGACATAATTGACTTATAATTGGGAAAAGTGTTGAATTGAAGGATGCAGTAAAACCACTATTATATCATAGAAATCAAACCTCTGAAAACTGTTCAATGATAAAAGAGATTTTCTCCCTTACTTTCCAAGTAAAAAAAACAATTTGTTCAAAGCTATATCAAATCCTCAACCTAGGCTTGGTTATTTTGCTGCGGTGGTCACCTGCCTACCAGCTGAGATTTTAAAGGCCTTTGGTATAATCAATAAACCTGATTGCAAATGTCACCAGTCTTAATATCAAAGAAAAGTTCTTGAATGGAAAGACAAAAATGATTGGAGAATGCGAGCATCGTACTCGCTACCTCTCACATGCTAAGTGAGCGCTCTACCATTTGAGCTAATTCCCCATGCCTTCTCACTGATGGAATTAAAATGATCTCTGGAGTACCATGTCTGAACATATTTGTTTTTTTCCATTTCGCTGTGATTTTCTAATCTTTTTTCCCAGGTTTTTAAAGATCTCCTATAATATTGAAAAAATAAGCCTACTTATCAAAGGTAAATGTCTGTAATAATCATACAGGCTCTTACCATTACAAATGTTTCAATTTCTGGTGAAATAATGAAGTTTGACAGTATAGCTGATTCTTCCAAATTTCTTTTCGAATGTATTTTTCCAGGTAGAACTTCAAATAAAGAGTGACATAATTGACTTATAAATGGGAAAAGTGTTGAATTGAAGGATGCAGTAAAACCACTATTATATCATAGAAATCAAACCTCTGAAAAGTGTTCAATGATAAAAGAGATTTTCTCCCTTACTTTCCAAGTAAAAAAAACAATTTGTTCAAAGCTATATCAAATCCTCAACCTAGGCTTGGTTATTTTGCTGCGGTGGTCATCTGCCAACCAGGTGAGATTTTAAAAGCATTTGGTATAATCAATAAACCTGATTGTAAATGTCACCAGTCTTAATATCAAAGAAAAGTTCTTGAATGGAAAGACAAAAATGATTGGAGAATGTGAGCATCGATCTCGCTACCTCTCACATGCTAAGCGAGCGCTCTACCATTTGAGCTAATTCCCCATGCCTTCTCACTGATGGAATTAAAATGATCTCTGGAGTACCATGTCTCAACATATTTGTTTTTTTCCATTTCGCTGTGATTTTCTAATCTTTTTTCCCAGGTTTTTAAAGATCTCCTATAATATTGAAAAAATAAACCTACTTATCAAAGGTAAATGTCTGTAATAATCATACAGGCTCTTTCCATTATAAATGTTTCAATTTATGGTGAAAAAATGAAGTTTGACAGTATAGCTGATTCTTCCAAATTTCTTTTCGAATGTATTTTTGCCAGGTAGAACTACAAAAAAAGAGTGACATAATTGACTTATAATTGGGAAAAGTGTTGAATTGAAGGATGCAGTAAAACCACTATTATATCATAGAAATCAAACCTCTGAAAACTGTTCAATGATAAAAGAGATTTTCTCCCTTACTTTCCAAGTAAAAAAAACAATTTGTTCAAAGCTATATCAAATCCTCAACCTAGGCTTGGTTATTTTGCTGCGGTGGTCATCTGCCTACCAGCTGAGATTTTAAAGGCCTTTGGTATAATCAATAAACCTGATTGTAAATGTCACCGGTCTTAATATCAAAGAAAAGTTCTTGAATGGAAAGACAAAAATGATTGGAGAATGCGAGCATCGATCTCGCTAACTCTCACATGCTAAGCGAGCGCTCTACCATTTGAGCTAATTCCCCATGCCTTCTCACTGATGGCATTAAAATGATCTCTGTAGTACCATGTCTCAACATATTTGTTTTTTTCCATTTCGCTGTGATTTTCTAATCTTTTTTCCCAGGTTTTTAAAGATCTCCTATAATATTGAAAAAATAAGCCTACTTATCAAAGGTAAATGTCTGTAATAATCATACAGGCTCTTACCATTACAAATGTTTCAATTTCTGGTGAAATAATGAAGTTTGACAGTATAGCTGATTCTTCCAAATTTCTTTTCGAATGTATTTTTCCAGGTAGAACTTCAAATAAAGAGTGACATAATTGACTTATAAATGGGAAAAGTGTTGAATTGAAGGATGCAGTAAAACCACTATTATATCATACAAATCAAACCTCTGAAAAGTGTTCAATGATAAAAGAGATTTTCTCCCTTACTTTCCAAGTAAAAAAAACAATTTGTTCAAAGCTATATCAAATCCTCAACCTAGGCTTGGTTATTTTGCTGCGGTGGTCATCTGCCAACCAGGTGAGATTTTAAAAGCATTTGGTATAATCAATAAACCTGATTGTAAATGTCACCAGTCTTAATATCAAAGAAAAGTTCTTGAATGGAAAGACAAAAATGATTGGAGAATGTGAGCATCGATCTCGCTACCTCTCACATGCTAAGCGAGCGCTCTACCATTTGAGCTAATTCCCCATGCCTTCTCACTGATGGAATTAAAATGATCTCTGGAGTACCATGTCTCAACATATTTGTTTTTTTCCATTTCGCTGTGATTTTCTAATCTTTTTTCCCAGGTTTTTAAAGATCTCCTATAATATTGAAAAAATAAACCTACTTATCAAAGGTAAATGTCTGTAATAATCATACAGGCTCTTTCCATTATAAATGTTTCAATTTATGGTGAAAAAATGAAGTTTGACAGTATAGCTGATTCTTCCAAATTTCTTTTCGAATGTATTTTTGCCAGGTAGAACTACAAAAAAAGAGTGACATAATTGACTTATAATTGGGAAAAGTGTTGAATTGAAGGATGCAGTAAAACCACTATTATATCATAGAAATCAAACCTCTGAAAACTGTTCAATGATAAAAGAGATTTTCTCCCTTACTTTCCAAGTAAAAAAAACAATTTGTTCAAAGCTATATCAAATCCTCAACCTAGGCTTGGTTATTTTGCTGCGGTGGTCATCTGCCTACCAGCTGAGATTTTAAAGGCCTTTGGTATAATCAATAAACCTGATTGTAAATGTCACCGGTCTTAATATCAAAGAAAAGTTCTTGAATGGAAAGACAAAAATGATTGGAGAATGCGAGCATCGATCTCGCTACCTCTCACATGCTAAGCGAGCGCTCTACCATTTGAGCTAATTCCCCATGCCTTCTCACTGATGGAATTAAAATGATCTCTGTAGTACCATGTCTCAACATATTTGTTTTTTTCCATTTCGCTGTGATTTTCTAATCTTTTTTCCCAGGTTTTTAAAGATCTCCTATAATATTGAAAAAATAAGCCTACTTATCAAAGGTAAATGTCTGTAATAATCATACAGGCTCTTACCATTACAAATGTTTCAATTTCTGGTGAAATAATGAAGTTTGACAGTATAGCTGATTCTTCCAAATTTCTTTTCGAATGTATTTTTCCAGGTAGAACTTCAAATAAAGAGTGACATAATTGACTTATAAATGGGAAAAGTGTTGAATTGAAGGATGCAGTAAAACCACTATTATATCATACAAATCAAACCTCTGAAAAGTGTTCAATGATAAAAGAGATTTTCTCCCTTACTTTCCAAGTAAAAAAAACAATTTGTTCAAAGCTATATCAAATCCTCAACCTAGGCTTGGTTATTTTGCTGCGGTGGTCATCTGCCAACCAGGTGAGATTTTAAAAGCATTTGGTATAATCAATAAACCTGATTGTAAATGTCACCAGTCTTAATATCAAAGAAAAGTTCTTGAATGGAAAGACAAAAATGATTGGAGAATGCGAGCATCGATCTCGCTACGTTTCAAATACTAAGCGAGCGCTCTACCATTTGAGCTAATTCCCCATGCCTTCTCACTGATGGAATTAAAATGATCTCTGGAGTACCATGTCTCAACATATTTGTTTTTTTCCATTTCGCTGTGATTTTCTAATCTTTTTTCCCAGGTTTTTAAAGATCTCCTATAATATTGAAAAAATAAGCCTACTTATCAAAGGTAAATGTCTGTAATAATCATACAGGCTCTTACCAATTCAAATGTTTCAATTTCTGGTGAAATAATGAAGTTTGACAGTATAGCTGATTCTTCCAAATTTCTTTTCGAATGTATTTTTCCAGGTAGAACTTCAAATAAAGAGTGACATAATTGACTTATAAATGGGAAAAGTGTTGAATTGAAGGATGCAGTAAAACCACTATTATATCATACAAATCAAACCTCTGAAAAGTGTTCAATGATAAAAGAGATTTTCTCCCTTACTTTCCAAGTAAAAAAAACAATTTGTTCAAAGCTATATCAAATCCTCAACCTAGGCTTGGTTATTTTGCTGCGGTGGTCATCTGCCAACCAGGTGAGATTTTAAAAGCATTTGGTATAATCAATAAACCTGATTGTAAATGTCACCAGTCTTAATATCAAAGAAAAGTTCTTGAATGGAAAGACAAAAATGATTGGAGAATGCGAGCATCGATCTCGCTACCTCTCACATGCTAAGCGAGCGCTCTACCATTTGAGCTAATTCCCCATACCTTCTCACTGATGGAATTAAAATGATCTCTGGAGTACCATGTCTCAACATATTTGTTTTTTTCCATTTCGCTGTGATTTTCTAATCTTTTTTTTCAGGTTTTTAAAGATCTCCTATAATATTGAAAAAATAACCCTACTTATGAAAGGTAAATGTCTGTAATAATCATACAGGCTCTTTCCATTACAAATGTTTCAATTTCTGTTGAAAAAATGAAGTTTGACAGTATAGCTGATTCTTCCAAATTTCTTTTCGAATGTATTTTTGCCAGGTAGAACTTCAAAAAAAGAGTGACATAATTGACTTATAATTGGGAAAAGTGTTGAATTGAAGGATGCAGTAAAACCACTATTATATCATAGAAATCAAACCTCTGAAAACTGTTCAATGATAAAAGAGATTTTCTCCCTTACTTTCCAAGTAAAAAAAACAATTTGTTCAAAGCTATATCAAATCCTCAAACTAGGCTTGGTTATTTTGCTGCGGTGGTCATCTGCCTACCAGCTGAGATTTTAAAGGCCTTTGGTATAATCAATAAACCTGATTGTAAATGTCACCAGTCTTAATATCAAAGAAAAGTTCTTGAATGGAAAGACAAAAATGATTGGAGAATGCGAGCATCGTACTCGCTACCTCTCACACGCTAAGCGAGCGCTCTACCATTTGAGCTAATTCCCCATGCCTTCTCACTGATGGAATTAAATGATCTCTGGAGTACCATGTCTGAACATATTTGTTTTTTTCCATTTCGCTGTGATTTTCTAATCTTTTTTCCCAGGTTTTTAAAGATCTCCTATAATATTGAAAAAATAAGCCTACTTATCAAAGGTAAATGTCTGTAATAATCATACAGGCTCTTACCATTACAAATGTTTCAATTTCTGGTGAAATAATGAAGTTTGACAGTATAGCTGATTCTTCCAAATTTCTTTTCGAATGTATTTTTCCAGGTAGAACTTCAAATAAAGAGTGACATAATTGACTTATAAATGGGAAAAGTGTTGAATTGAAGGATGCAGTAAAACCACTATTATATCATACAAATCAAACCTCTGAAAACTGTTCAATGATAAAAGAGATTTTCTCCCTTACTTTCCAAGTAAAAAAAACAATTTGTTCAAAGCTATATCAAATCCTCAACCTAGGCTTGGTTATTTTGCTGCGGTGCTCATCTGCCAACCAGGTGAGATTTTAAAAGCATTTTGTATAATCAATAAACCTGATTGTAAATGTCACCAGTCTTAATATCAAAGAAAAGTTCTTGAATGGAAAGACAAAAATGATTGGAGAATGCGAGCATCGATCTCGCTACCTCTCACATGCTAAGCGAGCACTCTACCATTTGAGCTAATTCCCCAAACCTTTTCACTAATGGAATTAAAATGATCTCTGGAGTACCATGCCTCAACATATTTGTTTTTTTCCATTTCGCTGTAATTTTCTAATCTTTTTTCCCAGGTTTTTAAAGATTTCCTATAATATTGAAAAAATAAGCCTACTTATCAAGGGTAAATGTCTCTAATAATCATACATGGTCTTTCCATAACAAATGTTTCAATTTCTGGTGAAAAAATTAAGTTTGACAGTATAGCTGATTCTTCCAAATTTCTTTTCGAATGTATTTTTGCCAGGTAGAACTTCAAAAACAAAGTGACATAATTGACTTATAAATGGGAAAAGTGTTGAATTGAAGGATGCAGTAAAACCACTATTATATCATACAAATCAAACCTCTGAAAAGTGTTCAATGTTAATAGAGATTTTCTCCCTTACTTTTAAAGTAAATAAATATTATGTTCAAAGCTATATCAAATCCTCAGCCTAGGCTTGGTTATTTTGCTGCGGTGGTCATCTGCCAACCAGGTGAGATTTTAAAAGCATTTGGTATAATTAATAAACCTGATTGTATATGTCACCAGTCTTAATATCAAAGAAAAGTTCTTGAATGGAAAGACAAAAATGATTGGAGAATGCGAGCATCGATCTCCCTACCTCTCACATGCTAAGCGAGCGCTTTACCATTTGAGCTAATTCCCCATGCCTTCTCACTGATGGAATTAAAATGATCTCTGGAGTACCATGTCTCAACATATTTGTTTTTTTCCATTTCGCTGTGATTTTCTAATCTTTTTTCCCAGGTTTTTAAAGATCTCCTATAATATTGAAAAAATAAGCCTACTTATCAAAGGTAAATGTCTGTAATAATCATACAGGCTCTTTCCATTACAAATGTTTCAATTTCTGGTGAAAAAATGAAGTTTGACAGTATAGCTGATTCTTCCAAATTTCTTTTCGAATGTATTTTTGCCAGGTAGAACTTCAAAAAAAGAGTGACATAATTGACTTATAATTGGGAAAAGTGTTGAATTGAAAGATGCAGTAAAACCACTATTATATCATAGAAATCAAACCTCTGAAAACTGTTCAATGATAAAAGAGATTTTCTCCCTTACTTTCCAAGTAAAAAAAACAATTTGTTCAAAGCTATATCAAATCCTCAAACTAGGCTTGGTTATTTTGCTGCGGTGGTCATCTGCCTACCAGCTGAGATTTTAAAGGCCTTTGGTATAATCAATAAACCTGATTGTAAATGTCACCAGTCTTAATATCAAAGAAAAGTTCTTGAATGGAAAGACAAAAATGATTGGAGAATGCGAGCATCGATCTCGCTACCTCTCACATGCTAAGCGAGCGCTCTACCATTTGAGCTAATTCCTCATGCCTTCTCACTGATGGAATTAAAATGATCTCTGGAGTACCATGTCTCAACATATTTGTTTTTTTCCATTTCGCTGTGATTTTCTAATCTTTTTCCCAGGTTTTTAAAGATCTCCTATAATATTGAAAAAATAAGCCTACTTATCAAAGGTAAATGTCTGTAATAATTATACAGGCTCTTTCCATTACAAATGTTTCAATTTATGGTAAAAAAATGAAGTTTGACAGTATAGCTGATTCTTCCAAATTTCTTTTCGAATGTATTTTTCCAGGTAGAACTTCAAATAAAGAGTGACATAATTGACTTATAAATGGGAAAAGTGTTGAATTATGGATGCAGTAAAACCACTATTATATCATACAAATCAAACCTCTCAAAAGTGTTCAATGATAAAAGAGATTTTCTCCCTTACTTTCCAAGTAAAAAAAACAATTTGTTCAAAGCTATATCAAATCCTCAAACTAGGCTTGGTTATTTTGCTGTGGTGGTCATCTGCCTACCAGCTGAGATTTTAAAGGCCTTTGGTATAATCAATAAACCTGATTGTAAATGTCACCAGTCTTAATATCAAAGAAAAGTTCTTGAATGGAAAGACAAAAATGATTGGAGAATGCGCGCATCGATCTCGCTACCTCTCACATGCTAAGCAAGCACTCTACCATTTGAGCTAATTCCCCAAACCTTTTCACTAATGGAATTAAAATGATCTCTGGAGTACCATGCCTCAACATATTTGTTTTTTTCCATTTCGCTGTGATTTTCTAATCTTTTTCCCAGGTTTTTAAAGATCTCCTATAATATTGAAAAAATAAGCCTACTTATCAAAGGTAAATGTCTGTAATAATTATACAGGCTCTTTCCATTACAAATGTTTCAATTTATGGTAAAAAAATGAAGTTTGACAGTATAGCTGATTCTTCCAAATTTCTTTTCGAATGTGTTTTTGCCAGGTAGAACTTCAAAAAAAGAGTGACATAATTGACTTATAATTGGGAAAAGTGTTGAATTGAAAGATGCAGTAAAACCACTATTATATCATAGAAATCAAACCTCTGAAAACTGTTCAATGATAAAAGAGATTTTCTCCCTTACTTTCCAAGTAAAAAAAACAATTTGTTCAAAGCTATATCAAATCCTCAAACTAGGCTTGGTTATTTTGCTGTGGTGGTCATCTGCCTACCAGCTGAGATTTTAAAGGCCTTTGGTATAATCAATAAACCTGATTGTAAATGTCACCAGTCTTAATATCAAAGAAAAGTTCTTGAATGGAAAGACAAAAATGATTGGAGAATGCGAGCATCGATCTCGCTACCTCTCACATGCTAAGCGAGCGCTCTACCATTTGAGCTAATTCCTCATGCCTTCTCACTGATGGAATTAAAATGATCTCTGGAGTACCATGTCTCAACATATTTGTTTTTTTCCATTTCGCTGTGATTTTCTAATCTTTTTCCCAGGTTTTTAAAGATCTCCTATAATATTGAAAAAATAAGCCTACTTATCAAAGGTAAATGTCTGTAATAATTATACAGGCTCTTTCCATTACAAATGTTTCAATTTATGGTGAAAAAATGAAGTTTGACAGTATAGCTGATTCTTCCAAATTTCTTTTCGAATGTATTTTTGCCAGGTAGAACTTCAAAAACAAAGTGACATAATTGACTTATAAATGGGAAAAGTGTTGAATTGAAGGATGCAGTAAAACCACTATTATATCATACAAATCAAACCTCTGAAAAGTGTTCAATGTTAATAGAGATTTTCTCCCTTACTTTTAAAGTAAATAAATATTATGTTCAAAGCTATATCAAATCCTCAGCCTAGGCTTGGTTATTTTGCTGCGGTGGTCATCTGCCAACCAGGTGAGATTTTAAAAGCATTTGGTATAATTAATAAACCTGATTGTATATGTCACCAGTCTTAATATCAAAGAAAAGTTCTTGAATGGAAAGACAAAAATGATTGGAGAATGCGAGCATCGATCTCGCTACCTCTCACATGCTAAGCGAGCGCTCTACCATTTGAGCTAATTCCCCATGCCTGCTCACTGAGGGAATTGAAATGATCTCTGGAGTATCATGTCTCAACATATTTGATTGTTTCCATTTCGCTGTGATTTTCTAATCTTTTTTCCCAGGTTTTTAAAGATTTCCTATAATATTGAAAAAATAAGCCTACTTATCAAAGGTAAATGTCTGTAATAATCATACAGGCTCTTTCCATTACAAATGTTTCAATTTCTGGTGAAAAAATGAAGTTTGACAGTATAGCTGATTCTTCCAAATTTCTTTTCGAATGTATTTTTGCCAGGTAGAACTTCAAAAAAAGAGTGACATAATTGACTTATAATTGGGAAAAGTGTTGCATTGAAAGATGCAGTAAAACCACTATTATATCATAGAAATCAAACCTCTGAAAACTGTTCAATGATAAAAGAGATTTTCTCCCTTACTTTCCAAGTAAAAAAAACAATTTGTTCAAAGCTATATCAAATCCTCAAACTAGGCTTGGTTATTTTGCTGCGGTGGTCATCTGCCTACCAGCTGAGATTTTAAAGGCCTTTGGTATAATCAATAAACCTGATTGTAAATGTCACCAGTCTTAATATCAAAGAAAAGTTCTTGAATGGAAAGACAAAAATGATTGGAGAATGCGAGCATCGATCTCGCTACCTCTCACATGCTAAGCGAGCGCTCTACCATTTGAGCTAATTCCTCATGCCTTCTCACTGATGGAATTAAAATGATCTCTGGAGTACCATGTCTCAACATATTTGTTTTTTTCCATTTCGCTGTGATTTTCTAATCTTTTTCCCAAGTTTTTAAAGATCTCCTATAATATTGAAAAAATAAGCCTACTTATCAAAGGTAAATGTCTGTAATAATTATACAGGCTCTTTCCATTACAAATGTTTCAATTTATGGTAAAAAAATGAAGTTTGACAGTATAGCTGATTCTTCCAAATTTCTTTTCGAATGTATTTTTCCAGGTAGAACTTCAAATAAAGAGTGACATAATTGACTTATAAATGGGAAAAGTGTTGAATTATGGATGCAGTAAAACCACTATTATATCATACAAATCAAACCTCTGAAAAGTGTTCAATGATAAAAGAGATTTTCTCCCTTACTTTCCAAGTAAAAAAAACAATTTGTTCAAAGCTATATCAAATCCTCAACCTAGGCTTGGTTATTTTGCTGCGGTGGTCATCTGCCTACCAGCTGAGATTGTAAAGGCCTTTGGTATAATCAATAAACCTGATTGTAAATGTCACCAGTCTTAATATCAAAGAAAAGTTCTTGAATGGACGGACAAAAATGAATGGAGAATGCAAGCATTGATCTTGCTACCTCTCGCATGCTAAGCGAGCGCTCTACCATTTGAGCTAATTCCCCATGCCTGCTCACTGAGGGAATTGAAATGATCTCTGGAGTATCATGTCTCAACATATTTGATTGTTTCCATTTCGCTGTGATTTTCTAATCTTTTTTCCCAGGTTTTTAAAGATTTCCTATAATATTGAAAAAATAAGCCTACTTATCAAAGGTAAATGTCTGTAATAATCATACAGGCTCTTTCCATTACAAATGTTTAAATTTCTGGTGAAAAAATGAAGTTTGACAGTATAGCTGATTCTTCCAAATTTCTTTTCGAATGTATTTTTGCCAGGTAGAACTTCAAAAAAAGAGTGACATAATTGACTTATAATTGGGAAAAGTGTTGAATTGAAAGATGCAGTAAAACCACTATTATATCATAGAAATCAAACCTCTGAAAACTGTTCAATGATAAAAGAGATTTTCTCCCTTACTTTCCAAGTAAAAAAAACAATTTGTTCAAAGCTATATCAAATCCTCAAACTAGGCTTGGTTATTTTGCTGTGGTGGTCATCTGCCTACC
Source organism: Mixophyes fleayi (assembly GCF_038048845.1). Taxonomy (NCBI): domain Eukaryota; kingdom Metazoa; phylum Chordata; class Amphibia; order Anura; family Limnodynastidae; genus Mixophyes; species Mixophyes fleayi. The sequence continues at coordinate 7,762,440 of NC_134404.1, read as the reverse complement.
AGCTGAGATTTTAAAGGCCTTTGGTATAATCAATAAACCTGATTGTAAATGTCACCAGTCTTAATATCAAAGAAAAGTTCTTGAATGGAAAGACAAAAATGATTGGAGAATGCGCGCATCGATCTCGCTACCTCTCACATGCTAAGCGAGCACTCTACCATTTGAGCGAATTCCCCAAACCTTTTCACTAATGGAATTAAAATGATCTCTGGAGTACCATGCCTCAACATATTTGTTTTTTTCCATTTCGCTGTAATTTTCTAATCTTTTTTCCCAGGTTTTTAAAGATTTCCTATAATATTGAAAAAATAAGCCTACTTATCAAGGGTAAATGTTTTTAATAATCATACATGGTCTTTCCATAACAAATGTTTCAATTTCTGGTGAAAAAATTAAGTTTGACAGTATAGCTGATTCTTCCAAATTTCTTTTCGAATGTATTTTTGCCAGGTAGAACTTCAAAAACAAAGTGACATAATTGACTTATAAATGGGAAAAGTGTTGAATTGAAGGATGCAGTAAAACCACTATTATATCATACAAATCAAACCTCTGAAAAGTGTTCAATGTTAATAGAGATTTTCTCCCTTACTTTTAAAGTAAATAAATATTATGTTCAAAGCTATATCAAATCCTCAGCCTAGGCTTGGTTATTTTGCTGCGGTGGTCATCTGCCAACCAGGTGAGATTTTAAAAGCATTTGGTATAATTAATAAACCTGATTGTATATGTCACCAGTCTTAATATCAAAGAAAAGTTCTTGAATGGAAAGACAAAAATGATTGGAGAATGCGAGCATCGATCTCGCTACCTCTCACATGCTAAGCGAGCGCTTTACCATTTGAGCTAATTCCCCATGCCTTCTCACTGATGGAATTAAAATGATCTCTGGAGTACCATGTCTCAACATATTTGATTTTTCCATTTCGCTGTGATTTTCTAATCTTTTTTCCCAGGTTTTTAAAGATCTCCTATAATATTGAAAAAATAAGCCTACTTATCAAAGGTAAATGTCTGTAATAATCATACAGGCTCTTTCCATTACAAATGTTTCAATTTCTGGTGAAAAAATGAAGTTTGACAGTATAGCTGATTCTTCCAAATTTCTTTTCGAATGTATTTTTGCCAGGTAGAACTTCAAAAAAAGAGTGACATAATTGACTTATAATTGGGAAAAGTGTTGAATTGAAAGATGCAGTAAAACCACTATTATATCATAGAAATCAAACCTCTGAAAACTGTTCAATGATAAAAGAGATTTTCTCCCTTACTTTCCAAGTAAAAAAAACAATTTGTTCAAAGCTATATCAAATCCTCAAACTAGGCTTGGTTATTTTGCTGCGGTGGTCATCTGCCTACCAGCTGAGATTTTAAAGGCCTTTGGTATAATCAATAAACCTGATTGTAAATGTCACCAGTCTTAATATCAAAGAAAAGTTCTTGAATGGAAAGACAAAAATGATTGGAGAATGCGAGCATCGATCTCGCTACCTCTCACATGCTAAGCGAGCGCTCTACCATTTGAGCTAATTCCTCATGCCTTCTCACTGATGGAATTAAAATGATCTCTGGAGTACCATGTCTCAACATATTTGTTTTTTTACATTTCGCTGTGATTTTCTAATCTTTTTCCCAGGTTTTTAAAGATCTCCTATAATACTGAAAAAATAAGCCTACTTATCAAAGGTAAATGTCTGTAATAATTATACAGGCTCTTTCCATTACAAATGTTTCAATTTATGGTGAAAAAATGAAGTTTGACAGTATAGCTGATTCTTCCAAATTTCTTTTCGAATGTATTTTTCCAGGTAGAACTTCAAATAAAGAGTGACATAATTGACTTATAAATGGGAAAAGTGTTGAATTATGGATGCAGTAAAACCACTATTATATCATACAAATCAAACCTCTGAAAAGTGTTCAATGATAAAAGAGATTTTCTCCCTTACTTTCCAAGTAAAAAAAACAATTTGTTCAAAGCTATATCAAATCCTCAACCTAGGCTTGGTTATTTTGCTGCGGTGGTCATCTGCCTACCAGCTGAGATTGTAAAGGCCTTTGGTATAATCAATAAACCTGATTGTAAATGTCACCAGTCTTAATATCAAAGAAAAGTTCTTGAATGGACGGACAAAAATGAATGGAGAATGCAAGCATTGATCTTGCTACCTCTCGCATGCTAAGCGAGCGCTCTACCATTTGAGCTAATTCCCCATGCCTGCTCACTGAGGGAATTGAAATGATCTCTGGAGTATCATGTCTCAACATATTTGATTGTTTCCATTTCGCTGTGATTTTCTAATCTTTTTTCCCAGGTTTTTAAAGATTTCCTATAATATTGAAAAAATAAGCCTACTTATCAAAGGTAAATGTCTGTAATAATCATACAGGCTCTTTCCATTACAAATGTTTCAATTTCTGGTGAAAAAATGAAGTTTGACAGTATAGCTGATTCTTCCAAATTTCTTTTCGAATGTATTTTTGCCAGGTAGAACTTCAAAAAAAGAGTGACATAATTGACTTATAATTGGGAAAAGTGTTGAATTGAAAGATGCAGTAAAACCACTATTATATCATAGAAATCAAACCTCTGAAAACTGTTCAATGATAAAAGAGATTTTCTCCCTTACTTTCCAAGTAAAAAAAACAATTTGTTCAAAGCTATATCAAATCCTAAAACTAGGCTTGGTTATTTTGCTGCGGTGGTCATCTGCCTACCAGCTGAGATTTTAAAGGCCTTTGGTATAATCAATAAACCTGATTGTAAATGTCACCAGTCTTAATATCAAAGAAAAGTTCTTGAATGGAAAGACAAAAATGATTGGAGAATGCGAGCATCGATCTCGCTACCTCTCACATGCTAAGCGAGCGCTCTACCATTTGAGCTAATTCCCCATGCCTGCTCACTGAGGAAATTGAAATGATCTCTGGAGTATCATGTCTCAACATATTTGATTGTTTCCATTTCACTGTGATTTTCTAATCTTTTTTCCCAGGTTTTTAAAGATTTCCTATAATATTGAAAAAATAAGCCTACTTATCAAGGGTAAATGTCTGTAATAATCATACAGGCTCTTTCCATAACAAATGTTTCAATTTCTGGTGAAATAATGAAGTTTGACTGTATAGCTGATTCTTCCAAATTTCTTTTCGAATGTATTTTTCCCGGTAGAACTTCAAATAAAGAGTCACATAATTGACTTATAAATGGGAAAAGTGTTGAATTGAAGGATGCAGTAAAACCACTATTATATCATATAAATCAAACCTCTGAAAAGTGTTCAATGATAAAAGAGATTTTCTCCCTTACTTTTAAAGTAAATAAATAATATGTTTCAAAGCTATATCAAATCCTCAGCCTAGGCTTTGTTATTTTGCTGCGGTGCTCATCTGCCAACCAGGTGAGATTTTAAAAGCATTTGGTATAATTAATAAACCTGATTGTATATGTCACCAGTCTTAATATCAAAGAAAAGTTCTTGAATGGAAAGACAAAAATGATTGGAGAATGCGAGCATCGATCTCGCTACCTCTCACATGCTAAGCGAGCGCTCTACCATTTGAGCTAATTCCCCATGCCTTCTCACTGATGGAATTAAAATGATCTCTGGAGTACCATGTCTCAACATATTTGTTTTTTTCCATTTCGCTGTGATTTTCTAATCTTTTTTCCCAGGTTTTTAAAGATTTCCTATAATATTGAAAAAATAAGCCTACTTATCAAAGGTAAATGTCTGTAATAATCATACAGGCTCTTACCATTAGAAATGTTTCAAATTCTGGTGAAATAATGAGGTTTGACAGTATAGGCTGATTCTTCCAAATTTCTTTTCGAATGTATTTTTCCAGGTAGAACTTCAAATAAAGAGTGACATAATTGACTTATAAATGGGGAAAGTGTTGAATTGAAGGATGCAGTAAAACCACTATTATATCATACAAATCATTCCTCTGAAAAGTGTTCAATGATAAAAGATATTTTCTCCCTTACTTTCCAAGTAAAAAAACCAATTTGTTCAAAGCTATATCAAATCCTCAACCTAGGCTTGGTTATTTTGCTGCGGTGATCATCTGCCTACCAGCTGAGATTTTAAAGGCCTTTGGTATAATCAATAAACCTGATTGTAAATGTCACCAGTCTTAATATCAAAAGAAAAGTTCTTGAATGGAAAGACAAAAATGATTGGAGAATGCGAGCATCGATCTCACTACCTCTCACATGCTAAGCGAGCGCTCTACCATTTGAGCTAATTCCCATTCCTTCTCACTGATGGAATTAAAATGATCTCTGGAGTACCATGTCTCAACATATTTGTTTTTTCCATTTCGCTGTGATTTTCTAATCTTTTTTCCCAGGTTTTTAAAGATTTCCTATAATATTGAAAAAATAAGCCTACTTATCCAAGGTAAATGTCTGTAATAATCATACAGGCTCTTTCCATTACAAATGTTTCAATTTATGGTGAAAAAATGAAGTTTGACAGTATAGCTGATTCTTCCAAATTTCTTTTCGAATGTATTTTTGCCAGGTAGAACTTCAAAAACAAAGTGACATAATTGACTTATAAATGGGAAAACGTGTTGAATTGAAGGATGCAGTAAAACCACTATTACATCATACAAATCAAACCTCTGAAAAGTGTTCAATGTTAATAGAGATTTTCTCCCTTACTTTTAAAGTAAATAAATAATATGTTCAAAGCTATATCAAATCCTCAGCCTAGGCTTGGTTATTTTGCTGCGGTGCTCTTCTGCCAACCAGGTGAGATTTTAAAAGCATTTGGTATAATTAATAAACCTGATTGTATATGTCACCAGTCTTAATATCAAAGAAAAGTTCTTGAATGGAAAGACAAAAATGATTGGAGAATGCGAGCATCGATCTTGCTACCTCTCACATGCTAAGCGAGCGCTCTACCATTTGAGCTAATTCCCCATGCCTTCTCACTGATGGAATTAAAATGATCTCTGGAGTACTATGTCTCAACATATTTGTTTTTTCCCATTTCGCTGTGATTTTCTAATCTTTTTTCCCAGGTTTTTAAAGATTTCCTATAATATTGAAAAAATAAGCCTTCTTATCAAGGGTAAATGTCTGTAATAATCATACATGCTCTTTCCATAACAAATGTTTCAATTTCTGGTTAAAAAATTAAGTTTGACAGTAAAGCTGATTCTTCCAAATTTCTTTTCGAATGTATTTTTGCCAGGTAGAACTTCAAAAAAAGAGTGACATAATTGACTTATAATTGGAAAAGTGTTGAATTGAAGGATGCAGTAAAACCACTATTATATCATAGAAATCAAACCTCTGAAAACTGTTCAATGATAAAAGAGATTTTCTCCCTTACTTTCCAAGTAAAAAAAAACAATTTGTTCAAAGCTATATCAAATCCTCTACCTAGGCTTGGTTATTTTGCTGCGGTGGTCATCTGCCTACCAGCTGAGATTTTAAAGGCCTTTGGTATAATCAATAAACCTGATTGTAAATGTCACCAGTCTTAATATCAAAGAAAAGTTCTTGAATGGAAAGACAAAAATGATTGGAGAATGCGAGCATCGATCTCGCTACCTCTCACATGCTAAGCAAGCGCTCTACCATTTGAGCTAATTCCCCATGCCTTCTCACTGATGGAATTAAAATGATCTCTGGAGTACCATGTCTGAACTTATTTGTTTTTTTCCATTTCGCTGTGATTTTCTAATCTTTTTTCCCAGGTTGTTTAAAGATCTCCTATAATATTGAAAAAATAAGCCTACTTATCAAAGGTAAATGTCTGTAATAATCATACAGGCTCTTTCCATTACAAATGTTACAATTTCTGGTGAAATAATGAAGTTTGACAGTATAGCTGATTCTTCCAAATTTCTTTTCGAATGTATTTTCCCAGGTAGAACTTCAAAAAAAGAGTGACATAATTGACTTATAATTGGGAAAAGTGTTGAATTGAAGGATGCAGTAAAACCACAATTATATCATAGAAATTGAACATCTGAAAAGTGTTCAATGTTAAAAGAGATTTTCTCCCTTACTTTCCAAGTAAAAAAACAATATGTTCAAAGCTATATCAAATCCCTCAACCTAGGCTTGGATATTTTCTGCGGTGGTCATCTGCCTACCAGCTGAGATTTTAAAGGTCTTTGGTATAATCAATAAACCTGATTGTAAATGTGACCAGTCTTAATATCAAAGAAAAGTTCTTGAATGGACAGACAAAAATGTTTGGAGATTGTGAGCATCGATCTAGCTACCTCTCTCATGCGAAGTGAGTGCTCTACCATTTCAGCTAATTCCCCATGCCTTCTCACTGAGGGAATTGAAATGATCTCTGGAGTATCATGTCTCAAAAAGTTTGATTGTTTCAATTTCTCTGTCATTTCTAATCTTTTTTCCCAGGTTTTTAAAGATCTCCTATAATATTAAAAAAATAAGCCTACTTATCAAGGGTAAATGTCTGTAATAATCATACAGGCTCTTTCCATTACAAATGTTTCAATTTCTGGTGAAATAATGAAGTTTGACTGTATAGCTGATTCTTCCAAATTTCTTTTCGAATGTATTTTTCCAGGTAGAACTTTAAATAAAGAGTGACATAATTGACTTATAAATGGGAAAAGTGTTAAATTGAAGGATACAGTAAAACCACTATTATATCATACAAATCAAACCTCTGAAAAGTGTTTAATGTTAAAAGAGATTTTCTCCCTGACTTTCAAAGTAAATAAATAATATATTCAAAGCTATATCAAATCCTCAACCTAGGCTTGGTTATTTTGCTGCGGTGGTCATCAGCCTACCAGCTGAGATTTTAAAGGCCTTTGGTATAATCAATAAACCTGATTGTAAATGTCACCAGTCTTAATTTCAAAGAAAAGTTCTTGAATGGACAGACAAAAATCTTTGGAGAATACAAGCATCGATCTCGCTACCTCTTGCATGCAAAGCGAGCGCTCTACCATTTCAGCCAATTCCCCATGCCTACTCACTTAGGGAAATGAAATTATCTCTGGAGTATCATGTCTCAACAAATTTGATTGTTTCCATTTCTCTGTGATTTCTTATCTTTTTCCCCAGGTTTTTAAAGATTTCCTAAAATATAGAAAAAATAAGCCTACTTATCAAGGGTAAATGTCTGTAATAATCATACAGGCTCTTTCCATTATAAATGTTTCAATTTCTGGTGAAAAAATGAAGTTTGACAGTATAGCTGATTCTTCCAAATTTCTTTTCGAATGTATTTTTGCCAGGTAGAACTTTAAAAAAAGAGTGACATAATTGACTTATAATTGGGAAAAGTGTTGAATTGAAGGATGCAGTAAAACCACAGTTATATCATAGAAATTGAACCTCTGAAAAGTGTTCAATGATAAAAGAGATTTTCTCCCTTACTTTCCAAGTAAAAAAACAATATGTTCAAAGCTATATCAAATCCTCAACCTAGGCTTGGTTATTTTGCTGCGGTGGTCATCTGCCTACCAGCTGAGATTTTAAAGGCCTTTGGTATAATCAATAAACCTGATTATAAATGTCACCAGTCTTAATTTCAAAGAAAAGTTCTTGAATGGACAGACAAAAATCTTTGGAGAATGCAAGCATCGATCTCGCTACCTCTCGCATGCAAAGCAAGCACTCTACCATTTCAGCTAATTCCCCATGCCTACTCACTTAGGGAAATGAAATGATCTCTGGAGTATCATGTCTCAACAAATTTGATTGTTTCCATTTCTCTGTGATTTCTTATCTTTTTCCCCAGGTTTTTAAAGATTTCCTATAATATAGAAAAAATAAGCCTACTTATCAAGGGTAAATGTCTGTAATAATCATACAGGCTCTTTCCATTATAAATGTTTCAATTTCTGGTGAAAAAATGAAGTTTGACAGTATAGCTGATTCTTCCAAATTTCTTTTCGAATGTATTTTTGCCAGGTAGAACTTCAAAAAAAGAGTGACATAATTGACTTATAATTAGGAAAAGTGTTGAATTGAAGGATGCAGTAAAACCACAATTATATCATAGAAATTGAACCTCTGAAAAGTGTTCAATGTTAAAAGAGATTTTCTTCCTGACTTTCAAAGTAAATAAATAATATGTTCAAAGCTATATCAAATCCTCAACCTAGGCTTGGTTATTTTGCTGCGGTGGTCATCTGCCTACCAGCTGAGATTTTAAAGGCCTTTGGTATAATCAATAAACCTGATTGTAAATGTCACCAGTCTTAATTTCAAAGAAAAGTTCTTGAATGGACAGACAAAAATGATTGGAGAATGCGAGCATCGATCTCGCTAACTCTCACATGCGAAGTGAGTGCTCTACCATTTGAGCTAATTCCCCATGCCTTCTCACTGAGGGAATTGAAATGATCTCTGGAGTATCATGTCTCAACAAATTTGATTGTTTCCATTTATCTGTGATTTCTTATCTTTTTTCCCAGGTTTTTAAAGATTTCCTATAATATAGAAAAAATAAGCCTACTTATCAAGGGTAAATGTCTGTAATAATCATACAGGCTCTTTCCATTATAAATGTTTCAATTTCTGGTGAAAAAATGAAGTTTGACAGTATAGCTGATTCTTCCAAATTTCTTTTCGAATGTATTTTTGCCAGGTAGAACTTCAAAAAAAGAGTGACATAATTGACTTATAATTGGGAAAAGTGTTGAATTGAAGGATGCAGTAAAACCACAATTATATCATACAAATTGAACCTCTGAAAAGTGTTCAATGTTAAAAGAGATTTTCTCCCTGACTTTCAAAGTAAATAAATAATATGTTCAAAGCTATATCAAATCCTCAACCTAGGCTGTAATGTCTGTAATAATCATACAGGCTCTTTCCATTATAAATGTTTCAATTTCTGGTGAAAAAATGAAGTTTGACAGTATAGCTGATTCTTCCAAATTTCTTTTCGAATGTATTTTTGCCAGGTAGAACTTCAAAAAAAGAGTGACATAATTGACTTATAATTGGGAAAAGTGTTGAATTGAAGGATGCAGTAAAACCACAATTATATCATACAAATTGAACCTCTGAAAAGTGTTCAATGTTAAAAGAGATTTTCTCCCTGACTTTCAAAGTAAATAAATAATATGTTCAAAGCTATATCAAATCCTCAACCTAGGCTTGGTTATTTTGCTGCAGTGGTCATCTGCCTACCAGCTGAGATTTTAAAGGCCTTTGGTATAATCAATAAACCTGATTTTAAATGTCACCAGTCTTAATTTCAAAGAAAAGGTCTTGAATGGACAGACAAAAATGATTGGAGAATGCGAGCATCGATCTCGCTACCTCTCACATGCGAAGTGAGTGCTCTACCATTTGAGCTAATTCCCCATGCCTTCTCACTGAGGGAATTGAAATGATCTCTGGAGTATCATGTCTCAACAAATTTGATTGTTTCCATTTATCTGTGATTTCTTATCTTTTTTCCCAGGTTTTTAAAGATTTCCTATAATATAGAAAAAATAAGCCTACTTATCAAGGGTAAATGTCTGTAATAATCATACAGGCTCTTTCCATTACAAATGTTTCAATTTCTGGTGAAAAAATGAAGTTTGACAGTATAGCTGATTCTTCCAAATTTCTTTTCGAATGTATTTTTGCCAGGTAGAACTTCAAAAAAAGAGTGACATAATTGACTTATAATTGGGAAAAGTGTTGAATTGAAGGATGCAGTAAAACCACAATTATATCATACAAATTGAACCTCTGAAAAGTGTTCAATGTTAAAAGAGATTTTCTCCCTGACTTTCAAAGTAAATAAATAATATGTTCAAAGCTATATCAAATCCTCAACCTAGGCTTGGTTATTTTGCTGCGGTGGTCATCTGCCTACCAGCTGAGATTTTAAAGGCCTTTGGTATAATCAATAAACCTGATTATAAATGTCACCAGTCTTAATTTCAAAGAAAAGTTCTTGAATGGACAGACAAAAATCTTTGGAGAATGCAAGCATCGATCTCGCTACCTCTCGCATGCAAAGCGAGCACTCTACCATTTCAGCTAATTCCCCATGCCTACTCACTTAGGGAAATGAAATGATCTCTGGAGTATCATGTCTCAACAAATTTGATTGTTTCCATTTCTCTGTGATTTCTTATCTTTTTCCCCAGGTTTTTAAAGATTTCCTATAATATAGAAAAAATAAGCCTACTTATCAAGGGTAAATGTCTGTAATAATCATACAGGATCTTTCCATTACAAATGTTTCAATTTCTGGAGAATAAATGAAGTTTGACAGTATAGCTGATTCTTCTAAATTTCTTTTCGAATGTATTTTTGCCAGGTAGAACTTCAAAAAAAGAGTGACATAATTGACTTATAATTGGGAAAAGTGTTGAATTGAAGGATGCAGTAAAACCACAATTATATCATAGAAATTGAACCTCTGAAAAGTGTTCAATGTTAAAAGAGATTTTCTCCCTGACTTTCAAAGTAAATAAATAATATGTTCAAAGCTATATCAAATCCTCAACCTAGGCTTGGTTATTTTGCTGCGGTGGTCATCTGCCTACCAGCTGAGATTTTAAAGGCCTTTGGTATAATCAATAAACCTGATTGTAAATGTCACCAGTCTTAATTTCAAAGAAAAGTTCTTGAATGGACAGACAAAAATGATTGGAGAATGCGAGCATCGATCTCGCTAACTCTCACATGCGAAGTGAGTGCTCTACCATTTGAGCTAATTCCCCATGCCTTCTCACTGAGGGAATTGAAATGATCTCTGGAGTATCATGTCTCAACAAATTTGATTGTTTCCATTTATCTGTGATTTCTTATCTTTTTTCCCAGGTTTTTAAAGATTTCCTATAATATAGAAAAAATAAGCCTACTTATCAAGGGTAAATGTCTGTAATAATCATACAGGCTCTTTCCATTATAAATGTTTCAATTTCTGGTGAAAAAATGAAGTTTGACAGTATAGCTGATTCTTCCAAATTTCTTTTCGAATGTATTTTTGCCAGGTAGAACTTCAAAAAAAGAGTGACATAATTGACTTATAATTGGGAAAAGTGTTGAATTGAAGGATGCAGTAAAACCACAATTATATCATACAAATTGAACCTCTGAAAAGTGTTCAATGTTAAAAGAGATTTTCTCCCTGACTTTCAAAGTAAATAAATAATATGTTCAAAGCTATATCAAATCCTCAACCTAGGCTGTAATGTCTGTAATAATCATACAGGCTCTTTCCATTATAAATGTTTCAATTTCTGGTGAAAAAATGAAGTTTGACAGTATAGCTGATTCTTCCAAATTTCTTTTCGAATGTATTTTTGCCAGGTAGAACTTCAAAAAAAGAGTGACATAATTGACTTATAATTGGGAAAAGTGTTGAATTGAAGGATGCAGTAAAACCACAATTATATCATACAAATTGAACCTCTGAAAAGTGTTCAATGTTAAAAGAGATTTTCTCCCTGACTTTCAAAGTAAATAAATAATATGTTCAAAGCTATATCAAATCCTCAACCTAGGCTTGGTTATTTTGCTGCGGTGGTCATCTGCCTACCAGCTGAGATTTTAAAGGCCTTTGGTATAATCAATAAACCTGATTGTAAATGTCACCAGTCTTAATTTCAAAGAAAAGTTCTTGAATGGACAGACAAAAATGATTGGAGAATGCGAGCATCGATCTCGCTACCTCTCACATGCAAAGTGAGTGCTCTACCATTTGAGCTAATTCCCCATGCCTTCTCACAGAGGGAATTGAAATGATCTCTGGAGTATCATGTCTCAACAAATTTGATTGTTTCCATTTATCTGTGATTTCTTATCTTTTTTCCCAGGTTTTTAAAGATTTCCTATAATATAGAAAAAATAAGCCTACTTATCAAGGGTAAATGTCTGTAATAATCATACAGGCTCTTTCCATTACAAATGTTTCAATTTCTGGTGAAAAAATGAAGTTTGACAGTATAGCTGATTCTTCCAAATTTCTTTTCGAATGTATTTTTGCCAGGTAGAACTTCAAAAAAAGAGTGACATAATTGACTTATAATTGGGAAAAGTGTTGAATTGAAGGATGCAGTAAAACCACAATTATATCATACAAATTGAACCTCTGAAAAGTGTTCAATGTTAAAAGAGATTTTCTCCCTGACTTTCAAAGTAAATAAATAATATGTTCAAAGCTATATCAAATCCTCAACCTAGGCTTGGTTATTTTGCTGCGGTGGTCATCTGCCTACCAGCTGAGATTTTAAAGGCCTTTGGTATAATCAATAAACCTGATTATAAATGTCACCAGTCTTAATTTCAAAGAAAAGTTCTATAATGGACAGACAAAAATCTTTGGAGAATGCAAGCATCGATCTCGCTACCTCTCGCATGCAAAGCGAGCACTCTACCATTTCAGCTAATTCCCCATGCCTACTCACTTAGGGAAATGAAATGATCTCTGGAGTATCATGTCTCAACAAATTTGATTGTTTCCATTTCTCTGTGATTTCTTATCTTTTTCCCCAGGTTTTTAAAGATTTCCTATAATATAGAAAAAATAAGCCTACTTATCAAGGGTAAATGTCTGTAATAATCATACAGGCTCTTTCCATTATAAATGTTTCAATTTCTGGTGAAAAAATTAAGTTTGACAGTATAGCTGATTCTTCCAAATTTCTTTTCGAATGTATTTTTGCCAGGTAGAACTTCAAAAAAAGAGTGACATAATTGACTTATAATTGGGAAAAGTGTTGAATTGAAGGATGCAGTAAAACCACAATTATATCATACAAATTGAACCTCTGAAAAGTGTTCAATGTTAAAAGAGATTTTCTCCCTGACTTTCAAAGTAAATAAATAATATGTTCAAAGCTATATCAAATCCTCAACCTAGGCTTGGTTATTTTGCTGCGGTGGTCATCTGCCTACCAGCTGAGATTTTAAAGGCCTTTGGTATAATCAATAAACCTAATTGTAAATGTCACCAGTCTTAATTTCAAAGAAAAGTTCTTGAATGGACAGACAAAAATGATTGGAGAATGCGAGCATCGATCTTGCTACCTCTCACATGCGAAGTGAGTGCTCTACCATTTGAGCTAATTCCCCATGCCTTCTCACTTAGGGAAATGAAATGATCTCTGGAGTATCATGTCTCAACAAATTTGATTGTTTCCATTTCTCTGTGATTTCTTATCTTTTTCCCCAGGTTTTTAAAGATTTCCTATAATATAGAAAAAATAAGCCTACTTATCAAGGGTAAATGTCTGTAATAATCATACAGGCTCTTTCCATTATAAATGTTTCAATTTCTGGTGAAAAAATTAAGTTTGACAGTATAGCTGATTCTTCCAAATTTCTTTTCGAATGTATTTTTGCCAGGTAGAACTTCAAAAAAAGAGTGACATAATTGACTTATAATTGGGAAAAGTGTTGAATTGAAGGATGCAGTAAAACCACAATTATATCATACAAATTGAACCTCTGAAAAGTGTTCAATGTTAAAAGAGATTTTCTCCCTGACTTTCAAAGTAAATAAATAATATGTTCAAAGCTATATCAAATCCTCAACCTAGGCTTGGTTATTTTGCTGCGGTGGTCATCTGCCTACCAGCTGAGATTTTAAAGGCCTTTGGTATAATCAATAAACCTAATTGTAAATGTCACCAGTCTTAATTTCAAAGAAAAGTTCTTGAATGGACAGACAAAAATGATTGGAGAATGCGAGCATCGATCTTGCTACCTCTCACATGCGAAGTGAGTGCTCTACCATTTGAGCTAATTCCCCATGCCTTCTCACTGAGGGAATTGAAATGATCTCTGGAGTATCATGTCTCAACAAATTTGATTGTTTCCATTTATCTGTGATTTCTTATCTTTTTTCCCAGGTTTTTAAAGATTTCCTATAATATAGAAAAAATAAGCCTACTTATCAAGGGTAAATGTCTGTAATAATCATACAGGCTCTTTCCATTACAAATGTTTCAATTTCTGGTGAAAAAATGAAGTTTGACAGTATAGCTGATTCTTCCAAATTTCTTTTCGAATGTATTTTTGCCAGGTAGAACTTCAAAAAAAGAGTGACATAATTGACTTATAATTGGGAAAAGTGTTGAATTGAAGGATGCAGTAAAACCACAATTATATCATACAAATTGAACCTCTGAAAAGTGTTCAATGATAAAAGAGATTTTCTCCCTGACTTTCAAAGTAAATAAATAATATGTTCAAAGCTATATCAAATCCTCAACCTAGGCTTGGTTATTTTGCTGCGGTGGTCATCTGCCTACCAGCTGAGATTTTAAAGGCCTTTGGTATAATCAATAAACCTGATTGTAAATGTCACCAGTCTTAATTTCAAAGAAAAGTTCTTGAATGGACAGACAAAAATGATTGGAGAATGCGAGCATCGATCTCGCTACCTCTCACATGCGAAGTGAGTGCTCTACCATTTGAGCTAATTCCCCATGCCTTCTCACTGAGGGAATTGAAATAATCTCTGGAGTATCATGTCTCAACAAATTTGATTGTTTCCATTTATCTGTGATTTCTTATCTTTTTTCCCAGTTTTTAAAGATTTCCTATAATATAGAAAAAATAAGCCTACTTATCAAGGGTAAATGTCTGCAATAATCATACAGGCTCTTTCCATTATAAATGTTTCAATTTCTGGTGAAAAAATGAAGTTTGACAGTATAGCTGATTCTTCCAAATTTCTTTTCGAATGTATTTTTGCCAGGTAGAACTTCAAAAAAAGAGTGACATAATTGACTTATAATTGGGAAAAGTGTTGAATTGAAGGATGCAGTAAAACCACAATTATATGATACAAATTGAACCTCTGAAAAGTGTTCAATGTTAAAAGAGATTTTCTCCCTGACTTTCAAAGTAAATAAATAATATGTTCAAAGCTATATCAAATCCTCAACCTAGGCTTGGTTATTTTGCTGCAGTGGTCATCTGCCTACCAGCTGAGATTTTAAAGGCCTTTGGTATAATCAATAAACCTGATTGTAAATGTCACCAGTCTTAATTTCAAAGAAAAGTTCTTGAATGGACAGACAAAAATGATTGGAGAATGCGAGCATCGATCTCACTACCTCTCACATGCGAAGTGAGTGCTCTACCATTTAAGCTAATTCCCCATGCCTTCTCACTGAGGGAATTGAAATGATCTCTGGAGTATCATGTCTCAACAAATTTGATTGTTTCCATTTATCTGTGATTTCTTATCTTTTTTCCCAGGTTTTTAAAGATTTCCTATAATATAGAAAAAATAAGCCTACTTATCAAGGGTAAATGTCTGTAATAATCATACAGGCTCTTTCCATTACAAATGTTTCAATTTCTGGTGAAAAAATGAAGTTTGACAGTATAGCTGATTCTTCCAAATTTCTTTTCGAATGTATTTTTGCCAGGTAGAACTTCAAAAAAAGAGTGACATAATTGACTTATAATTGGGAAAAGTGTTGAATTGAAGGATGCAGTAAAACCACAATTATATCATACAAATTGAACCTCTGAAAAGTGTTCAATGTTAAAAGAGATTTTCTCCCTGACTTTCAAAGTAAATAAATAATGTGTTCAAAGCTATATCAAATCCTCAACCTAGGCTTGGTTATTTTGCTGCAGTGGTCATCTGCCTACCAGCTGAGATTTTAAAGGCCTTTGGTATAATCAATAAACCTGATTGTAAATGTCACCAGTCTTAATTTCAAAGAAAAGTTCTTGAATGGACAGACAAAAATGATTGGAGAATGCGAGCATCGATCTCGCTACCTCTCACATGCGAAGTGAGTGCTCTACCATTTGAGCTAATTCCCCATGCCTTCTCACTGAGGGAATTGAAATAATCTCTGGAGTATCATGTCTCAACAAATTTGATTGTTTCCATTTATCTGTGATTTCTTATCTTTTTTCCCAGTTTTTAAAGATTTCCTATAATATAGAAAAAATAAGCCTACTTATCAAGGGTAAATGTCTGCAATAATCATACAGGCTCTTTCCATTATAAATGTTTCAATTTCTGGTGAAAAAATGAAGTTTGACAGTATAGCTGATTCTTCCAAATTTCTTTTCGAATGTATTTTTGCCAGGTAGAACTTCAAAAAAAGAGTGACATAATTGACTTATAATTGGGAAAAGTGTTGAATTGAAGGATGCAGTAAAACCACAATTATATCATACAAATTGAACCTCTGAAAAGTGTTCAATGTTAAAAGAGATTTTCTCCCTGACTTTCAAAGTAAATAAATAATATGTTCAAAGCTATATCAAATCCTTAACCTAGGCTTGGTTATTTTGCTGCAGTGGTCATCTGCCTACCAGCTGAGATTTTAAAGGCCTTTGGTATAATCAATAAACCTGATTGTAAATGTCACCAGTCTTAATTTCAAAGAAAAGTTCTTGAATGGACAGACAAAAATGATTGGAGAATGCGAGCATCGATCTCACTACCTCTCACATGCGAAGTGAGTGCTCTACCATTTAAGCTAATTCCCCATGCCTTCTCACTGAGGGAATTGAAATGATCTCTGGAGTATCATGTCTCAACAAATTTGATTGTTTCCATTTATCTGTGATTTCTTATCTTTTTTCCCAGGTTTTTAAAGATTTCCTATAATATAGAAAAAAAAAAGCCTACTTATCAAGGGTAAATGTCTGTAATAATCATACAGGATCTTTCCATTACAAATGTTTCAATTTCTGGTGAAAAAATGAAGTTTGACAGTATAGCTGATTCTTCCAAATTTCTTTTCGAATGTATTTTTGCCAGGTAGAACTTCAAAAAAAGAGTGACATAATTGACTTATAATTGGGAAAAGTTTTGAATTGAAGGATGCAGTAAAACCACAATTATATCATACAAATTGAACCTCTGAAAAGTGTTCAATGTTAAAAGAGATTTTCTCCCTGACTTTCAAAGTAAATAAATAATATGTTCAAAGCTATATCAAATCCTCAACCTAGGCTTGGTTATTTTGCTGCGTGGTCATCTGCCTACCAGCTGAGATTTTAAAGGCCTTTGGTATAATCAATAAACCTGATTATAAATGTCACCAGTCTTAATTTCAAAGAAAAGTTCTTGAATGGACAGACAAAAATCTTTGGAGAATGCAAGCATCGATCTCGCTACCTCTCGCATGCAAAGCGAGCACTCTACCATTTGAGCTAATTCCCCATGCCTACTCACTTAGGGAAATAAAATGATCTCTGGAGTATCATGTCTCAACAAATTTGATTGTTTCCATTTCTCTGTGATTTCTTATCTTTTTCCCCAGGTTTTTAAAGATTTCCTATAATATAGAAAAAATAAGCCTACTTATCAAGGGTAAATGTCTGTAATAATCATACAGGCTCTTTCCATTATAAATGTTTCAATTTCTGGTGAAAAAATGAAGTTTGACAGTATAGCTGATTCTTCCAAATTTCTTTTCGAATGTATTTTTGCCAGGTAGAACTTCAAAAAAAGAGTGACATAATTGACTTATAATTGGGAAAAGTGTTGAATTGAAGGATGCAGTAAAACCACAATTATATCATACAAATTGAACCTCTGAAAAGTGTTCAATGTTAAAAGAGATTTTCTCCCTGACTTTCAAAGTAAATAAATAATATGTTCAAAGCTATATCAAATATTCAACCTAGGCTTGGTTATTTTGCTGCGTGGTCATCTGCCTACCAGCTGAGATTTTAAAGGCCTTTGGTATAATCAATAAACCTGATTATAAATGTCACCAGTCTTAATTTCAAAGAAAAGTTCTTGAATGGACAGACAAAAATCTTTGGAGAATGCAAGCATCGATCTCGCTACCTCTCGCATGCAAAGCGAGCACTCTACCATTTGAGCTAATTCCCCATGCCTACTCACTCAGGGAAATAAAATGATCTCTGGAGTATCATGTCTCAACAAATTTGATTGTTTCCATTTCTCTGTGATTTCTTATCTTTTTCCCCAGGTTTTTAAAGATTTCCTATAATATAGAAAAAATAAGCCTACTTATCAAGGGTAAATGTCTATAATAATCATACAGGCTCTTTCCATTATAAATGTTTCAATTTCTGGTGAAAAAATGAAGTTTGACAGTATAGCTGATTCTTCCAAATTTCTTTTCGAATGTATTTTTGCCAGGTAGAACTTCAAAAAAAGAGTGACATAATTGACTTATAATTGGGAAAAGTGTTGAATTGAAGGATGCAGTAAAACCACAATTATATCATACAAATTGAACCTCTGAAAAGTGTTCAATGTTAAAAGAGATTTTCTCCCTGACTTTCAAAGTAAATAAATAATATGTTCAAAGCTATATCAAATCCTCAACCTAGGCTTGGTTATTTTGCTGCGGTGGTCATCTGCCTACCAGCTGAGATTTTAAAGGCCTTTGGTATAATCAATAAACCTGATTGTAAATGTCACCAGTCTTAATTTCAAAGAAAAGTTCTTGAATGGACAGACAAAAATGATTGGAGATTGCGAGCATCGATCTCGCTACCTCTCACATGTGAAGTGAGTGCTCTACCATTTGAGCTAATTCCCCATGCCTTCTCACTGAGGGAATTGAAATGATCTCTGGAGTATCATGTCTCAACAAATTTGATTGTTTCCATTTATCTGTGATTTCTTATCTTTTTTCCCAGGTTTTTAAAGATTTCCTATAATATAGAAAAAATAAGCCTACTTATCAAGGGTAAATGTCTGTAATAATCATACAGGATCTTTCCATTAGAAATGTTTCAATTTCTGGTGAAAAAATGAAGTTTGACAGTATAGCTGATTCTTCCAAATTTCTTTTCGAATGTATTTTTGCCAGGTAGAACTTCAAAAAAAGAGTGACATAATTGACTTATAATTGGGAAAAGTGTTGAATTGAAGGATGCAGTAAAACCACAATTATATCATACAAATTGAACCTCTGAAAAGTGTTCAATGTTAAAAGAGATTTTCTCCCTGACTTTCAAAGTAAATAAATAATATGTTCAAAGCTATATCAAATCCTCAACCTAGGCTTGGTTATTTTGCTGCGGTGGTCATCTGCCTACCAGCTGAGATTTTAAAGGCCTTTGGTATAATCAATAAACCTGATTGTAAATGTCACCAGTCTTAATTTCAAAGAAAAGTTCTTGAATGGACAGACAAAAATGATTGGAGAATGCGAGCATCGATCTCGCTACCTCTCACATGTGAAGTGAGTGCTCTACCATTTGAGCTAATTCCCCATGCCTTCTCACTGAGGGAATTGAAATGATCTCTGGAGTATCATGTCTCAACAAATTTGATTGTTTCCATTTATCTGTGATTTCTTATCTCTTTTCCCAGGTTTTTAAAGATTTCCTATAATATAGAAAAAATAAGCCTACTTATCAAGGGTAAATGTCTGTAATAATCATACAGGCTCTTTCCATTACAAATGTTTCAATTTCTGGTGAAAAAATGAAGTTTGACAGTATAGCTGTTTCTTCCAAATTTCTTTTCGAATGTATTTTTGCCAGGTAGAACTTCAAAAAAAGAGTGACATAATTGACTTATAATTGGGAAAAGTGTTGAATTGAAGGATGCAGTAAAACCACAATTATGTCATACAAATTGAACCTCTGAAAAGTGTTCAATGTTAAAAGAGATTTTCTCCCTGACTTTCAAAATAAATAAATAATATGTTCAAAGCTATATCAAATCCTCAACCTAGGCTGTAATGTCTGTAATAATCATACAGGCTCTTTCCATTATAAATGTTTCAATTTCTGGTGAAAAAATGAAGTTTGACAGTATAGCTGATTCTTCCAAATTTCTTTTCGAATGTATTTTTGCCAGGTAGAACTTCAAAAAAAGAGTGACATAATTGACTTATAATTGGGAAAAGTGTTGAATTGAAGGATGCAGTAAAACCACAATTATATCATACAAATTGAACCTCTGAAAAGTGTTCAATGTTAAAAGAGATTTTCTCCCTGACTTTCAAAGTAAATAAATAATATGTTCAAAGCTATATCAAATCCTCAACCTAGGCTTGGTTATTTTGCTGCGGTGGTCATCTGCCTACCACCTGAGATTTTAAAGGCCTTTGGTATAATCAATAAACCTGATTGTAAATGTCACCAGTCTTAATTTCAAAGAAAAGTTCTTGAATGGACAGACAAAAAAGATTGGAGAATGCGAGCATCGATCTCGCTACCTCTCACATGCGAAGTGAGTGCTCTACCATTTGAGCTAATTCCCCATGCCTTCTCACTGAGGGAATTGAAATGATCTCTGGAGTATCATGTCTCAACAAATTTGATTGTTTCCATTTATCTGTGATTTCTTATCTTTTTTCCCAGGTTTTTAAAGATTTCCTATAATATAGAAAAAATAAGCCTACTTATCAAGGGTAAATGTCTGTAATAATCATACAGGCTCTTTCCATTACAAATGTTTCAATTTCTGGTGAAAAAATGAAGTTTGACAGTATAGCTGATTCTTCCAAATTTCTTTTCGAATGTATTTTTGCCAGGTAGAACTTCAAAAAAAGAGTGACATAATTGACTTATAATTGGGAAAAGTGTTGAATTGAAGGATGCAGTAAAACCACAATTATATCATACAAATTGAACCTCTGAAAAGTGTTCAATGTTAAAAGAGATTTTCTCCCTGACTTTCAAAGTAAATAAATAATATGTTCAAAGCTATATCAAATCCTCAACCTAGGCTGTAATTTCTGTAATAATCATACAGGCTCTTTCCATTATAAATGTTTCAATTTCTGGTGAAAAAATGAAGTTTGAGAGTATAGCTGATTCTTCCAAATTTCTTTTCGAATGTATTTTTGCCAGGTAGAACTTCAAAAAAAGAGTGACATAATTGACTTATAATTGGGAAAAGTGTTGAATTGAAGGATGCAGTAAAACCACAATTATATCATAGAAATTGAACCTCTGAAAAGTGTTCAATGTTAAAAGAGATTTTCTCCCTGACTTTCAAAGTAAATAAATAATATGTTCAAAGCTATATCAAATCCTCAACCTAGGCTTGGTTATTTTGCTGCAGTGGTCATCTGCCTACCAGCTGAGATTTTAAAGGCCTTTGGTATAATCAATAAACCTGATTGTAAATATCACCAGTCTTAATTTCAAAGAAAAGTTCTTGAATGGACAGACAAAAATGATTGGAGAATGCGAGCATCGATCTCACTACCTCTCACATGCGAAGTGAGTGCTCTACCATTTGAGCTAATTCCCCATGCCTTCTCACTGAGGGAATTGAAATGATCTCTGGAGTATCATGTCTCAACAAATTTGATTGTTTCCATTTATCTGTGATTTCTTATCTTTTTTCCCAGGTTTTTAAAGATTTCCTATAATATAGAAAAAATAAGCCTACTTATCAAGGGTAAATGTCTGTAATAATCATACAGGCTCTTTCCATTACAAATGTTTCAATTTCTGGTGAAAAAATGAAGTTTGACAGTATAGCTGATTCTTCCAAATTTCTTTTCGAATGTATTTTTGCCAGGTAGAACTTCAAAAAAAGAGTGACATAATTGACTTATAATTGGGAAAAGTGTTGAATTGAAGGATGCAGTAAAACCACAATTATATCATACAAATTGAACCTCTGAAAAGTGTTCAATGTTAAAAGAGATTTTCTCCCTGACTTTCAAAGTAAATAAATAATATGTTCAAAGCTATATCAAATCCTCAACTTAGGCTTGGTTATTTTGCTGCGGTGGTCATCTGCCTACCAGCTGAGATTTTAAAGGCCTTTGGTATAATCAATAAACCTGATTATAAATGTCACCAGTCTTAATTTCAAAGAAAAGTTCTTGAATGGACAGACAAAAATCTTTGGAGAATGCAAGCATCGATCTCGCTACCTCTCACATGCAAAGCGAGCACTCTACCATTTCAGCTAATTCCCCATGCCTACTCACTTAGGGAAATGAAATGATCTCTGGAGTATCATGTCTCAACAAATTTGATTGTTTCCATTTCTCTGTGATTTCTTATCTTTTTCCCCAGGTTTTTAATGATTTCCTATAATATAGAAAAAATAAGCCTACTTATCAAGGGTAAATGTCTGTAATAATCATACAGGCTCTTTCCATTATAAATGTTTCAATTTCTGGTGAAAAAATGAAGTTTGACAGTATAGCTGATTCTTCCAAATTTCTTTTCGAATGTATTTTTGCCAGGTAGAACTTCAAAAAAAGAGTGACATAATTGACTTATAATTGGGAAAAGTGTTGAATTGAAGGATGCAGTAAAACCACAATTATATCATACAAATTGAACCTCTGAAAAGTGTTCAATGTTAAAAGAGATTTTCTCCCTGACTTTCAAAGTAAATAAATAATATGTTCAAAGCTATATCAAATCCTCAACCTAGGCTGTAATGTCTGTAATAATCATACAGGCTCTTTCCATTATAAATGTTTCAATTTCTGGTGAAAAAATGAAGTTTGACAGTATAGCTGATTCTTCCAAATTTCTTTTCGAATGTATTTTTGCCAGGTAGAACTTCAAAAAAAGAGTGACATAATTGACTTATAATTGGGAAAAGTGTTGAATTGAAGGATGCAGTAAAACCACAATTATATCATACAAATTGAACCTCTGAAAAGTGTTCAATGTTAAAAGAGATTTTCTCCCTGACTTTCAAAGTAAATAAATAATATGTTCAAAGCTATATCAAATCCTCAACCTAGGCTTGGTTATTTTGCTGCGGTGGTCATCTGCCTACCAGCTGAGATTTTAAAGGCCTTTGGTATAATCAATAAACCTGATTGTAAATGTCACCAGTCTTAATTTCAAAGAAAAGTTCTTGAATGGACAGACAAAAATGATTGGAGAATGCAAGCATCGATCTTGCTACCTCTCACATGCGAAGTGAGTGCTCTACCATTTGAGCTAATTCCCCATGCCTTCTCACTGAGGGAATTGAAATGATCTCTGGAGTATCATGTCTCAACAAATTTGATTGTTTCCATTTATCTGTGATTTCTTATCTTTTTTCCCAGGTTTTTAAAGATTTCCTATAATATAGAAAAAATAAGCCTACTTATCAAGGGTAAATGTCTGTAATAATCATACAGGCTCTTTCCATTAGAAATGTTTCAATTTCTGGTGAAAAAATGAAGTTTGACAGTATAGCTGATTCTTCCAAATTTCTTTTCGAATGTATTTTTGCCAGGTAGAACTTCAAAAAAAGAGTGACATAATTGACTTATAATTGGGAAAAGTGTTGAATTGAAGGATGCAGTAAAACCACAATTATATCATACAAATTGAACCTCTGAAAAGTGTTCAATGTTAAAAGAGATTTTCTCCCTGACTTTCAAAGTAAATAAATAATATGTTCAAAGCTATATCAAATCCTCAACCTAGGCTGTAATGTCTGTAATAATCATACAGGCTCTTTCCATTATAAATGTTTCAATTTCTGGTGAAAAAATGAAGTTTGACAGTATAGCTGATTCTTCCAAATTTCTTTTCAAATGTATTTTTGCCAGGTAGAACTTCAAAAAAAGAGTGACATAATTGACTTATAATTGGGAAAAGTGTTGAATTGAAGGATGCAGTAAAACCACAATTATATCATACAAATTGAACCTCTGAAAAGTGTTCAATGTTAAAAGAGATTTTCTCCCTGACTTTCAAAGTAAATAAATAATATGTTCAAAGCTATATCAAATCCTCAACCTAGGCTTGGTTATTTTGCTGCGGTGGTCATCTGCCTACCAGCTGAGATTTTAAAGGCCTTTGGTATAATCAATAAACCTGATTGTAAATGTCACCAGTCTTAATTTCAAAGAAAAGTTCTTGAATGGACAGACAAAAATGATTGGAGAATGCGAGCATCGATCTCGCTACCTCTCACATGCGAAGTGAGTGCTCTACCATTTGAGCTAATTCCCCATGCCTTCTCACTGAGGGAATTGAAATGATCTCTGGAGTATCATGTCTCAACAAATTTGATTGTTTCCATTTATCTGTGATTTTTTATCTTTTTTCCCAGGTTTTTAAAGATTTCCTATAATATAGAAAAAATAAGCCTACTTATCAAGGGTAAATGTCTGTAATAATCATACAGGCTCTTTCCATTACAAATGTTTCAATTTCTGGTGAAAAAATGAAGTTTGACAGTATAGCTGATTCTTCCAAATTTCTTTTCGAATGTATTTTTGCCAGGTAGAACTTCAAAAAAAGAGTGACATAATTGACTTATAATTGGGAAAAGTGTTGAATTGAAGGATGCAGTAAAACCACAATTATATCATACAAATTGAACCTCTGAAAAGTGTTCAATGTTAAAAGAGATTTTCTCCCTGACTTTCAAAGTAAATAAATAATATGTTCAAAGCTATATCAAATCCTCAACCTAGGCTTGGTTATTTTGCTGCGGTGGTCATCTGCCTACCAGCTGAGATTTTAAAGGCCTTTGGTATAATCAATAAACCTGATTGTAAATGTCACCAGTCTTAATTTCAAAGAAAAGTTCTTGAATGGACAGACAAAAATGATTGGAGAATGCGAGCATCGATCTCGCTACCTCTCACATGCGAAGTGAGTGCTCTACCATTTGAGCTAATTCCCCATGCCTTCTCATTGAGGGAATTGAAATGAAATCTGGAGTATCATGTCTCAACAAATTTGATTGTTTCCATTTATCTGTGATTTCTTATCTTTTTTCCCAGGTTTTTAAAGATTTCCTATAATATAGAAAAAATAAGCCTACTTATCAAGGGTAAATGTCTGTAATAATCATACAGGCTCTTTCCATAACAAATGTTTCAATTTCTGGTGAAAAAATTAAGTTTGACAGTATAGCTGATTCTTCCAAATTTCTTTTCGAATGTATTTTTGCCAGGTAGAACTTCAAAAAAAGAGTGACATAATTGACTTATAATTGGGAAAAGTGTTGAATTGAAGGATGCAGTAAAACCACAATTATATCATACAAATTGAACCTCTGAAAAGTGTTCAATGTTAAAAGAGATTTTCTCCCTGACTTTCAAAGTAAATAAATAATATGTTCAAAGCTATATCAAATCCTTAACCTAGGCTTGGTTATTTTGCTGTGGTGGTCATCTGCCTACCAGCTGAGATTTTAAAGGCCTTTGGTATAATCAATAAACCTGATTGTAAATGTCACCAGTCTTAATTTCAAAGAAAAGTTCTTGAATGGACAGACAAAAATGAGTGGAGAATGCGAGCATCGATCTCGCTACCTCTCACATGCGAAGTGAGTGCTCTACCATTTGAGCTAATTCCCCATGCCTTCTCACTGAGGGAATTGAAATGATCTCTGGAGTATCATGTCTCAACAAATTTGATTGTTTCCATTTATCTGTGATTTCTTATCTTTTTTCCCAGGTTTTTAAAGATTTCCTATAATATAGAAAAAATAAGCCTACTTATCAAGGGTAAATGTCTGTAATAATCATACAGGCTCTTTCCATTACAAATGTTTCAATTTCTGGTGAAAAAATGAAGTTTGACAGTATAGCTGATTCTTCCAAATTTCTTTTCGAATGTATTTTTGCCAGGTAGAACTTCAAAAAAAGAGTGACATAATTGACTTATAATTGGGAAAAGTGTTGAATTAAAGGATGCAGTAAAGCCACAATTATATCATACAAATTGAACCTCTGAAAAGTGTTCAATGTTAAAAGAGATTTTCTCCCTTACTTTCCAAGTAAAAAAACAATATGTTCAAAGCTATATCAAATCCTCAACCTAGGCTTGGATATTTTGCTGCGGTGGTCATCTGCCTACCAGCTGAGATTTTAAAGGCCTTTGGTATAATCAATAAACCTGATTGTAAATGTGACCAGTCTTAATATCAAAGAAAAGTTCTTGAATGGACAGACAAAAATGTTTGGAGAATGTGAACATCGATCTCGCTACCTCTCACATGCGAAGCGAGCGCTCCACCATTTGAGCTAATTCCCCATGCCTTCTCACTGAGGGAATTGAAATGATCTCTGGAGTATCATGTCTTAAAAAGTTTGATTGTTTCAATTTCTCAGTCATTTCTAATCTTTTTTCCCAGGTTTTTAAAGATTTCCTATAATATTAAAAAAATAAGCCTACTTATCAAGGGTAAATGTCTGTAATAATCATACAGGCTCTTTCCATTACAAATGTTTCAATTTCTGGTGAAATAATGAAGTTTGACAGTATAGCTCATTCTTCCAAATTTCTTTTCGAATGTATTTTTCCAAATAGAACTTTAAATAAAGAGTGACATAATTGACTTATAATTGGGAAAAGTGTTGAATTGAAGGATGCAGCAAAACCACAATTATATCATACAAATCAAACCTCTGAAAAGTGTTCAATGTTAAAAGAGATTTTCTCCCTGACTTTCAAAGTAAATAAATATTATGTTCAAAGCTATATCAAATCCTCAACCTAGGCTTGTTTTTTTTGCTGCGGTGGTCATCTGCCTACCAGCTAAGATTTTAAAGGCCTTTGGTATAATCAATAAACCTGATTGTAAATGTCACCAGTCTTAATTTCAAAGAAAAGTTCTTGAATGGACAGACAAAAATGATTGGAGAATGCGAGCATCGATCTCGCTACCTCTCACATGCGAAGTGAGTGCTCTACCATTTGAGCTAATTCCCCATGCCTTCTCACTGAGGGAACTGAAATTAAATCTGGAGTATCATGTCTCAACAAATTTGATTGTTTCCATTTATCTGTGATTTCTTATCTTTTTTCCCAGGTTTTTAAAGATTTCCTATAATATAGAAAAAATAAGCCTACTTATCAAGGGTAAATGTCTGTAATAATCATACAGGCTCTTTCCATAACAAATGTTTCAATTTCTGGTGAAAAAATTAAGTTTGACAGTATAGCTGATTCTTCCAAATTTCTTTTCGAATGTATTTTTGCCAGGTAGAACTTCAAAAAAAGAGTGACATAATTGACTTATAATTGGGAAAAGTGTTGAATTGAAGGATGCAGTAAAACCACAATTATATCATACAAATTGAACCTCTGAAAAGTGTTCAATGTTAAAAGAGATTTTCTCCCTGACTTTCAAAGTAAATAAATAATATGTTCAAAGCTATATCAAATCCTTAACCTAGGCTTGGTTATTTTGCTGCGGTGGTCATCTGCCTACCAGCTGAGATTTTAAAGGCCTTTGGTATAATCAATAAACCTGATTGTAAATGTCACCAGTCTTAATTTCAAAGAAAAGTTCTTGAATGGACAGACAAAAATGATTGGAGAATGCGAGCATCGTTCTCGCTACCTCTCACATGCGAAGTGAGTGCTCTACTATTTGAGCTAATTCCCCATGCCTTCTCACTGAGGGAATTGAAATGATCTCTGGAGTATCATGTCTCAACAAATTTGATTGTTTCCATTTATCTGTGATTTCTTATCTTTTTTCCCAGGTTTTTAAAGATTTCCTATAATATAGAAAAAATAAGCCTACTTATCAAGGGTAAATGTCTGTAATAATCATACAGGCTCTTTCCATTACAAATGTTTCAATTTCTGGTGAAAAAATGAAGTTTGACAGTATAGCTGATTCTTCCAAATTTCTTTTCGAATGTATTTTTGCCCGGTAGAACTTCAAAAAAAGAGTGACATAATTGACTTATAATTGGGAAAAGTGTTGAATTGAAGGATGCAGTAAAACCACAATTATATCATACAAATTGAACCTCTGAAAAGTGTTCAATGTTAAAAGAGATTTTCTCCCTGACTTTCAAAGTAAATAAATAATATGTTCAAAGCTATATCAAATCCTCAACCTAGGCTTGGTTATTTTGCTGCGGTGGTCATCTGCCTACCAGCTGAGATTTTAAAGGCCTTTGGTATAATCAATAAACCTGATTGTAAATGTCACCAGTCTTAATTTCAAAGAAAAGTCCTTGAATGGACAGACAAAAATGATTGGAGAATGCGAGCATCGATCTCGCTACCTCTCACATGCGAAGTGAGTGCTCTACCATTTGAGCTAATTCCCCATGCCTTCTCACTGAGGGAATTGAAATGATCTCTGGAGTATCATGTCTCAACAAATTTGATTGTTTCCATTTATCTGTGATTTCTTATCTTTTTTCCCAGGTTTTTAAAGATTTCCTATAATATAGAAAAAATAAGCCTACTTATCAAGGGTAAATGTCTGTAATAATCATACAGGCTCTTTCCATTACAAATGTTTCAATTTCTGGTGAAAAAATGAAGTTTGACAGTATAGCTGATTCTTCCAAATTTCTTTTCGAATGTATTTTTGCCAGGTAGAACTTCAAAAAAAGAGTGACATAATTGACTTATAATTGGGAAAAGTGTTGAATTGAAGGATGCAGTAAAACCACAATTATATCATACAAATTGAACCTCTGAAAAGTGTTCAATGTTAAAAGAGATTTTCTCCCTGACTTTCAAAGTAAATAAATAATATGTTCAAAGCTATATCAAATCCTCAACCTAGGCTTGGTTATTTTGCTGCGGTGGTCATCTGCCTACCAGCTGAGATTTTAAAGGCCTTTGGTATAATCAATAAACCTGATTGTAAATGTCACCAGTCTTAATTTCAAAGAAAAGTTCTTGAATGGACAGACAAAAATGATTGGAGAATGCAAGCATCGATCTCGCTACCTCTCACATGCGAAGTGAGTGCTCTACCATTTGAGCTAATTCCCCATGCCTTCTCATTGAGGGAATTGAAATGAAATCTGGAGTATCATGTCTCAACAAATTTGATTGTTTCCATTTATCTGTGATTTCTTATCTTTTTTCCCAGGTTTTTAAAGATTTCCTATAATATAGAGAAAAAATAAGCCTACTTATCAAGGGTAAATGTCTGTAATAATCATACAGGCTCTTTCCATAACAAATGTTTCAATTTCTGGTGAAAAAATTAAGTTTGACAGTATAGCTGATTCTTCCAAATTTCTTTTCGAATGTATTTTTGCCAGGTAGAACTTCAAAAAAAGAGTGACATAATTGACTTATAATTGGGAAAAGTGTTGAATTGAAGGATGCAGTAAAACCACAATTATATCATACAAATTGAACCTCTGAAAAGTGTTCAATGTTAAAAGAGATTTTCTCCCTGACTTTCAAAGTAAATAAATAATATGTTCAAAGCTATATCAAATCCTTAACCTAGGCTTGGTTATTTTGCTGCGGTGGTCATCTGCCTACCAGCTGAGATTTTAAAGGCCTTTGGTATAATCAATAAACCTGATTGTAAATGTCACCAGTCTTAATTTCAAAGAAAAGTTCTTGAATGGACAGACAAAAATGATTGGAGAATGCGAGCATCGATCTCGCTACCTCTCACATGCGAAGTGAGTGCTCTACCATTTGAGCTAATTCCCCATGCCTTCTCACTGAGGGAATTGAAATGATCTCTGGAGTATCATGTCTCAACAAATTTGATTGTTTCCATTTATCTGTGATTTCTTATCTTTTTTCCCAGGTTTTTAAAGATTTCCTATAATATAGAAAAAATAAGCCTACTTATCAAGGGTAAATGTCTGTAATAATCATACAGGCTCTTTCCATTACAAATGTTTCAATTTCTGGTGAAAAAATGAAGTTTGACAGTATAGCTGATTCTTCCAAATTTCTTTTCGAATGTATTTTTGCCAGGTAGAACTTCAAAAAAAGAGTGACATAATTGACTTATAATTGGGAAAAGTGTTGAATTAAAGGATGCAGTAAAGCCACAATTATATCATACAAATTGAACCTCTGAAAAGTGTTCAATGTTAAAAGAGATTTTCTCCCTTACTTTCCAAGTAAAAAAGCAATATGTTCAAAGCTATATCAAATCCTCAACCTAGGCTTGGATATTTTGCTGCGGTGGTCATCTGCCTACCAGCTGAGATTTTAAAGGCCTTTGGTATAATCAATAAACCTGATTGTAAATGTGACCAGTCTTAATATCAAAGAAAAGTTCTTGAATGGACAGACAAAAATGTTTGGAGAATGCAAGCATCGATCTCGCTACCTCTCACATGCGAAGCGAGCGCTCCACTATTTGAGCTAATTCCCCATGCCTTCTCACTGAGGGAATTGAAATGATCTCTGGAGTATCATGTCTTAAAAAGTTTGATTGTTTCAATTTCTCAGTCATTTCTAATCTTTTTTCCCAGGTTTTTAAAGATTTCCTATAATATTAAAAAAATAAGCCTACTTATCAAGGGTAAATGTCTGTAATAATCATACAGGCTCTTTCCATTACAAATGTTTCAATTTCTGGTGAAATAATGAAGTTTGACAGTATAGCTCATTCTTCCAAATTTCTTTTCGAATGTATTTTTCCAAATAGAACTTTAAATAAAGAGTGACATAATTGACTTATAAATGGAAAAAGTGTTGAATTGAAGGATACAGTAAAACCACTATTATATCATACAAATCAAACCTCTGAAAAGTGTTCAATGTTAAAAGAGATTTTCTCCCTGACTTTCAAAGTAAATAAATAATATGTTCAAAGCTATATCAAATCCTCAACCTAGGCTTGTTTTTTTTGCTGCGGTGGTCATCTGCCTACCAGCTAAGATTTTAAAGGCCTTTGGTATAATCAATAAACCTGATTGTAAATGTCACCAGTCTTAATTTCAAAGAAAAGTTCTTGAATGGACAGACAAAAATGATTGGAGAATGCGAGCATCGATCTCGCTACCTCTCACATGCGAAGTGAGTGCTCTACCATTTGAGCTAATTCCCCATGCCTTCTCACTGAGGGAATTGAAATGAAATCTGGAGTATCATGTCTCAACAAATTTGATTGTTTCCATTTATCTGTGATTTCTTATCTTTTTTCCCAGGTTTTTAAAGATTTCCTATAATATAGAAAAAATAAGCCTACTTATCAAGGGTAAATGTCTGTAATAATCATACAGGCTCTTTCCATTACAAATGTTTAAATTTCTGGTGAAAAAATGAAGTTTGACAGTATAGCTGATTCTTCCAAATTTATTTTCGAATGTATTTTTGCCAGGTAGAACTTCAAAAAAAGAGTGACATAATTGACTTATAATTGGGAAAAGTGTTGAATTAAAGGATGCAGTAAAACCACAATTATATCATACAAATTGAACCTCTGAAAAGTGTTCAATGTTAAAAGAGATTTTCTCCCTGACTTTCAAAGTATATAAATAATATGTTCAAAGCTATATCAAATCCTCAACCTAGGCTGCAATGTCTGTAATAATCATACAGGCTCTTTCCATTATAAATGTTTCAATTTCTGGTGAAAAAATGAAGTTTGACAGTATAGCTGATTCTTCCAAATTTCTTTTCGAATGTATTTTTGCCAGGTAGAACTTCAAAAAAAGAGTGACATAATTGACTTATAATTGGGAAAAGTGTTGAATTGAAGGATGCAGTAAAACCACAATTATATCATACAAATTGAACCTCTGAAAAGTGTTCAATGTTAAAAGAGATTTTCTCCCTGACTTTCAAAGTAAATAAATAATATGTTCAAAGCTATATCAAATCCTCAACCTAGGCTTGGTTATTTTGCTGCGGTGGTCATCTGCCTACCAGCTGAGATTTTAAAGGCCTTTGGTATAATCATTAAACCTGATTGTAAATGTCACCAGTCTTAATTTCAAAGAAAAGTTCTTGAATGGACAGACAAAAATGATTGGAGAATGCGAGCATCGATCTCGCTACCTCTCACATGCGAAGTGAGTGCTCTACCATTTGAGCTAATTCCCCATGCCTTCTCATTGAGGGAATTGAAATGAAATCTGGAGTATCATGTCTCAACAAATTTGATTGTTTCCATTTATCTGTGATTTCTTATCTTTTTTCCCAGGTTTTTAAAGATTTCCTATAATATAGAGAAAAAATAAGCCTACTTATCAAGGGTAAATGTCTGTAATAATCATACAGGCTCTTTCCATAACAAATGTTTCAATTTCTGGTGAAAAAATTAAGTTTGACAGTATAGCTGATTCTTCCAAATTTCTTTTCGAATGTATTTTTGCCAGGTAGAACTTCAAAAAAAGAGTGACATAATTGACTTATAATTGGGAAAAGTGTTGAATTGAAGGATGCAGTAAAACCACAATTATATCATACAAATTGAACCTCTGAAAAGTGTTCAATGTTAAAAGAGATTTTCTCCCTGACTTTCAAAGTAAATAAATAATATGTTCAAAGCTATATCAAATCCTTAACCTAGGCTTGGTTATTTTGCTGCGGTGGTCATCTGCCTACCAGCTGAGATTTTAAAGGCCTTTGGTATAATCAATAAACCTGATTGTAAATGTCACCAGTCTTAATTTCAAAGAAAAGTTCTTGAATGGACAGACAAAAATGATTGGAGAATGCGAGCATCGATCTCGCTACCTCTCACATGCGAAGTGAGTGCTCTACCATTTGAGCTAATTCCCCATGCCTTCTCACTGAGGGAATTGAAATGATCTCTGGAGTATCATGTCTCAACAAATTTGATTGTTTCCATTTATCTGTGATTTCTTATCTTTTTTCCCAGGTTTTTAAAGATTTCCTATAATATAGAAAAAATAAGCCTACTTATCAAGGGTAAATGTCTGTAATAATCATACAGGCTCTTTCCATTACAAATGTTTCAATTTCTGGTGAAAAAATGAAGTTTGACAGTATAGCTGATTCTTCCAAATTTCTTTTCGAATGTATTTTTGCCAGGTAGAACTTCAAAAAAAGAGTGACATAATTGACTTATAATTGGGAAAAGTGTTGAATTAAAGGATGCAGTAAAGCCACAATTATATCATACAAATTGAACCTCTGAAAAGTGTTCAATGTTAAAAGAGATTTTCTCCCTTACTTTCCAAGTAAAAAAGCAATATGTTCAAAGCTATATCAAATCCTCAACCTAGGCTTGGATATTTTGCTGCGGTGGTCATCTGCCTACCAGCTGAGATTTTAAAGGCCTTTGGTATAATCAATAAACCTGATTGTAAATGTGACCAGTCTTAATATCAAAGAAAAGTTCTTGAATGGACAGACAAAAATGTTTGGAGAATGCAAGCATCGATCTCGCTACCTCTCACATGCGAAGCGAGCGCTCCACTATTTGAGCTAATTCCCCATGCCTTCTCACTGAGGGAATTGAAATGATCTCTGGAGTATCATGTCTTAAAAAGTTTGATTGTTTCAATTTCTCAGTCATTTCTAATCTTTTTTCCCAGGTTTTTAAAGATTTCCTATAATATTAAAAAAATAAGCCTACTTATCAAGGGTAAATGTCTGTAATAATCATACAGGCTCTTTCCATTACAAATGTTTCAATTTCTGGTGAAATAATGAAGTTTGACAGTATAGCTCATTCTTCCAAATTTCTTTTCGAATGTATTTTTCCAAATAGAACTTTAAATAAAGAGTGACATAATTGACTTATAAATGGAAAAAGTGTTGAATTGAAGGATACAGTAAAACCACTATTATATCATACAAATCAAACCTCTGAAAAGTGTTCAATGTTAAAAGAGATTTTCTCCCTGACTTTCAAAGTAAATAAATAATATGTTCAAAGCTATATCAAATCCTCAACCTAGGCTTGTTTTTTTTGCTGCGGTGGTCATCTGCCTACCAGCTAAGATTTTAAAGGCCTTTGGTATAATCAATAAACCTGATTGTAAATGTCACCAGTCTTAATTTCAAAGAAAAGTTCTTGAATGGACAGACAAAAATGATTGGAGAATGCGAGCATCGATCTCGCTACCTCTCACATGCGAAGTGAGTGCTCTACCATTTGAGCTAATTCCCCATGCCTTCTCACTGAGGGAATTGAAATGAAATCTGGAGTATCATGTCTCAACAAATTTGATTGTTTCCATTTATCTGTGATTTCTTATCTTTTTTCCCAGGTTTTTAAAGATTTCCTATAATATAGAAAAAATAAGCCTACTTATCAAGGGTAAATGTCTGTAATAATCATACAGGCTCTTTCCATTACAAATGTTTAAATTTCTGGTGAAAAAATGAAGTTTGACAGTATAGCTGATTCTTCCAAATTTATTTTCGAATGTATTTTTGCCAGGTAGAACTTCAAAAAAAGAGTGACATAATTGACTTATAATTGGGAAAAGTGTTGAATTAAAGGATGCAGTAAAACCACAATTATATCATACAAATTGAACCTCTGAAAAGTGTTCAATGTTAAAAGAGATTTTCTCCCTGACTTTCAAAGTAAATAAATAATATGTTCAAAGCTATATCAAATCCTCAACCTAGGCTGTAATGTCTGTAATAATCATACAGGCTCTTTCCATTATAAATGTTTCAATTTCTGGTGAAAAAATGAAGTTTGACAGTATAGCTGATTCTTCCAAATTTCTTTTCGAATGTATTTTTGCCAGGTAGAACTTCAAAAAAAGAGTGACATAATTGACTTATAATTGGGAAAAGTGTTGAATTGAAGGATGCAGTAAAACCACAATTATATCATACAAATTGAACCTCTGAAAAGTGTTCAATGTTAAAAGAGATTTTCTCCCTGACTTTCAAAGTAAATAAATAATATGTTCAAAGCTATATCAAATCCTCAACCTAGGCTTGGTTATTTTGCTGCGGTGGTCATCTGCCTACCAGCTGAGATTTTAAAGGCCTTTGGTATAA
This sequence comes from Mixophyes fleayi, assembly GCF_038048845.1. Lineage (NCBI taxonomy): Eukaryota > Metazoa > Chordata > Amphibia > Anura > Limnodynastidae > Mixophyes > Mixophyes fleayi. Next base: position 7,727,939 of record NC_134404.1, on the reverse strand, counting down.
TCAATAAACCTGATTGTAAATGTCACCAGTCTTAATTTCAAAGAAAAGTTCTTGAATGGACAGACAAAAATGATTGGAGAATGCGAGCATCGATCGCGCTACCTCTCACATGCGAAGTGAGTGCTCTACCATTTGAGCTAATTCCCCATGCCTTCTCACTGAGGGAATTGAAATGATCTCTGGAGTATCATGTCTCAACAAATTTGATTGTTTCCATTTATCTGTGATTTCTTATCTTTTTTCCCAGGTTTTTAAAGATTTCCTATAATATAGAAAAAATAAGCCTATTTATCAAGGGTAAATGTCTGTAATAATCATACAGGCTCTTTCCATTACAAATGTTTCAATTTCTGGTGAAAAAATGAAGTTTGACAGTATAGCTGATTCTTCCAAATTTCTTTTCAAATGTATTTTTGCCAGGTAGAACTTCAAAAAAAGAGTGACATAATTGACTTATAATTGGGAAAAGTGTTGAATTGAAGGATGCAGTAAAACCACAATTATATCATACAAATTGAACCTCTGAAAAATGTTCAATGTTAAAAGAGATTTTCTCCCTGACTTTCAAAGTAAATAAATAATATGTTCAAAGCTATATCAAATCCTCAACCTAGGCTTGGTTATTTTGCTGCGGTGGTCATCTGCCTACCAGCTGAGATTTTAAAGGCCTTTGGTATAATCAATAAACCTGATTGTAAATGTCACCAGTCTTAATTTCAAAGAAAAGTTCTTGAATGGACAGACAAAAATGATTGGAGAATGCGAGCATCGATCTCGCTACCTCTCACATGCGAAGTGAGTGCTCTACCATTTGAGCTAATTCCCCATGCCTTCTCACTGAGGGAATTGAAATTAAATCTGGAGTATCATGTCTCAACAAATTTGATTGTTTCCATTTATCTGTGATTTCTTATCTTTTTTCCCAGGTTTTTAAAGATTTCCTATAATATAGAAAAAATAAGCCTACTTATCAAGGGTAAATGTCTGTAATAATCATACAGGCTCTTTCCATAACAAATGTTTCAATTTCTGGTGAAAAAATTAAGTTTGACAGTATAGCTGATTCTTCCAAATTTCTTTTCGAATGTATTTTTGCCAGGTAGAACTTCAAAAAAAGAGTGACATAATTGACTTATATTTGGGAAAAGTGTTGAATTGAAGGATGCAGTAAAACCACAATTATATCATACAAATTGAACCTCTGAAAAGTGTTCAATGTTAAAAGAGATTTTCTCCCTGACTTTCAAAGTAAATAAATAATATGTTCAAAGCTATATCAAATCCTTAACCTAGGCTTGGTTATTTTGCTGCGGTGGTCATCTGCCTACCAGCTGAGATTTTAAAGGCCTTTGGTATAATCAATAAACCTGATTGTAAATGTCACCAGTCTTAATTTCAAAGAAAAGTTCTTGAATGGACAGACAAAAATGATTGGAGAATGCGAGCATCGATCTCACTACCTCTCACATGCGAAGTGAGTGCTCTACCATTTGAGCTAATTCCCCATGCCTTCTCACTGAGGGAATTGAAATGATCTCTGGAGTATCATGTCTCAACAAATTTGATTGTTTCCATTTATCTGTGATTTCTTATCTTTTTTCCCAGGTTTTTAAAGATTTCCTATAATATAGAAAAAATAAGCCTACTTATCAAGGGTAAATGTCTGTAATAATCATACAGGCTCTTTCCATTACAAATGTTTCAATTTCTGGTGAAAAAATGAAGTTTGACAGTATACCTGATTCTTCCAAATTTCTTTTCGAATGTATTTTTGCCCGGTAGAACTTCAAAAAAAGAGTGACATAATTGACTTATAATTGGGAAAAGTGTTGAATTGAAGGATGCAGTAAAACCACAATTATATCATACAAATTGAACCTCTGAAAAGTGTTCAATGTTAAAAGAGATTTTCTCCCTGACTTTCAAAGTAAATAAATAATATGTTCAAAGCTATATCAAATCCTCAACCTAGGCTTGGTTATTTTGCTGCGGTGGTCATCTGCCTACCAGCTGAGATTTTAAAGGCCTTTGGTATAATCAATAAACCTGATTATAAATGTCACCAGTCTTAATTTCAAAGAAAAGTTCTTGAATGGACAGACAAAAATCTTTGGAGAATGCAAGCATTGATCTCTCTACCTCTCGCATGCAAAGCGAGCACTCTACCATTTCAGCTAATTCCCCATGCCTACTCACTTAGGGAAATGAAATGATCTCTGGAGTATCATGTCTCAACAAATTTGATTGTTTCCATTTCTCTGTGATTTCTTATCTTTTTCCCCAGGTTTTTAAAGATTTCCTATAATATAGAAAAAATAAGCCTACTTATCAAGGGTAAATGTCTGTAATAATCATACAGGCTCTTTCCATTATAAATGTTTCAATTTCTGGTGAAAAAATGAAGTTTGACAGTATAGCTGATTCTTCCAAATTTCTTTTCGAATGTATTTTTGCCAGGTAGAACTTCAAAAAAAGAGTGACATAATTGACTTATAATTGGGAAAAGTGTTGAATTGAAGGATGCAGTAAAACCACAATTATATCATAGCAATTGAACCTCTGAAAAGTGTTCAATGTTAAAAGAGATTTTCTCCCTGACTTTCAAAATAAATAAATAATATGTTCAAAGCTATATCAAATCCTCAACCTAGGCTTGGTTATTTTGCTGCGGTGGTCATCTGCCTACCAGCTGAGATTTTAAAGGCCTTTGGTATAATCAATAAACCTGATTGTAAATGTCACCAGTCTTAATTTCAAAGAAAAGTTCTTGAATGGACAGACAAAAATGATTGGAGAATGCGAGCATCGATCTCGCTACCTCTCACATGCGAAGTGAGTGCTCTACCATTTGAGCTAATTCCCCATGCCTTCTCACTGAGGGAATTGAAATGATCTCTGGAGTATCATGTCTCAACAAATTTGATTGTTTCCATTTATCTGTGATTTCTTATCTTTTTTCCCAGGTTTTTAAAGATTTCCTATAATATAGAAAAAATAAGCCTACTTATCAAGGGTAAATGTCTGTAATAATCATACAGGCTCTTTCCATAACAAATGTTTCAATTTCTGGTGAAAAAATGAAGTTTGACAGTATAGCTGATTCTTCCAAATTTCTTTTCGAATGTATTTTTGCCAGGTAGAACTTAAAAAAAAGAGTGACATAATTGACTTATAATTGGGAAAAGTGTTGAATTAAAGGATGCAGTAAAGCCACAATTATATCATACAAATTGAACCTCTGAAAAGTGTTCAATGTTAAAAGAGATTTTCTCCCTTACTTTCCAAGTAAAAAAACAATATGTTCAAAGCTATATCAAATCCTCAACCTAGGCTTGGATATTTTGCTGCGGTGGTCATCTGCCTACCAGCTGAGATTTTAAAGGCCTTTGGTATAATCAATAAACCTGATTGTAAATGTGACCAGTCTTAATATCAAAGAAAAGTTCTTGAATGGACAGACAAAAATGTTTGGAGAATGCGAGCATCGATCTCGCTACCTCTCACATGCGAAGCGAGCGCTCCACCATTTAAGCTAATTCCCCATGCCTTCTCACTGAGGGAATTGAAATGATCTCTGGAGTATCATGTCTTAAAAAGTTTGATTGTTTCAATTTCTCAGTCATTTCTAATCTTTTTTCCCAGGTTTTTAAAGATTTCCTATAATATTAAAAAAATAAGCCTACTTATCAAGGGTAAATGTCTGTAATAATCATACAGGCTCTTTCCATTACAAATGTTTCAATTTCTGGTGAAAGAATGAAGTTTGACAGTATAGCTCATTCTTCCAAATTTCTTTTCGAATGTATTTTTCCAAGTAGAACTTTAAATAAAGAGTGACATAATTGACTTATAAATGGAAAAAGTGTTGAATTGAAGGATACAGTAAAACCACTATTATATCATACAAATCAAACCTCTGAAAAGTGTTCAATGTTAAAAGAGATTTTCTCCCTGACTTTCAAAGTAAATAAATAATATGTTCAAAGCTATATCAAATCCTCAACCTAGGCTTGTTTTTTTTGCTGCGGTGGTCATCTGCCTACCAGCTAAGATTTTAAAGGCCTTTGGTATAATCAATAAACCTGATTGTAAATGTCACCAGTCTTAATTTTAAAGAAAAGTTCTTGAATGGACAGATAAAAATCTTTGGAGAATGCAAGCATCGATCTCGCTACCTCTCGCATGCAAAGCAAGCGCTCTACCATTTCAGCTAATCCCCCATGCCTACTCACTTAGGGAAATGAAATGATCTCTGGAGTATCATGTCTCAACAAATTTGATTGTTTCCATTTCTCTGTGATTTCTTATCTTTTTCCCCAGGTTTTTAAAGATTTCCTATAATATAGAAAAAATAAGCCTACTTATCAAGGGTAAATGTCTGTAATAATCATACAGGCTCTTTCCATTATAAATGTTTCAATTTCTGGTGAAAAAATGAAGTTTGACAGTATAGCTGATTCTTCCAAATTTCTTTTCGAATGTATTTTTGCCAGGTAGAACTTCAAAAAAAGAGTGACATAATTGACTTATAATTGGGAAAAGTGTTGAATTGAAGGATGCAGTAAAACCACAATTATATCATACAAATTGAACCTCTGAAAAGTGTTCAATGTTAAAAGAGATTTTCTCCCTGACTTTCAAAGTAAATAAATAATATGTTCAAAGCTATATCAAATCCTCAACCTAGGCTTGGTTATTTTGCTGCGGTGGTCATCTGCCTACCAGCTGAGATTTTAAAGGCCTTTGGTATAATCAATAAACCTGATTGTAAATGTCACCAGTCTTAATTTCAAAGAAAAGTTCTTGAATGGACAGACAAAAATCTTTGGAGAATGCAAGCATCGATCTCGCTACCTCTTGCATGCAAAGCGAGCGCTCTACCATTTAAGCTTATTCCCCATGCCTACTCACTTAGGGAAATGAAATGATCTCTGGAGTATAATGTCTCAACAAATTTGATTGTTTCCATTTCTCTGTGATTTCTTATCTTTTTCCCCAGGTTTTTAAAGATTTCCTATAATATAGAAAAAATAAGCCTACTTATCAAGGGTAAATGTCTGTAATAATCATACAGGCTCTTTCCATTATAAATGTTTCAATTTCTGGTGAAAAAATGAAGTTTGACAGTATAGCTGATTCTTCCAAATTTCTTTTCGAATGTATTTTTGCCAGGTAGAACTTCAAATAAAGAGTGACATAATTGACTTATAATTGGGAAAAGTGTTGAATAGAAGGATGCAGAAAAACCACTATTATATCATACAAATCAAACCTCTGAAAAGTGTTCAATGTTAAAAGAGATTTTCTCCCTTACTTTCCAAGTAAAAAAACAATGTGTTCAAAGCTATATCAAATCCTCAACCTAGGCTTGGTTATTTTGCTGCGGTGGTCATCTGCCTACCAGCTGAGATTTTATAGGCCTTTGGTATAATCAATAAACCTGATTGTAAATGTCACCAGTCTTAATTTCAAAGAAAAGTTCTTGAATGGACAGACAAAAATGTTTGGAGAATGCAAGCATCGATCTCGCTACCTCTCACATGCTAAGCGAGCGCTCTACCATTTCAGCTAATTCCCCATGCCTTCTCACTGAGGGAATTGAAATGATCTCTGGAGTATCATGTCTCAACATATTTGATTGTTTCCATTTCTCTGTGATTTCTTATCTATTTTCCCAGGTTTTTAAAGATTTCCTATAAAATAGAAAAAATAAGCCTACTTATCAAGTTTAAATGTCTGTAATAATCATACAGGCTCTTTCCATTACAAATGTTTCAATTTCTGGTGAAAAAATGAAGTTTGACAGTATAGCTGATTCTTCCAAATTTCTTTTCGAATGTATTTTTCCAGGTAGAACTTCAAATAAAGAGTGACATAATTGACTTATAAATGGGAAAAGTGTTGAATTGAAGGATGCAGTAAAACCACTATTATATCATACAAATCAAACCTCTGAAAAGTGTTCAATGTTAATAGAGATTTTCTCGCTTACTTTCAAAGTAAATAAATAATATGTTCAAAGCTATATCAAATCCTTAACCTAGGCTTGGTTATTTTGCTGCAGTGGTCATCTGCCTACCAGCTGAGATTTTAAAGGCCTTTAGTAAAATCAATAAACTTGATTGTAAATGTCACCAGTCTTAATATCAAAGAAAAGTTCTTGAATGGACAGACAAATGAATGTTTGGAGAATGCGAGCATTGATCTCCCTACCTCTCACATGCTAAGTGAGTGCTCTACCATTTCAGCTAATTCCCCATGCCTTCTCACTGCGGGAGTTGAAATGATCTCTGGAGTATCATGTCTCAACATATTTGATTGTTTCCATTTCTCTCTAATTTCTTATCTTTTTTTCCCAGGTTTTTAAAGATTTCCTATAATATAGAAAAAATAAGCCTACTTATCAAGGGTAAATGTCTGTAATAATCATACAGGCTCTTTCCATTAGAAATGTTTCAATTTCTGGTGAAATAATGAAGTTTGACAGTATAGCTGATTTTTCCAAATTTCTTTTCAAATGTATTTTTCCAGGTAGAGCTTCAAAAACAAAGTGACATAATTCACTTATAAATAGGAAAAGTGTTGAATTGAAGGATGCAGTAAAACCACAATTATATCATACAAATCCAACCTCTGAAAAGTGTTCAATGTTAAAAGAGATTTTCTCCCTTACTTTCCAAGTAAAAAAACAATATGTTCAAAGCTATATCAAATCCTCAACCTAGGCTTGGTTATTTTGCTGCGGTGGTCATCTGCCTACCAGCTGAGATTTTAAAGGCCTTTGGTATAATCAATAAACCTGATTGTATATGTCACCAGTCTTAATATCAAAGAAAAGTTCTTGAATGGACAGACAAAAGAATGTTTGGAGAATGCGAGCATCGATCTCGCTACCTCTCGCATGCTAAGCGAGCGCTCTACCATTTGAGCTAATTCCCCATGCCTTCTCACTGATGGAATTGAAATGATCTCTGGAGTATCATGTCTCAACATATTTTATTGTTTCCATTTCTCTGTGATTTCTTATCTTTTTTCCCAGGTTTTTAAAGATTTCCTATAAAATAGAAAAAATAAGCCTACTTATCAAGTTTAAATGTCTGTAATAATCATACAGGCTCTTTCCATTACAAATGTTTCAATTTCTGGTGAAAAAATGAAGTTTGACAGTATAGCTGATTCTTCCAAATTTCTTTTCGAATGTATTTTTCCAGGTAGAACTTCAAATAAAGAGTGACATATTTGACTTATAAATGGGAAAAGTGTTGAATTGAAGGATGCAGTAAAACCACTATTATATCATACAAATCAAACCTCTGAAAAGTGTTCAATGTTAAAAGAGATTTTCTCCCTTACTTTCCAAGTAAAAAAACAATATGTTCAAAGCTATATCAAATCCTCAACCTAGGCTTGGTTATTTTGCTGTGGTGGTCATCTGCCTACCAGCTGAGATTTTAAAGGCCTTTGGTATAATCAATAAACCTGATTGTAAATGTCACCAGTCTTAATATCAAAGAAAAGTTCTTGAATGGACAGACAAAAATGATTGGAGAATGCGAGCATCGACCTCGCTACCTCTCACATGTGAAGTGAGTGCTCTACCATTTGAACTAATTCCCCATGCCTTCTCACTGAGGGAATTGAAATGATCTCTGGAGTACCATGTCTCAACATATTTGATTGTTTCCATTTCTCTGTGATTTCTAATCTTTTTTCCCAGGTTTTTAAAGATTTCCTATAATATTGAAAAAATATGCCTATTTATCAAGGGTAAATGTCTGTAATAATCATACAGGCTCTTTCCATAACAAATGTTTCAATTTCTGGTAAAAAAATGAAGTTTGACAGTATAGCTGATTCTTCCAAATTTCTTTTCGAATGTATTTTTCCAGGTAGAACTTCAAATAAAGAGTGACATAATTGACTTATAAATGGGAAAAGTGTTGAATTGAAGGATGCAGTAAAACCACAATTATATCATACAAATCAAACCTCTGAAAAGTGTTCAATGTTAAAAGAGATTTTCTCCCTTACTTTCCAAGTAAAAAAAACAATATATGTTCAAAGCTATATTAAATCCTTAACCTAGGCTTGGTTATTTTGCTGCAGTGGTCATCTGCCTACCAGCTGAGATTTTAAAGGCCTTTAGTAAAATCAATAAACCTGATTGTAAATGTCACCAGTCTTAATATCAAAGAAAAGTTCTTGAATGGACAGACAAAAGAATGTTTGGAGAATGCGAGCATCAATCTCGCTACCTCTCACATGCTAAGTGAGTGCTCTACCATTTGAGCTAATTCCCCATGCCTTCTCACTGAGGGAGTTGAAATGATCTCTGGAGTATCATGTCTCAACATATTTGATTGTTTCCATTTCGCTGTGATTTCTAATCTTTTTTCTCAGGTTTTTGAAGATTTCCTATAATATAGAAAAAATAAGCCTACTTATCAAGGCTAAATGTCTGTAATAATCATACAGGCTCTTTCCATTACAAATGTTTCAATTTCTGGTGAAAAAATGAAGTTTGACAGTATACCTGATTCTTCCAAATTTCTTTTTGAATGTATTTTTCCAGGTAGAACTTCAAATAAAGAGTGACATAATTGACTTATAATTGGGAAAAGTGTTGAATTGAAGGATGCAGTAAAACCACAATTATATCATACAAATTGAACCTCTGAAAAGTGTTCAATGTTAAAAGAGATTTTCTCCCTGACTTTCAAAGTAAATAAATAATATGTTCAAAGCTATATCAAATCCTCAACCTAGGCTTGGTTATTTTGCTGCGGTGGTCATCTGCCTACCAGCTGAGATTTTAAAGGCCTTTGGTATAATCAATAAACCTGATTATAAATGTCACCAGTCTTAATATCAAAGAAAAGTTCTTGAATGGACAGACAAAAATGTTTGGAGAATGCGAGCATCGATCTCGCTACCTCTCACATGCGAAGCGAGCGCTCCACCATTTAAGCTAATTCCCCATGCCTTCTCACTGAGGGAATTGAAATGATCTCTGGAGTATCATGTCTTAAAAAGTTTGATTGTTTCAATTTCTCAGTCATTTCTAATCTTTTTTCCCAGGTTTTTAAAGATTTCCTATAATATTAAAAAAATAAGCCTACTTATCAAGGGTAAATGTCTGTAATAATCATACAGGCTCTTTCCATTACAAATGTTTCAATTTCTGGTGAAAGAATGAAGTTTGACAGTATAGCTGATTCTTCCAAATTTCTTTTCGAATGTATTTTTGCCAGGTAGAACTTCAAAAAAAGAGTGACATAATTGACTTATAATTGGGAAAAGTGTTGAATTGAAGGATGCAGTAAAACCACAATTATATCATACAAATTGAACCTCTGAAAAGTGTTCAATGTTAAAAGAGATTTTCTCCCTGACTTTCAAAGTAAATAAATAATATGTTCAAAGCTATATCAAATCCTCAACCTAGGCTTGGTTATTTTGCTGCGGTGGTCATCTGCCTACCAGCTGAGATTTTAAAGGCCTTTGGTATAATCAATAAACCTGATTGTAAATGTCACCAGTCTTAATTTCAAAGAAAAGTTCTTGAATGGACAGACAAAAATCTTTGGAGAATGCAAGCATCGATCTCGCTACCTCTTGCATGCAAAGCGAGCGCTCTACCATTTAAGCTTATTCCCCATGCCTACTCACTTAGGGAAATGAAATGATCTCTGGAGTATAATGTCTCAACAAATTTGATTGTTTCCATTTCTCTGTGATTTCTTATCTTTTTCCCCAGGTTTTTAAAGATTTCCTATAATATAGAAAAAATAAGCCTACTTATCAAGGGTAAATGTCTGTAATAATCATACAGGCTCTTTCCATTATAAATGTTTCAATTTCTGGTGAAAAAATGAAGTTTGACAGTATAGCTGATTCTTCCAAATTTCTTTTCGAATGTATTTTTGCCAGGTAGAACTTCAAATAAAGAGTGACATAATTGACTTATAATTGGGAAAAGTGTTGAATAGAAGGATGCAGAAAAACCACTATTATATCATACAAATCAAACCTCTGAAAAGTGTTCAATGTTAAAAGAGATTTTCTCCTTTACTTTCCAAGTAAAAAAACAATGTGTTCAAAGCTATATCAAATCCTCAACCTAGGCTTGGTTATTTTGCTGCGGTGGTCATCTGCCTACCAGCTGAGATTTTATAGGCCTTTGGTATAATCAATAAACCTGATTGTAAATGTCACCAGTCTTAATTTCAAAGAAAAGTTCTTGAATGGACAGACAAAAATCTTTGGAGAATGCAAGCATCGATCTCGCTACCTCTCACATGCTAAGCGAGCGCTCTACCATTTCAGCTAATTCCCCATGCCTTCTCACTGAGGGAATTGAAATGATCTCTGGAGTATCATGTCTCAACATATTTGATTGTTTCCATTTCTCTGTGATTTCTTATCTATTTTCCCAGGTTTTTAAAGATTTCCTATAAAATAGAAAAAATAAGCCTACTTATCAAGTTTAAATGTCTGTAATAATCATACAGGCTCTTTCCATTACAAATGTTTCAATTTCTGGTGAAAAAATGAAGTTTGACAGTATAGCTGATTCTTCCAAATTTCTTTTCGAATGTATTTTTCCAGGTAGAACTTCAAATAAAGAGTGACATAATTGACTTATAAATGGGAAAAGTGTTGAATTGAAGGATGCAGTAAAACCACTATTATATCATACAAATCAAACCTCTGAAAAGTGTTCAATGTTAATAGAGATTTTCTCGCTTACTTTCAAAGTAAATAAATAATATGTTCAAAGCTATATCAAATCCTTAACCTAGGCTTGGTTATTTTGCTGCAGTGGTCATCTGCCTACCAGCTGAGATTTTAAAGGCCTTTAGTAAAATCAATAAACTTGATTGTAAATGTCACCAGTCTTAATATCAAAGAAAAGTTCTTGAATAGACAGACAAATGAATGTTTGGAGAATGCGAGCATTGATCTCCCTACCTCTCACATGCTAAGTGAGTGCTCTACCATTTCAGCTAATTCCCCATGCCTTCTCACTGCGGGAGTTGAAATGATCTCTGGAGTATCATGTCTCAACATATTTGATTGTTTCCATTTCTCTCTAATTTCTTATCTTTTTTTCCCAGGTTTTTAAAGATTTCCTATAATATAGAAAAAATAAGCCTACTTATCAAGGGTAAATGTCTGTAATAATCATACAGGCTCTTTCCATTAGAAATGTTTCAATTTCTGGTGAAATAATGAAGTTTGACAGTATAGCTGATTTTTCCAAATTTCTTTTCAAATGTATTTTTCCAGGTAGAGCTTCAAAAACAAAGTGACATAATTCACTTATAAATAGGAAAAGTGTTGAATTGAAGGATGCAGTAAAACCACAATTATATCATACAAATCCAACCTCTGAAAAGTGTTCAATGTTAAAAGAGATTTTCTCCCTTACTTTCCAAGTAAAAAAACAATATGTTCAAAGCTATATCAAATCCTCAACCTAGGCTTGGTTATTTTGCTGCGGTGGTCATCTGCCTACCAGCTGAGATTTTAAAGGCCTTTGGTATAATCAATAAACCTGATTGTATATGTCACCAGTCTTAATATCAAAGAAAAGTTCTTGAATGGACAGACAAAAGAATGTTTGGAGAATGCGAGCATCGATCTCGCTACCTCTCGCATGCTAAGCGAGCGCTCTACCATTTGAGCTAATTCCCCATGCCTTCTCACTGATGGAATTGAAATGATCTCTGGAGTATCATGTCTCAACATATTTTATTGTTTCCATTTCTCTGTGATTTCTTATCTTTTTTCCCAGGTTTTTAAAGATTTCCTATAAAATAGAAAAAATAAGCCTACTTATCAAGTTTAAATGTCTGTAATAATCATACAGGCTCTTTCCATTACAAATGTTTCAATTTCTGGTGAAAAAATGAAGTTTGACAGTATAGCTGATTCTTCCAAATTTCTTTTCGAATGTATTTTTCCAGGTAGAACTTCAAATAAAGAGTGACATATTTGACTTATAAATGGGAAAAGTGTTGAATTGAAGGATGCAGTAAAACCACTATTATATCATACAAATCAAACCTCTGAAAAGTGTTCAATGTTAAAAGAGATTTTCTCCCTTACTTTCCAAGTAAAAAAAACAATATATGTTCAAAGCTATATCAAATCCTCAACCTAGGCTTGGTTATTTTGCTGCAGTGGTCATCTGCCTACCAGCTGAGATTTTAAAGGCCTTTAGTAAAATCAATAAACCTGATTGTAAATGTCACCAGTCTTAATATCAAAGAAAAGTTCTTGAATGGACAGACAAAAGAATGTTTGGAGAATGCGAGCATCAATCTCGCTACCTCTCACATGCTAAGTGAGTGCTCTACCATTTGAGCTAATTCCCCATGCCTTCTCACTGAGGGAGTTGAAATGATCTCTGGAGTATCATGTCTCAACATATTTGATTGTTTCCATTTCGCTGTGATTTCTAATCTTTTTTCTCAGGTTTTTGAAGATTTCCTATAATATAGAAAAAATAAGCCTACTTATCAAGGCTAAATGTCTGTAATAATCATACAGGCTCTTTCCATTACAAATGTTTCAATTTCTGGTGAAAAAATGAAGTTTGACAGTATACCTGATTCTTCCAAATTTCTTTTTGAATGTATTTTTCCAGGTAGAACTTCAAATAAAGAGTGACATAATTGACTTATAATTGGGAAAAGTGTTGAATTGAAGGATGCAGTAAAACCACAATTATATCATACAAATTGAACCTCTGAAAAGTGTTCAATGTTAAAAGAGATTTTCTCCCTGACTTTCAAAGTAAATAAATAATATGTTCAAAGCTATATCAAATCCTCAACCTAGGCTTGGTTATTTTGCTGCGGTGGTCATCTGCCTACCAGCTGAGATTTTAAAGGCCTTTGGTATAATCAATAAACCTGATTATAAATGTCACCAGTCTTAATATCAAAGAAAAGTTCTTGAATGGACAGACAAAAATGTTTGGAGAATGCGAGCATCGATCTCGCTACCTCTCACATGCGAAGCGAGCGCTCCACCATTTAAGCTAATTCCCCATGCCTTCTCACTGAGGGAATTGAAATGATCTCTGGAGTATCATGTCTTAAAAAGTTTGATTGTTTCAATTTCTCAGTCATTTCTAATCTTTTTTCCCAGGTTTTTAAAGATTTCCTATAATATTAAAAAAATAAGCCTACTTATCAAGGGTAAATGTCTGTAATAATCATACAGGCTCTTTCCATTACAAATGTTTCAATTTCTGGTGAAAGAATGAAGTTTGACAGTATAGCTCATTCTTCCAAATTTCTTTTCGAATGTATTTTTCCAAGTAGAACTTTAAATAAAGAGTGACATAATTGACTTATAAATGGAAAAAGTGTTGAATTGAAGGATACAGTAAAACCACTATTATATCATACAAATCAAACCTCTGAAAAGTGTTCAATGTTAAAAGAGATTTTCTCCCTGACTTTCAAAGTAAATAAATAATATGTTCAAAGCTATATCAAATCCTCAACCTAGGCTTGTTTTTTTTGCTGCGGTGGTCATCTGCCTACCAGCTAAGATTTTAAAGGCCTTTGGTATAATCAATAAACCTGATTGTAAATGTCACCAGTCTTAATTTTAAAGAAAAGTTCTTGAATGGACAGATAAAAATCTTTGGAGAATGCAAGCATCGATCTCGCTACCTCTCGCATGCAAAGCAAGCGCTCTACCATTTCAGCTAATCCCCCATGCCTACTCACTTAGGGAAATGAAATGATCTCTGGAGTATAATGTCTCAACAAATTTGATTGTTTCCATTTCTCTGTGATTTCTTATCTTTTTCCCCAGGTTTTTAAAGATTTCCTATAATATAGAAAAAATAAGCCTACTTATCAAGGGTAAATGTCTGTAATAATCATACAGGCTCTTTCCATTATAAATGTTTCAATTTCTGGTGAAAAAATGAAGTTTGACAGTATAGCTGATTCTTCCAAATTTCTTTTCGAATGTATTTTTGCCAGGTAGAACTTCAAAAAAAGAGTGACATAATTGACTTATAATTGGGAAAAGTGTTGAATTGAAGGATGCAGTAAAACCACAATTATATCATACAAATTGAACCTCTGAAAAGTGTTCAATGTTAAAAGAGATTTTCTCCCTGACTTTCAAAGTAAATAAATAATATGTTCAAAGCTATATCAAATCCTCAACCTAGGCTTGGTTATTTTGCTGCGGTGGTCATCTGCCTACCAGCTGAGATTTTAAAGGCCTTTGGTATAATCAATAAACCTGATTGTAAATGTCACCAGTCTTAATTTCAAAGAAAAGTTCTTGAATGGACAGACAAAAATCTTTGGAGAATGCAAGCATCGATCTCGCTACCTCTTGCATGCAAAGCGAGCGCTCTACCATTTAAGCTTATTCCCCATGCCTACTCACTTAGGGAAATGAAATGATCTCTGGAGTATAATGTCTCAACAAATTTGATTGTTTCCATTTCTCTGTGATTTCTTATCTTTTTCCCCAGGTTTTTAAAGATTTCCTATAATATAGAAAAAATAAGCCTGCTTATCAAGGGTAAATGTCTGTAATAATCATACAGGCTCTTTCCATTATAAATGTTTCAATTTCTGGTGAAAAAATGAAGTTTGACAGTATAGCTGATTCTTCCAAATTTCTTTTCGAATGTATTTTTGCCAGGTAGAACTTCAAATAAAGAGTGACATAATTGACTTATAATTGGGAAAAGTGTTGAATAGAAGGATGCAGAAAAACCACTATTATATCATACAAATCAAACCTCTGAAAAGTGTTCAATGTTAAAAGAGATTTTCTCCCTTACTTTCCAAGTAAAAAAACAATGTGTTCAAAGCTATATCAAATCCTCAACCTAGGCTTGGTTATTTTGCTGCGGTGGTCATCTGCCTACCAGCTGAGATTTTATAGGCCTTTGGTATAATCAATAAACCTGATTGTAAATGTCACCAGTCTTAATTTCAAAGAAAAGTTCTTGAATGGACAGACAAAAATCTTTGGAGAATGCAAGCATTGATCTCGCTACCTCTCACATGCTAAGCGAGCGCTCTACCATTTCAGCTAATTCCCCATGCCTTCTCACTGAGGGAATTGAAATGATCTCTGGAGTATCATGTCTCAACATATTTGATTGTTTCCATTTCTCTGTGATTTCTTATCTATTTTCCCAGGTTTTTAAAGATTTCCTATAAAATAGAAAAAATAAGCCTACTTATCAAGTTTAAATGTCTGTAATAATCATACAGGCTCTTTCCATTACAAATGTTTCAATTTCTGGTGAAAAAATGAAGTTTGACAGTATAGCTGATTCTTCCAAATTTCTTTTCGAATGTATTTTTCCAGGTAGAACTTCAAATACAGAGTGACATAATTGACTTATAAATGGGAAAAGTGTTGAATTGAAGGATGCAGTAAAACCACTATTATATCATACAAATCAAACCTCTGAAAAGTGTTCAATGTTAATAGAGATTTTCTCGCTTACTTTCAAAGTAAATAAATAATATGTTCAAAGCTATATCAAATCCTTAACCTAGGCTTGGTTATTTTGCTGCAGTGGTCATCTGCCTACCAGCTGAGATTTTAAAGGCCTTTAGTAAAATCAATAAACTTGATTGTAAATGTCACCAGTCTTAATATCAAAGAAAAGTTCTTGAATGGACAGACAAATGAATGTTTGGAGAATGCGAGCATTGATCTCCCTACCTCTCACATGCTAAGTGAGTGCTCTACCATTTCAGCTAATTCCCCATGCCTTCTCACTGCGGGAGTTGAAATGATCTCTGGAGTATCATGTCTCAACATATTTGATTGTTTCCATTTCTCTGTGATTTCTTATCTTTTTTTCCCAGGTTTTTAAAGATTTCCTATAATATAGAAAAAATAAGCCTACTTATCAAGGGTAAATGTCTGTAATAATCATACAGGCTCTTTCCATTAGAAATGTTTCAATTTCTGGTGAAATAATGAAGTTTGACAGTATAGCTGATTTTTCCAAATTTCTTTTCAAATGTATTTTTCCAGGTAGAGCTTCAAAAACAAAGTGACATAATTCACTTATAAATAGGAAAAGTGTTGAATTGAAGGATGCAGTAAAACCACAATTATATCATACAAATCCAACCTCTGAAAAGTGTTCAATGTTAAAAGAGATTTTCTCCCTTACTTTCCAAGTAAAAAAACAATATGTTCAAAGCTATATCAAATCCTCAACCTAGGCTTGGTTATTTTGCTGCGGTGGTCATCTGCCTACCAGCTGAGATTTTAAAGGCCTTTGGTATAATCAATAAACCTGATTGTATATGTCACCAGTCTTAATATCAAAGAAAAGTTCTTGAATGGACAGACAAAAGAATGTTTGGAGAATGCGAGCATCGATCTCGCTACCTCTCGCATGCTAAGCGAGCGCTCTACCATTTGAGCTAATTCCCCATGCCTTCTCACTGATGGAATTGAAATGATCTCTGGAGTATCATGTCTCAACATATTTTATTGTTTCCATTTCTCTGTGATTTCTTATCTTTTTTCCCAGGTTTTTAAAGATTTCCTATAAAATAGAAAAAATAAGCCTACTTATCAAGTTTAAATGTCTGTAATAATCATACAGGCTCTTTCCATTACAAATGTTTCAATTTCTGGTGAAAAAATGAAGTTTGACAGTATAGCTGATTCTTCCAAATTTCTTTTCGAATGTATTTTTCCAGGTAGAACTTCAAATAAAGAGTGACATATTTGACTTATAAATGGGAAAAGTGTTGAATTGAAGGATGCAGTAAAACCACTATTATATCATACAAATCAAACCTCTGAAAAGTGTTCAATGTTAAAAGAGATTTTCTCCCTTACTTTCCAAGTAAAAAAACAATATGTTCAAAGCTATATCAAATCCTCAACCTAGGCTTGGTTATTTTGCTGTGGTGGTCATCTGCCTACCAGCTGAGATTTTAAAGGCCTTTGGTATAATCAATAAACCTGATTGTAAATGTCACCAGTCTTAATATCAAAGAAAAGTTCTTGAATGGACAGACAAAAATGATTGGAGAATGCGAGCATCGATCTCGCTACCTCTCACATGTGAAGTGAGTGCTCTACCATTTGAACTAATTCCCCATGCCTTCTCACTGAGGGAATTGAAATGATCTCTGGAGTACCATGTCTCAACATATTTGATTGTTTCCATTTCTCTGTGATTTCTAATCTTTTTTCCCAGGTTTTTAAAGATTTCCTATAATATTGAAAAAATATGCCTATTTATCAAGGGTAAATGTCTGTAATAATCATACAGGCTCTTTCCATAACAAATGTTTCAATTTCTGGTAAAAAAATGAAGTTTGACAGTATAGCTGATTCTTCCAAATTTCTTTTCGAATGTATTTTTCCAGGTAGAACTTCAAATAAAGAGTGACATAATTGACTTATAAATGGGAAAAGTGTTGAATTGAAGGATGCAGTAAAACCACAATTATATCATACAAATCAAACCTCTGAAAAGTGTTCAATGTTAAAAGAGATTTTCTCCCTTACTTTCCAAGTAAAAAAAACAATATGTTCAAAGCTATATTAAATCCTTAACCTAGGCTTGGTTATTTTGCTGCAGTGGTCATCTGCCTACCAGCTGAGATTTTAAAGGCCTTTAGTAAAATCAATAAACCTGATTGTAAATGTCACCAGTCTTAATATCAAAGAAAAGTTCTTGAATGGACAGACAAAAGAATGTTTGGAGAATGCGAGCATCAATCTCGCTACCTCTCACATGCTAAGTGAGTGCTCTACCATTTGAGCTAATTCCCCATGCCTTCTCACTGAGGGAGTTGAAATGATCTCTGGAGTATCATGTCTCAACATATTTGATTGTTTCCATTTCGCTGTGATTTCTAATCTTTTTTCTCAGGTTTTTGAAGATTTCCTATAATATAGAAAAAATAAGCCTACTTATCAAGGCTAAATGTCTGTAATAATCATACAGGCTCTTTCCATTACAAATGTTTCAATTTCTGGTGAAAAAATGAAGTTTGACAGTATACCTGATTCTTCCAAATTTCTTTTTGAATGTATTTTTCCAGGTAGAACTTCAAATAAAGAGTGACATAATTGACTTATAATTGGGAAAAGTGTTGAATTGAAGGATGCAGTAAAACCACAATTATATCATACAAATCAAACCTCTGAAAAGTGTTCAATGTTAATAGAGATTTTCTCCCTTACTTTCAAAGTAGATAAATAATATGTTCAAAGCTATATCAAATCCTTAACCTAGGCTTGGTTATTTTGCTGCAGTGGTCATCTGCCTACCAGCTGAGATTTTAAAGCCCTTTAGTAAAATCAATAAACCTGATTGTAAATGTCACCAGTCTTAATATCAAAGAAAAGTTCTTGAATGGACAGACAAAAGAATGTTTGGAGAATGCGAGCATTGATCTCGCTACCTCTCACATGCTAAGTGAGTGCTCTACCATTTGAGCTAATTCCCCATGCCTTCTCACTGAGGGAGTTGAAATGATCTC
The DNA here is from genome assembly GCF_038048845.1 of Mixophyes fleayi. Lineage (NCBI taxonomy): Eukaryota > Metazoa > Chordata > Amphibia > Anura > Limnodynastidae > Mixophyes > Mixophyes fleayi. Next base: position 7,709,412 of record NC_134404.1, on the reverse strand, counting down.
TGGAGTATCATGTCTCAACATATTTGATTGTTTCCATTTCTCTGTGATTTCTAATCTTTTTTCTCAAGTTTTTAAAGATTTCCTTTAATATAGAAAAAATATGCCTACTTATCAAGGGTAAATGTCTGTAATAATCATACAGGCTCTTTCCATAACAAATGTTTCAATTTCTGGTGAAAAAATGAAGTTTGACAGTATTGCTGATTCTTCCAAAGTTCTTTTCAAATGTATTTTTGCCAGGTAGAACTTCAAAAAAAGAGTGCCATAATTGACTTATAATTGGGAAAAGTGTTGAATTGAAGGATGCAGTAAAACCACAATTATATCATACAAATCAAACCTCTGAAAAGTGTTCAATGTTAATAGAGATTTTCTCCCTTACTTTCAAAGTAGATAAATAATATGTTCAAAGCTATATCAAATCCTTAACCTAGGCTTGGTTATTTTGCTGCAGTGGTCATCTGCCTACCAGCTGAGATTTTAAAGCCCTTTAGTAAAATCAATAAACCTGATTGTAAATGTCACCAGTCTTAATATCAAAGAAAAGTTCTTGAATGGACAGACAAAAGAATGTTTGGAGAATGCGAGCATTGATCTCGCTACCTCTCACATGCTAAGTGAGTGCTCTACCATTTGAGCTAATTCCCCATGCCTTCTCACTGAGGGAGTTGAAATGATCTCTGGAGTATCATGTCTCAACATATTTGATTGTTTCCATTTCTCTGTGATTTCTAATCTTTTTTCTCAAGTTTTTAAAGATTTCCTTTAATATAGAAAAAATATGCCTACTTATCAAGGGTAAATGTCTGTAATAATCATACAGGCTCTTTCCATAACAAATGTTTCAATTTCTGGTGAAAAAATGAAGTTTGACAGTATTGCTGATTCTTCCAAAGTTCTTTTCAAATGTATTTTTGCCAGGTAGAACTTCAAAAAAAGAGTGCCATAATTGACTTATAATTGGGAAAAGTGTTGAATTGAAGGATACAGTAAAACCACAATTATATCATAGAAATCAAACCTCTGAAAAGTGTTCAATGTTAAAAGAGATTTTCTCCCTTACTTTCCAAGTAAAAAAACAATTTGTTCAAAGCTTTATCAAATCCTCAAACTTGGCTTGGTTATTTTGCTGCGGTGGTCATCTGCCTACCAGCTAAGATTTTAAAGGCCTTTGGTATAATCAATAAACCTGATTGTAAATGTCACCAGTCTTAATATCAAAGAAAAGTTCTTGAATGGACGGACAAAAATGATTGGAGAATGCGAGCATCGATCTCGCTACCTCTCGCATGCTAAGCGAGCGCTCTACCATTTCAGCTAATTCCCCATGCCTTCTCACTGATGGAATTGAAATGATCTCTGGAGTATCATGTCTCAACATATTTGATTGTTTTGATTTCTCTGTCATTTCTAATCTTTTTTTCCAGGTTTTTAAAGATTTCCTATAATATAGAAAAAAATAAGCCTACTTATCAAGGTAAATGTCTGTAATAATCATACAGGCTCTTTCCATAACAAATGTTTCAATTTCTGGTGAAAAAATGAAGTTTGACAGTATAGCTGATTCTTCCAAATTTCTTTTCGAATGTATTTTTCCAGGTAGAACTTCAAATAAAGAGTGACATAATTGACTTATAAATGGGAAAAGTGTTGAATTGAAGGATTATTATTATTATTAATATTTATTTATAAGGCGCTACAAGGCATCCGCAGCGCCGTACAGAGACAAACAAAATCACAATACAATGGGAGACAGCACAGTACAGTAAACACAGCAACTCAGTACGCTCAATGCACAGCTAGAGAAGGCGGGGAAGGGGGAGGGAGGATCCGAAAATGACGGGGCGCAAGAAGGGGGGCGTGGAAGACAGGGAGACCCCCAGGGGGGAGGAGGGAGCGAAAGTGGATGTGGGGTGGAGGACCTTTGAGGAGGAGGGCTAAGTTGCTGGAGAGCAGAGTTAGAAGTGGTGGAAACAGGAGGAGAGATGGCCCTGCTCAGAGGAGCGTACAATCTAAGGGGAGGGGTGGACAGACAGAGAGACGCAGGGGAGAGAGGGAGAGTAGGGGGACAGAGGCAGTAGATAAGGTAGGAAGTTAAGTGGGAGACAGAAAGGCTTTAAGAAAAAGGTGGGTTTTTAGGGCCCGTTTGAAGCTGGATAGATTAGGGGAAGTTCTGATGGAGGGAGGGAGCTTGTTCCAGTGGAGGGGGGCAGCGCGGGCGAAGTCTTGGATACGCGCGTGGGAGGAGGTTATAAGGGGGGAAGAGAGGCGACGGTCAGAGGCAGAACGGAGAGGGCGGGATGGAGCATGAATAGAGAGGAGGGTGGAGATGTAGGGCGCAGTGGAGTTGGCGAGGGCCTTGTAGGTGAGTGTGAGGAGCTTAAAGAGGATTCTGAAGGGGAATGGGAGCCAGTGAAGGGCTAGGTAGAGGGGGGAGACAAAAGAGGAGCGGCGAGAGAGGAAAATAAGCCTAGCTGCAGCATTAAGGACGGATCGAAGGGGATCGAGATGAGAGTGGGGGAGGCCAGTGAGGAGGAGGTTGCAGTAGTCCAGGCGGGAGATGATCAGAGAGTGGATAAGGCATTTGGTGGCATCTTGGGAGAGGAAGGGCCGGATGCGAGCGATGTTGCGCAGCTGGAAGCGGCAGGATTTAGCAAGAGAGAGGATGTGGGGGCCAAAGGAGAGAGAGGAGTCGAGGATGACACCAAGGCAGCGAAGTTGGGGGACAGGGGAGATAGAGGTGTTGTCGACAGTGATGGAGAGGTCAGAAGGGGATGGGGTATGAGAGGGAGGAAAAACTATGAGCTCAGTTTTGGCAAGGTTAAGTTTGAGGAATCGAGAGGACATCCAGGAGGAGATGGCAGAGAGGCAGGCGGACACCCTAGAGAGGAGGGAGGGAGAGAGATCAGGAGAGGAGAGGTATAGTTGAGTGTCGTCAGCGTAAAGGTGGTAGCTGAAGCCGAAGGAGCTGATGAGTTCACCCAGGGAGGAGGTGTATAGAGAGAAGAGTAAGGGTCCCAGAACAGAGCCCTGAGGGACCCCGACTGGAAGGGTGGATGGGGGGGAGAGAGACCCAGAGGTGGTGACAGAGAAGGAACGGTGAGTAAGGTAAGAGGTGAACCAGGACAGGACTGGGCCGGAGAGGCCGAAAGACTGGAGGGTGTGAAGGAGGAGGGGGTGGTCAACGGTGTCAAAGGCTGCAGAGAGGTCAAGGAGGATGAGAAGGGAGAAGTGGCCCCTGGCTTTTGCAGAGAGGAGGTCATTGGTGACTTTAGCCAGGGCAGTTTCAGTGGAGTGGAGGGGGCGGAAACCAGACTGGAGAGGATCAAGGAGGGAGTATTCAGAAAGGTAGGAGGTGAGACGGCTGCAGACGAGCCTCTCAAGAATTTTGGAGGCAAATGGGAGAAGAGATATGGGGCGATAGTTCGAGAGAGAAGTGGAGTCGAGATTAGGTTTCTTAAGAATGGGGGATACGAGAGCATGTTTGAAGGAGGAGGGGAAGATGCCAGTGGAGAGGGAGAGATTAAAGAGGTGAGCGAGGTGGGAGCAGGTGGTGGGGGAAAGGGAGCGAAGAAGGTGGGAGGGGATGGGATCCAGGGGGCAGGTAGTGGGGGGGGATGATAAAATGAGAGAGTGGACTTCCTCGCCGGTGGTGGGACGGAAGGAGTGGAGGGGAAGGTGGTTGGGGGGGGAGGACAGAAGAGTGGGAGGGGTGGAAGAGAGAGTGGAGGAGGAGATTTCAAGTCGGATGGCCTCGATTTTAGAGGAGAAGAAGGAGGCGAAATCAGAGGCAGTCAGGGAGGAGGGGGTGGGGGGAGGGGAGTGGGCCAGGAGAGTGCTAAAGGTGGCAAAGAGGCGGCGGGGGTTAGAGGACTGGGAAGAGATGAGGGATTTAAAGAAAGATTGTTTAGCGAGTGAGAGGGCAGAGCTGTAGGATGAAAGGATGAATTTAAAGTGGAGGAAGTCAGCCAGGGAGCGGGATTTTCTCCAGTGACGTTCGGCAGAACGGGAGCATTTTTGGAGGAAGCGGGTAAATTTGGAGTGCCAGGGTTGGGGTTTGGAGCAGCGGGGGTGGACGGAGTGGGCAGGGGCAACCGCGTCAAGAGCGGAGGTGAGGGTGTGATTGTAGAGGGAGACCGCCTGGTTGGGGCAGGCCTGGGAGGAAAGGGGAGAAAGGAGGGTATCGAGAGAGGAGGACAGAGAGGCAGGGTCAAGAGCATCGAGGTTGCGTATGGACAGAGTAGGTTTGGGCAGGGGGAGGGGAGCAGGAGAAGAGGAGAGAGAGAAGGAGAGGAGATGGTGGTCGGATAGAGGAAAGGGAGAGATGGAGAAGTCAGAGAGATTACATAGGTAGGAGAAGACAAGATCAAGGAAGTGACCAAGGCAGTGCGTAGAGGAGGAGGTCCATTGGGTGAGACCAAGGGAGGAAGAGAGGGTGAGCAGTTTGCTGGAAGCAGGGTAGGTGGGGTTGTCGATGGGGATATTAAAGTCACCGAGAATGATCGAGGGGAGATCGGAGGAGAGGTAGTGAGGAAGCCAGCTAGCAAAGTTGTCAAGGAAGAGGGAGGTGGGGCCAGGGGGGCGGTAGATGACAGTGACGCGGAGTTGGATGGGGTAGAAGAGGCGGATGGAGTGAGCTTCAAAAGAGGAGAAGGAGAGGGAGGGTTCAGGGGGAATGACACGAAAAGTACAGGTGGAGGAGAGGAGGAGGCCAACTCCACCGCCAGGGCGGGCACCAGGCCTGGCGGAGTGGGTGAAGGAGAGGCCACCATAGGAGAGGGCAGCGGGGGAAGTAGTATCAGAATCGGAGAGCCAGGTTTCAGTAACGGCAAGAAGGTTAAAGGAGTTGGATAGAAAGAGGTCGTGGATAGCAGTCAGCTTGTTGCGGACGGATCTGGCATTCCAGAGGGCACAGAAGAAAGGGAGAGAGGAGAGGGGGGAAATGGGGATGAGGTTAGCAAGATGAGCAGCGCGCGGGGGATGGCGGGGAGGAACGGGAGAGGTAGGGCGGGGGGAGAGTATGGGTATGGAGTGAGAGCGGGGAGGCATAGTAGGGAGAGAGAGTAACAGAACAGTGAGATAGTGGGGACAGTGAAAAACAGGTAAGAACAAAGGCAGGAAGACAATGAAAAGGTGGAAGATAATAACGAATTAGGGCGTGGAGGGCATGGAACAACAGTACAGTGAGATAATAAGGACAATGAAGACAGGTAAGAATGATAGCAGAACAGTAAGATAATAAGGACAGCGGATAACAGGTAAGAATAAGCAGGGAGACAATAGCAAGATGGAGGACAATAACCAATTAGGGCGTGGAAGGCAAAGAATAATAGAAGGAGAGGTAATAAGGACAATGGAAATTGGCAAGAATAATAACAGGTAAAACTAGTTGCTGGTAAATATAAAATCAGGAAAAACAAGATAAAGGCATATAAATAGTAGAATAATAACAGGTAAAAAGTAGAAACTTGTAAATGTACAATCAGGAAAAACAAAATAATGGCATATAAAATAATGTTTTATATGCAGTTGATGCAGTTAAGCCAGGGATTCAGCAGGAGAAGGGTTAACTGACAAGCCGGGTCAGTACACAGTTGATCAGTTGCTGCAGATAAGCCAGGGATTCAGCAGGAGAAGGGTTAATTGACAAGCCGGGTCGGTACACAGTAGATCAGTTGGTGCAGATAAGCCAGGGATTCAGCAGGAGAAGGGTTAATTGACAAGCCGGGTCGGTACACAGTAGATCAGTTGATGCAGATAAGCCAGGGATTCAGCAGGAGAAGGGTTAATTGACAAGCCGGGTCGGTACACAGTAGATCAGTTGGTGCAGATAAGCCAGGGATTCAGCAGAAGAAGGGTTAACTGACAAGCCGGGTCGGTACACAGTAGATCAGTTGATGCAGATAAGCCAGGGATTCAGCAGGAGAAGGGTTAATTGACAAGCCGGGTCGGTACACAGTAGATCAGTTGGTGCAGATAAGCCAGGGATTCAGCAGGAGAAGGGTTAATTGACAAGCCGGGTCGGTACACAGTAGATCAGTTGATACAGATAAGCCAGGGACTCAGCAGGAGAAGGGTTAATTGACAAGCCGGGTCGGTACACAGTAGATCAGTTGATGTAGATAAGCCAGGGATTCAGCAGGAGAAGGGTTAACTGACAAGCCGGGTCGGTACACAATAGATCAGTTGGTGCAGATAAGCCAGGGATTCAGCAGGAGAAGGGTTAATTGACAAGCCGGGTCGGTACACAGTAGATCAGTTGATACAGGTAAGCCAGGGACTCAGCAGGAGAAGGGTTAATTGACAAGCCGGGTCGGTACACAGTAGGTCAGTTGATGTAGATAAGCCAGGGATTCAGCAGGAGAAGGGTTAACTGAAAAGCCGGGTCGGTACACAGTAGATCAGTTGATGCAGATAAACCAGGGATTCAGCAGGAGAAGGGTTAACTGACAAGCCGGGTCGGTATACAGTAGATCAGTTGGTGCAGATAAGCCAGGGATTCAGCAGGAGAAGGGTTAATTGACAAGCCAGGTTGGTACACAGTAGATCAGTTGATACAGATAAGCCAGGGACTCAGCAGGAGAAGGGTTAATTGATAAGCCGGGTCGGTACACAGTAGATCAGTTGATGTAGATAAGCCAGGGATTCAGCAGGAGAAGGGTTAATTGACAAGCCGGGTCGGTACACAATAGATCAGTTGGTGCAGATAAGCCAAGGATTCAGCAGGAGAAGGGTTAATTGACAAGCCGGGTCGGTACACAGTAGATCAGTTGATACAGATAAGCCAGGGACTCAGCAGGAGAAGGGTTAACTGAAAAGCCGGGTCGGTACACAGTAGATCAGTTGATGCAGATAAGCCAGGGATTCAGCAGGAGAAGGGTTAACTGACAAGCCGGGTCGGTACACAGTAGATCAGTTGATGCAGATAAGCCAGGTATTCGGCAGGAGAAGGGTTAATTGACAAGCCGGGTCGGTACACAGTAGATCAGTTGATGCAGATAAACCAGGGATTCAGCAGGAGAAGGGCCAACTGACAAGCCGGGTCGGTACACAGTAGGTCAGTTGATGCAGATAAGCCAGGGATAGATGGTATGGCCTTGTCTTTGGAGTGATGATGACACTCCTTTGTACCCCCACAATAATTTCCCACTGTCTTCACAAGTTTTTAGATGTTTTATAATTGTGGACAGATAATTCTGTGGGAGGAAAGACACAGAGCTGATCTAACGTGCAGCCTTCTCCAACTGCCGCCCGCAGTTGATGCAGTAAAACCACTATTATATCATACAAATCAAACCTCTGAAAAGTGTTCAATGATAAAAGAGATTTTCTCCCTTGCTTTCCAAGTAAAAAAAACAATTTGTTCAAAGCTATATCAAATCCTCAACCTAGGCTTGGTTATTTTGCTGCGGTGGTCATCTGCCAACCAGGTGAGATTTTAAAAGCATTTGGTATAATCAATAAACCTGATTGTAAATGTCACCAGTCTTAATATCAAAGAAAAGTTCTTGAATGGACGGACAAAAATGACTGGAGAATGTGAGCATCGATCTCGCTACCTCTCACATGCTAAGCAAGCGCTCTACCTTTTCAGCTAATTCCCCATGCCTTCTTACTGAGGGAATTGAAATGATCTCTGGAGTACCATGTCTCAACATATTTGATTGTTTCCATTTCTCTGTGATTTCTAATCTTTTTTCCCAGGTTTTTAAATATTTCCTATAATATTGAAAAAATATGCCTACCTATCAAGGGTAAATGTCTGTAATAATCATACAGGCTCTTTCCATAACAAATGTTTCAATTTCTGGTGAAAAAATTAAGTTTGACAGTATTGCTGATTCTTCCAAAGTTCTTTTAAAATGTATTTTTGCCAGGTAGAACTTCAAAAAAAGAGTGACATAATTGACTTATAATTGGGAAAAGTGCTGAATTGAAGGATGCAGTAAAACCACAATTATATCATAAAAATCAAACCCCTGAAAAGTGTACAATGTTAAAAGAGATTTTCTCCCTTACTTTCCAAGTAAAAAAAACAATATGTTCAAAACTATATCAAATCATCAACCTAGGCTTGGTTATTTTGCTGCGGTGGTCATCTGCCTACCAGCTGAGATTTTAAAGGCCTTTGGTATAATCAATAAACCTGATTGTAAATGTCACCAGTCTTAATATCAAAGAAAAGTTCTTGAATGGACATTATTATACAAAAAATAAGCCTACTTATCAAGGGTAAATGTCTTTAATAATTATACAGGCTCTTTCCATTTGAAATGTTTCAATTTTTGGTGAAAAAATGAAGTTTGACATTATAGCTGATTCTTCTAAATTTCTTTTCGAATGTATTTTTCAAGGTAGAACTTCAAATAAAGAGTGACATAATTGACTTATAATTGGGAAAAGTGTTGAATTGAAGGATGCAGTAAAACTACAATTATATCATAGAAATCCAACCTCTGAAAAGTGTTTCATGTTAAAAGAGATTTTCTCCCTTACTTTCAAAGTAAATAAATAATATGTTCCACGCTATATCAAATTCTCAACCTAAGCTTGGTTATTTTGCTGCGGTGGTCATCTGCCTACCAGCTGAGATTTTAAAGGCCTTTGGTATAATCAATAAACCTGATTGTAAATGTCACCAGTCTTAATTTCAAAGAAAAGTTCTTGAACGGACAGACAAAAATCTTTGGAGAATGCAAGCATCGATCTCGCTACCTCTTGCATGCAAAGCGAGCGCTCTACCATTTCAGCTAATTCCCCATACCTTCGCACTTAGGGAATTGAAATGATCTCTGGAGTATCATGTCTCAACATATTTGATTGTTTCCATTTCTCTGTGATTTCTTATCTTTTTCCCTAGGTTTTTAAAGATTTGCTATAATATAGAAAAAATAAGCCTACTTATCAAGGGTAAATGTCTGTAATAATCATACAGGCTCTTTACCTTACAAATGTTTCAATTTCTGGTGAAAAAATGAAGTTTGACAGTATAGCTGATTCTTCCAAATTTCTTTTCGAATGTATTTTTCCAGGTAGAACTTCAAATAAAGAGTGACATAATTGACTTATAAATGGGAAAAGTGTTGAATTGAAGGATGCAGTAAAACCACAATTATATCATACAAATTCAACCTCTAAAAAGTGTTCAATGTTAAAAGAGATTTTCTCCCTTACTTTCAAAGTAAATAAATAATATGTTCCACGCTATATCAAATTCTCAACCTAAGCTTGGTTATTTTGCTGCGGTGGTCATCTGCCTACCAGCTGAGATTTTAAAGGCCTTTGGTATAATCAATAAACCTGATTGTAAATGTCACCAGTCTTAATATCAAAGAAAAGTTCTTGAATGGACAGACAAAAATGTTTGGAGAATGCGAACATCGATCTTGCTACCTCTCGCATGCAAAGCGAGCGCTCTACCATTTGAGCTAATTCCCCATGCCTTCTCACTGAGGGAATTGAAATGATCTCTGAAGTATCATGTCTCAATAAATTTGATTGTTTCCATTTCTCTGTGATTTCTTATCTTTTTTCCCAGGTTTTTAAAGATTTCCTGTAATATAGAAAAAATAAGCCTACTTATCAAGGGTAAATGTCTGTAATAATCATACAGGCTCTTTCCATAACAAATGTTTCAATTTCTGGTGAAAAAATGAAGTTTGACAGTATAGCTGATTCTTCCAAATTTCTTTTCGAATGTATTTTTGCCAGGTAGAACTTCAAAAAAAGAGTGACATAATTGGCTTATAATTGGGAAAAGTAATGAATTGAAGGATGCAGTAAAACCACAATTATATCATAGAAATTCAACCTCTAAAAAGTGTTCAATGTTAAAAGAGATTTTCTCCCTTACTTTCCAAGTAAAAAAAACAATATGTTCAAAGCTATATCAAATCCTCAACCTAAGCTTGGTTATTTTGCTGCGGTGGTCATCTGCCTACCAGCTGAGATTTTAAAGGCCTTTGGTATAACCAAATAACCTGATTGTAAATGTCACCAGTCTTAATATCAAAGAAAAGTTCTTGAATGGACAGACAAAAATGTTTAGAGAATGTGAGCATCGATCTTGCTACCTCTTGCATGCAAAGTGAGCGCTCTACCATTTCAGCTAATTCCCCACGCCTTCTCACTGAGGGAATTAAAATGATCTCTGGAGTATCATGTCTCAACAAATTTGATTGTTTCCATTTCTCTGTGATTTCTTATCTTTTTTCCCAGCTTTTTAAAGATTTACAATCATATAGAAAAAATAAGCCTACTTATCATGGGTAAATGTCTGTAATAATCATACAGGCTCTTTCCATAACAAATGTTTCAATTTCTGGTGAAATAATGAAGTTTGACAGTATAGCTGATTCTTCCAAATTTCTTTTCGAATGTATTTTTCCAGGTAGAACTTTAAATAAAGAGTGACATAATTGACTTATAAATGGGAAAAGTGTTGAATTGAAGGATGCAGTAAAACCACTATTATATCATACAAATCAAACCTCTGAAAAGTGTTTAATGTTAAAAGAGATTTTCTCCCTGACTTTCAAAGTAAATAAATAATATGTTCAAAGCTATATCAAATCCTCAACCTAGGCTTGGTTATTTTGCTGCGGTGGTCATCTGCCTACCAGCTGAGATTTTAAAGGCCTTTGGTATAATCAATAAACCTGATTGTAAATGTCACCAGTCTTAATTTCAAAGAAAAGTTCTTGAACGGACAGACAAAAATCTTTGGAGAATGCAAGCATCGATCTCGCTACCTCTTGCATGCAAAGCGAGCGCTCTACCATTTCAGCTAATTCCCCATACCTTCTCACTTAGGGAATTGAAATGATCTCTGGAGTATCATGTCTCAACATATTTGATTGTTTCCATTTCTCTGTGATTTCTTATCTTTTTCCCTAGGTTTTTAAAGATTTGCTATAATATAGAAAAAATAAGCCTACTTATCAAGGGTAAATGTCTGTAATAATCATACAGGCTCTTTCCATTATAAATGTTTCAATTTCTGGTGAAATAATGAAGTTTGACAGTATAGCTGATTCTTCCAAAGTTCTTTTCGAATGTATTTTTCCAGGTAGAACTTCAAATAAAGAGTGACATAATTGACTTATAATTGGGAAAAGTGTTGAATTGAAGGATGCAGTAAAACCACTATTATATCATAGAAATCAAACCTCTGAAAAGTGTTCAATGTTAAAAGAGATTTTCTCCCTTACTTTCAAAGTAAATAAATAATATGTTCAAAGCTATATCAAATCCTCAACCTAGGCTTGGTTATTTTGCTGCGGTGGTCATCTGCCTACCAGCTGAGATTTTAAAGGCCTTTGGTATAATCAATAAACCTGATTGTAAATGTCACCAGTCTTAATATCAAAGAAAAGTTCTTGAATGAACAGACAAAAATGATTGGAGAATGCGAGCATCGATCTCGCTACCTCTTGCATGCTAAGTGAGCGCTCTACCATTTGAGATAATTCCCCATGCCTTCTCACTGAGGGAATTGAAATGATCTCTGGAGTACCATGTCTCAACAAATTTGATTGTTTCCATTTCTCTGTGATTTCTTATCTTTTTCCCCAGGTTTTTAAAGATTTCCTATAATATAGAAAAAATAAGCCTACTTATCAAGGCTAAATGTCTGTAATAATCATACAGGCTCTTTCCATTACAAATGTTTCAATTTCTGGTGAAAAAATGAAGTTTGACAGTATAGCTGATTCTTCCAAATTTCTTTTCGAATGTATTTTTGCCAGGTAGAACTTCAAAAAAGAGTGACATATTTGACTTATAAATGGGAAAAGTGTTGAATTGAAGGATGCAGAAAAAACACTATTATATCATAGAAATCAAACCTCTGAAAAGTGTTCAATGTTAAAAGAGATTTTCTCCCTTACTTTCAAAGTAAATAAATAATATGTTCAAAGCTATATCAAATCCTCAACCTAGGCTTGGTTATTTTGCTGCGGTGGTCATCTGCCTACCAGCTGAGATTTTAAAGGCCTTTGGTATAATCAATAAACCTGATTGTAAATGTCACCAGTCTTAATATCAAAGAAAAGTTCTTGAATGGACAGACAAAAATGATTGGAGAATGCGAGCATCGATCTCGCTACCTCTCACATGCGAAGCGAGCATTCTACCACTTGAGCTAATTCCCCATGCCTTCTCACTGAGGGAATTGAAATGATCTCTGGAGTATTATGTCTCAACAAATTTGATTGTTTCCATTTCTCTGTGATTTCTTATCTTTTTCCCCAGGTTTTTAAAGATTTCCTATAATATAGAAAAAATAAGCCTACTTATCAAGGCTAAATGTCTGTAATAATCATACATTCTCTTTCCATAACAAATGTTTCAATTTCTGGTAAAAAAAATGAAGTTTGACAGTATAGCTGATTCTTCCAAATTTCTTTTCGAATGTATTTTTGCCAGGTAGAACTTCAAAAACAGAGTGACATAATTGACTTATAAATGGGAAAAGTGTTGAATTGAAGAATGCAGTAAAACCACTATTATATCATAGAAATCAAACCTCTGAAAAGTGTTCAATGTTAAAAGAGATTTTCTCCCTTACTTTTCAAGTAAAAAAAACAATATGTTCAAAGCTATATCAAATCCTCAACCTAGGCTTGGTTATTTTGCTGCGGTGGTCATCTGCCTACCAGCTGAGATTTTAAAGGCCTTTGGTATAATCAATAAACCTGATTGTAAATGTCACCAGTCTTAATATCAAAGAAAAGTTCTTGAATGGACAGATAAAAATGTTTGGAGAATGCGAGCATCGATCTTGCTACCTCTCACATGCAAAGCAAGTGCTCTACCATTTGAGCTAATTCCCCATGCCTTCTCACTGAGGGAGTTGAAATGATCTCTAGAGTACCATGTCTCAACATATTTGATTGTTTCGATTTCTCCGTCATTTCTAATCTTTTTTCCCAGGTTTTTAAAGATTTCCTATAATATAGAAAAAAATAAGCCTGCTTATCAAGGGTAAATGTCTGTAATAATCAAACAGGCTCTTTACCTTACAAATGTTTCAATTTCTGGTGAAAAAATGAAGTTTGACAGTATAGCTGATTCTTCCAAATTTCTTTTCGAATGTATTTTTCCAGGTAGAACTTCAAATAAAGAGTGACATAATTGACTTATAAATGGGAAAAGTGTTGAATTGAAGGATGCAGTAAAACCACAATTATATCATACAAATTCAACCTCTAAAAAGTGTTCAATGTTAAAAGAGATTTTCTCCCTTACTTTCAAAGTAAATAAATAATATGTTCAAAGCTATATCAAATTCTCAACCTAAGCTTGGTTATTTTGCTGCGGTGGTCATCTGCCTACCAGCTGAGATTTTAAAGGCCTTTGGTATAATCAATAAACCTGATTGTAAATGTCACCAGTCTTAATATCAAAGAAAAGTTCTTGAATGGACAGACAAAAATGTTTGGAGAATGCGAGCGCTGATCTTGCTACCTCTCGCATGCAAAGCTAGCGCTCTACCATTTGAGCTAATTCCCCATGCCTTCTCACTGAGGGAATTGAAATGATCTCTGAAGTATCATGTCTCAATAAATTTGATTGTTTCCATTTCTCTGTGATTTCTTATCTTTTTTCCCAGGTTTTTAAAGATTTCCTATAATATAGAAAAAATAAGCCTACTTATCAAGGGTAAATGTCTGTAATAATCATACAGGCTCTTTCCATAACAAATGTTTCAATTTCTGGTGAAAAAATGAAGTTTGACAGTATAGCTGATTCTTCCAAATTTCTTTTCGAATGTATTTTTGCCAGGTAGAACTTCAAAAAAAGAGTGACATAATTGGCTTATAATTGGGAAAAGTAATGAATTGAAGGATGCAGTAAAACCACAATTATATTATAGAAATTCAACCTCTAAAAAGTGTTCAATGTTAAAAGAGATTTTCTCCCTTACTTTCCAAGTAAAAAAAACAATATGTTCAAAGCTATATCAAATCCTCAACCTAAGCTTGGTTATTTTGCTGCGGTGGTCATCTGCCTACCAGCTGAGATTTTAAAGGCCTTTGGTATATCCAAATAACCTGATTGTAAATGTCACCAGTCTTAATATCAAAGAAAAGTTCTTGAATGGACAGACAAAAATGTTTAGAGAATGTGAGCATCGATCTCGCTACCTCTTGCATGCAAAGTGAGCGCTCTACCATTTCAGCTAATTCCCCACGCCTTCTCACTGAGGGAATTAAAATGATCTCTGGAGTATCATGTCTCAACATATTTGATTGTTTCCATTTCTCTGTGATTTCTTATCTTTTTCCCTAGGTTTTTAAAGATTTGCTATAATATAGAAAAAATAAGCCTACTTATCAAGGGTAAATGTCTGTAATAATCATACAGGCTCTTTCCATTATAAATGTTTCAATTTCTGGTGAAATAATGAAGTTTGACAGTATAGCTGATTCTTCCAAAGTTCTTTTCGAATGTATTTTTCCAGGTAGAACTTCAAATAAAGAGTGACATAATTGACTTATAATTGGGAAAAGTGTTGAATTGAAGGATGCAGTAAAACCACTATTATATCATAGAAATCAAACCTCTGAAAAGTGTTCAATGTTAAAAGAGATTTTCTCCCTTACTTTCAAAGTAAATAAATAATATGTTCAAAGCTATATCAAATCCTCAACCTAGGCTTGGTTATTTTGCTGCGGTGGTCATCTGCCTACCAGCTGAGATTTTAAAGGCCTTTGGTATAATCAATAAACCTGATTGTAAATGTCACCAGTCTTAATATCAAAGAAAAGTTCTTGAATGGACAGACAAAAATGATTGGAGAATGCGAGCATTGATCTCGCTACCTCTCACATGCGAAGCGAGCACTCTACCACTTGAGCTAATTCCCCATGCCTTTTCACTGAGGGAATTGAAATGATCTCTGGAGTATTATGTCTCAACAAATTTGATTGTTTCCATTTCTCTGTGATTTCTTATCTTTTTCCCCAGGTTTTTAAAGATTTCCTATAATATAGAAAAAATAAGCCTACTTATCAAGGCTAAATGTCTGTAATAATCATACATTCTCTTTCCATAACAAATGTTTCAATTTCTGGTAAAAAAATGAAGTTTGACAGTATAGCTGATTCTTCCAAATTTCTTTTCGAATGTATTTTTGCCAGGTAGAACTTCAAATAAAGAGTGACATAATTGACTTATAAATGGGAAAAGTGTTGAATTTAAGGATGCAGTAAAACCACTATTATATTATACAAATCAAACCTCTGAAAAGTAATCAATGTTAATCGAGATTTTCTCCCTTACTTTCAAAGTAAATAAATGATATGTTCAAAGCTATATCAAATACTCAACCTAGGCTTGGTTATTTTGCTGCGGTGGTCATCTGCCTACCAGCTGAGATTTTAAAGGCCTTTGGTATAATCAATAAACCTGATTGTAAATGTCACCAGTCTTAATATCAAAGAAAAGTTCTTGAATGGACAGACAAAAGATTGTTTGGAGAATGCGAGCATCGATCTCGTGACCTCTCACATGCAAAGGGAGCACTCTACCATTTGAACTAATTCCCCATGCCTTCTCACTGATAGAATTGAAATGATCTCTGGAGTACAATGTCTTAACATATTTGATTGTTTCGATTTCTATGTAATTTCTAATCTTTTTTCCCATGTTTTTAAAGATTTCCTATAATATTCATAAAATAAGCCTACTTATCAAGGGTAAATGTCTGTAATAATCATACAGGCTCTTTCCATTACAAATGTTTCAATTTCTGGTGAAATAATGAAGTTTACCATTATAGCTGATTCTTCCAAATTTCTTTTCGAATGTATTTTTCCTGGTAGAACTTCAAATAAAGAGTGACATAATTGACTTATAAATGGGAAAAGTTTTCAATTGAAGGATGCAGTAAAACCACTATTATATCATAGAAATCAAACCTCTGAAAAGTGTTCAATGTAAATAGAGATTTTCTCCCTTACTTTCAAAGTAAATAAATTATATGTTCAAAGCTATATCAAATCCTCAACCTAGGCTTGGTTATTTTGCCGCGGTGGTCATCTGCCTACCAGCTGAGATTTTAAAGGCCTTTGGTATAATCAATAAACCTGATTGTAAATGTCACCAGTCTTAATATCAAAAAAAGTTCTTGAATGGACAGACAAAAATGATTGGAGAATGCGAGCATCGATCTCGCTACCTCTCACAAGCTAAGCGAGCGCTCTACCATTTGAGCTAATTCCCCATGCATTCTTATGGATGGAATTTAAATGATCTCTGGAGTATCATGTCTCAACAAATTTGATTGTTTCCATTTCTCTGTGATTTCTTATCTTTTTCCCCAGGTTTTTAAAGATTTCCTATAATATAGAAAAAATAAGCCTACTTATCAAGGCTAAATGTCTGTAATAATCATACATTCTCTTTCCATAACAAATGTTTCAATTTCTGGTAAAAAAATGAAGTTTGACAGTATAGCTGATTCTTCCAAATTTCTTTTCGAATGTATTTTTGCCAGGTAGAACTTCAAATAAAGAGTGACATAATTGACTTATAAATGGGAAAAGTGTTGAATTTAAGGATGCAGTAAAACCACTATTATATTATACAAATCAAACCTCTGAAAAGTAATCAATGTTAATCGAGATTTTCTCCCTTACTTTCAAAGTAAATAAATGATATGTTCAAAGCTATATCAAATACTCAACCTAGGCTTGGTTATTTTGCTGCGGTGGTCATCTGCCTACCAGCTGAGATTTTAAAGGCCTTTGGTATAATCAATAAACCTGATTGTAAATGTCACCAGTCTTAATATCAAAGAAAAGTTCTTGAATGGACAGACAAAAGATTGTTTGGAGAATGCAAGCATCGATCTCGTGACCTCTCACATGCAAAGCGAGCACTCTACCATTTGAGCTAATTCCCCATGCCTTCTCACTGATAGAATTGAAATGATCTCTGGAGTACAATGTCTTAACATATTTGATTGTTTCGATTTCTATGTCATTTCTAATCTTTTTTCCCATGTTTTTAAAGATTTCCTATAATATTCATAAAATAAGCCTACTTATCAAGGGTAAATGTCTGTAATAATCATACAGGCTCTTTCCATTACAAATGTTTCAATTTCTGGTGAAATAATGAAGTTTACCATTATAGCTGATTCTTCCAAATTTCTTTTCGAATGTATTTTTCCTGGTAGAACTTCAAATAAAGAGTGACATAATTGACTTATAAATGGGAAAAGTTTTCAATTGAAGGATGCAGTAAAACCACTATTATATCATAGAAATCAAACCTCTGAAAAGTGTTCAATGTAAATAGAGATTTTCTCCCTTACTTTCAAAGTAAATAAATTATATGTTCAAAGCTATATCAAATCCTCAACCTAGGCTTGGTTATTTTGCCGCGGTGGTCATCTGCCTACCAGCTGAGATTTTAAAGGCCTTTGGTATAATCAATAAACCTGATTGTAAATGTCACCAGTCTTAATATCAAAGAAAAGTTCTTGAATGGACAGACAAAAGATTGTTTGGAGAATGCAAGCATCGAACTCGTGACCTCTCACATGCAAAGCGAGCACTCTACCATTTGAGCTAATTCCCCATGCCTTCTCACTGATAGAATTGAAATGATCTCTGGAGTACAATGTCTTAACATATTTGATTGTTTCGATTTCTATGTCATTTCTAATCTTTTTTCCCATGTTTTTAAAGATTTCCTATAATATTCATAAAATAAGCCTACTTATCAAGGGTAAATGTCTGTAATAATCATACAGGCTCTTTCCATTACAAATGTTTCAATTTCTGGTGAAATAATGAAGTTTACCATTATAGCTGATTCTTCCAAATTTCTTTTCGAATGTATTTTTCCTGGTAGAACTTCAAATAAAGAGTGACATAATTGACTTATAAATGGGAAAAGTTTTCAATTGAAGGATGCAGTAAAACCACTATTATATCATAGAAATCAAACCTCTGAAAAGTGTTCAATGTAAATAGAGATTTTCTCCCTTACTTTCAAAGTAAATAAATTATATGTTCAAAGCTATATCAAATCCTCAACCTAGGCTTGGTTATTTTGCCGCGGTGGTCATCTGCCTACCAGCTGAGATTTTAAAGGCCTTTGGTATAATCAATAAACCTGATTGTAAATGTCACCAGTCTTAATATCAAAGAAAAGTTCTTGAATGGACAGACAAAAATGATTGGAGAATGCGAGCATCGATCTCGCTACCTCTCACATGCTAAGCGAGCGCTCTACCATTTGAGCTAATTCCCCATGCATTCTTATGGATGGAATTTAAATGATCTCTGGAGTATCATGTCTCAACAAATTTGATTGTTTCCATTTCTCTGTGATTTCTTATCTTTTTTCCCAGGTTTTTAAAGATTTCCTATAATATAGAAATAATAAGCCTACTTATCAAGGGTAAATGTCTGTAATAATCATACAGGCTCTTTCCATTACAAATGTTTCAATTTCTGGTGAAATAATGAAGTTTAACATTATAGCTGATTCTTCCAAATTTCTTTTTGAATGTATTTTTCCAGGTAGAACTTCAAATAAAGAGTGACATAATTGACTTATAAATGGGAAAAGTGTTGAATTGAAGGATGCAGTAAAACCACTATTATATCATAGAAATCAAACCTCTGAAAAGTGTTCAATGTAAATAGAGATTTTCTCCCTTACTTTCCAAGTAAAAAAACAATATGTTCAAAGCTATATCAAATCCTCAACCTAGGCTTGGTTATTTTGCTGCGGTGGTCATCTGCCTACCAGCTGAGATTTTAAAGGCCTTTGGTATAATCAACAAACCTGATTGTAAATGTCACCAGTCTTAATATCAAAGAAAAGTTCTTGAATGGACAGACAAAAGAATGTTTGGAGAATGCGAGCATTGATCTTGCTACCTCTCACATGCTAAGTGAGCACTCTACCACTTGAGCTAACTCCCCATGCCTTCTCATGGAAGGAATTCAAATGATCTTTGGAGTATCATGTCTCAACATATTTGATTGTTTCGATTTCTCTGTCATTTCTAATATTTTTTCCCGGGTTTTTAAAGATTTCCTATAATATTGAAAAAATAAGCCTACTTATTAAGGGTAAATGTCTGTAATAATCATACATTCTCTTCACATAACAAATGTTTCAATTTCTGGTGAAAAAATGAAGTTTGACAGTATAGCTAATTCTTCCAAATTTCTTTTCGAATGTATTTTTCCAGGTAGAACTTCAAATAAAGAGTGACATAATTGACTTACAAATGGGAAAAGTGTTGAATTGAAGGATGCAGTAAAACCACTATTATATCATACAAATCAAACCTCTGAAAAGTGTTCAATGTTAATCGAGATTTTCTCCCTTACTTTCAAAGTAAATAAATGATATGTTCAAAGCTATATCAAATCCTCAACCTAGGCTTGGTTATTTTGCTGCGGTGGTCATCTGCCTACCAGCTGAGATTTTAAAGGCCTTTGGTATAATCAATGAACCTGATTGTAAATGTCACCATTTTTAATATCAAAGAAAAGTTCTTGAATGGACAGACAAAAGATTGTTTGGAGAATGCGAGCATCGATCTTGCTACCTCTCACATGCAAAGCGAGCGCTCTACCATTTAAGCTAATTCCCCATGCCTTCTCACTGATAGAATTGAAATGATCTCTGGAGTACAATGTCTCAACATATTTGATTGTTTCGATTTCTCTGTCATTTCTAATCTTTTTTCCCGGGTTTTTAAAGATTTCCTATAATATTGAAAAAATAAGCCTACTTATCAAGGGTAAATGTCTGTAATAATCATACATTCTCTTAACATAACAAATGTTTCAATTTCTGGTGAAAAAATGAAGTTTGACAGTATAGCTAATTCTTCCAAATTTCTTTTCGAATGTATTTTTCCAGGTAGAACTTCAAATAAAGAGTGACATAATTGACTTATAAATGGGAAAAGTGTTGAATTGAAGGATGCAGTAAAACCACTATTATATCATAGAAATCAAACCTCTGAAAAGTGTTCAATGTTAATCGAGATTTTCTCCCTTACTTTCAAAGTAAATAAATGATATGTTCAAAGCTATATCAAATACTCAACCTAGGCTTGGTTATTTTGCTGCGGTGGTCATCTGCCTACCAGCTGAGATTTTAAAGGCCTTTGGTATAATCAATAAACCTGATTGTAAATGTCACCAGTCTTAATATCAAAGAAAAGTTCTTGAATGGACAGACAAAAGATTGTTTGGAGAATGCGAGCATCGATCTCGTGACCTCTCACATGCAAAACGAGCACTCTACCATTTGAGCTAATTCCCCATGCCTTCTCACTGATAGAATTGAAATGATCTCTGGAGTACAATGTCTTAACATATTTGATTGTTTCGATTTCTATGTCATTTCTAATCTTTTTTCCCATGTTTTTAAAGATTTCCTATAATATTCATAAAATAAGCCTACTTATCAAGGGTAAATGTCTGTAATAATCATACAGGCTCTTTCCATTACAAATGTTTCAATTTCTGGTGAAATAATGAAGTTTACCATTATAGCTGATTCTTCCAAATTTCTTTTCGAATGTATTTTTCCTGGTAGAACTTCAAATAAAGAGTGACATAATTGACTTATAAATGGGAAAAGTTTTCAATTGAAGGATGCAGTAAAACCACTATTATATCATAGAAATCAAACCTCTGAAAAGTGTTCAATGTAAATAGAGATTTTCTCCCTTACTTTCAAAGTAAATAAATTATATGTTCAAAGCTATATCAAATCCTCAACCTAGGCTTGGTTATTTTGCCGCGGTGGTCATCTGCCTACCAGCTGAGATTTTAAAGGCCTTTGGTATAATCAATAAACCTGATTGTAAATGTCACCAGTCTTAATATCAAAGAAAAGTTCTTGAATGGACAGACAAAAATGATTGGAGAATGCGAGCATCGATCTCGCTACCTCTCACATGCTAAGCGAGCGCTCTACCATTTGAGCTAATTCCCCATGCATTCTTATGGATGGAATTTAAATGATCTCTGGAGTATCATGTCTCAACAAATTTGATTGTTTCCATTTCTCTGTGATTTCTTATCTTTTTTCCCAGGTTTTTAAAGATTTCCTATAATATAGAAATAATAAGCCTACTTATCAAGGGTAAATGTCTGTAATAATCATACAGGCTCTTTCCATTACAAATGTTTCAATTTCTGGTGAAATAATGAAGTTTAACATTATAGCTGATTCTTCCAAATTTCTTTTTGAATGTATTTTTCCAGGTAGAACTTCAAATAAAGAGTGACATAATTGACTTATAAATGGGAAAAGTGTTGAATTGAAGGATGCAGTAAAACCACTATTATATCATAGAAATCAAACCTCTGAAAAGTGTTCAATGTAAATAGAGATTTTCTCCCTTACTTTCCAAGTAAAAAAACAATATGTTCAAAGCTATATCAAATCCTCAACCTAGGCTTGGTTATTTTGCTGCGGTGGTCATCTGCCTACCAGCTGAGATTTTAAAGGCCTTTGGTATAATCAACAAACCTGATTGTAAATGTCACCAGTCTTAATATCAAAGAAAAGTTCTTGAATGGACAGACAAAAGAATGTTTGGAGAATGCGAGCATTGATCTTGCTACCTCTCACATGCTAAGTGAGCACTCTACCACTTGAGCTAACTCCCCATGCCTTCTCATGGAAGGAATTCAAATGATCTTTGGAGTATCATGTCTCAACATATTTGATTGTTTCGATTTCTCTGTCATTTCTAATATTTTTTCCCGGGTTTTTAAAGATTTCCTATAATATTGAAAAAATAAGCCTACTTATCAAGGGTAAATGTCTGTAATAATCATACATTCTCTTCACATAACAAATGTTTCAATTTCTGGTGAAAAAATGAAGTTTGACAGTATAGCTAATTCTTCCAAATTTCTTTTCGAATGTATTTTTCCAGGTAGAACTTCAAATAAAGAGTGACATAATTGACTTATAAATGGGAAAAGTGTTGAATTGAAGGATGCAGTAAAACCACTATTATATCATACAAATCAAACCTCTGAAAAGTGTTCAATGTTAATCGAGATTTTCTCCCTTACTTTCAAAGTAAATAAATGATATGTTCAAAGCTATATCAAATCCTCAACCTAGGCTTGGTTATTTTGCCGCGGTGGTCATCTGCCTACCAGCTGAGATTTTAAAGGCCTTTGGTATAATCAATAAACCTGATTGTAAATGTCACCAGTCTTAATATCAAAGAAAAGTTCTTGAATGGACAGACAAAAGATTGTTTGGAGAAAGCGAGCATCGATCTCGCTACCTCTCACATGCAAAGCGAGCGCTCTACCATTTCAGCTAAATCCCCATGCCTGCTCACTGATAGAATTGAAATGATCTCTGGAGAACAATGTCTTAACATATTTGATTGTTTCGATATCTCTGTCATTTCTAATCTTTTTTCCCGGGTTTTTAAAGATTTTCTATAATATTGAAAAAATAAGCCTACTTATCAAGGGTAAATGTCTGTAATAATCATACATTCTCTTTCCATAACGAATGTTTCAATTTCTGGTAAAAAAATGAAGTTTGACAGTATAGCGGATTCTTCCAAATTTCTTTTCGAATGTATTTTTCCAGGTAGAACTTCAAATAAAGAGTGACATAATTGACTTAT
Source organism: Mixophyes fleayi (assembly GCF_038048845.1). NCBI lineage: Eukaryota > Metazoa > Chordata > Amphibia > Anura > Limnodynastidae > Mixophyes > Mixophyes fleayi. The sequence goes on along the minus strand of NC_134404.1, from coordinate 7,686,758 downwards.
AAATGGGAAAAGTGTTGAATTGAAGGATGCAGTAAAACCACTATTATATCATAGAAATCAAACCTCTGAAAAGTGTTCAATGTAAATAGAGATTTTCTCCCTTACTTTCCAAGTAAAAAAACAATATGTTCAAAGCTATATCAAATCCTCAACCTAGGCTTGGTTATTTTGCTGCGGTGGTCATCTGCCTACCAGCTGAGATTTTAAAGGCCTTTGGTATAATCAACAAACCTGATTGTAAATGTCACCAGTCTTAATATCAAAGAAAAGTTCTTGAATGGACAGACAAAAGAATGTTTGGAGAATGCGAGCATTGATCTTGCTACCTCTCACATGCTAAGTGAGCACTCTACCACTTGAGCTAACTCCCCATGCCTTCTCATGGAAGGAATTCAAATGATCTTTGGAGTATCATGTCTCAACATATTTGATTGTTTCGATTTCTCTGTCATTTCTAATATTTTTTCCCGGGTTTTTAAAGATTTCCTATAATATTGAAAAAATAAGCCTACTTATCAAGGGTAAATGTCTGTAATAATCATACATTCTCTTCACATAACAAATGTTTCAATTTCTGGTGAAAAAATGAAGTTTGACAGTATAGCTAATTCTTCCAAATTTCTTTTCGAATGTATTTTTCCAGGTAGAACTTCAAATAAAGAGTGACATAATTGACTTATAAATGGGAAAAGTGTTGAATTGAAGGATGCAGTAAAACCACTATTATATCATACAAATCAAACCTCTGAAAAGTGTTCAATGTTAATCGAGATTTTCTCCCTTACTTTCAAAGTAAATAAATGATATGTTCAAAGCTATATCAAATCCTCAACCTAGGCTTGGTTATTTTGCTGCGGTGGTCATCTGCCTACCAGCTGAGATTTTAAAGGCCTTTGGTATAATCAACAAACCTGATTGTAAATGTCACCAGTCTTAATATCAAAGAAAAGTTCTTGAATGGACAGACAAAAGAATGTTTGGAGAATGCGAGCATCGACCACGCTACATTTCGCATGCTAAGTGAGCACTCTACCATTTGAGCTAATTCCCCATGCCTTCTCACTGACAGAATTGAAATGATCTCTGGAGTATAATGTCTCAACATATTTGATTGTTTCGATTTCTCTGTCATTTCTAATCTTTTTTCCCGGGTTTTTAAAGATTTTCTATAATATTGAAAAAATAAGCCTACTTATCAAGGGTCAATGTCTGTAATAATCATACATTCTCTTTTCATTACAAATGTTTCAATTTCTGGTGAAAAAATGAAGTTTGACAGTATAGCTGATTCTTCCAAATTTCTTTTCGAATGTATTTTTCCAGGTAGAACTTCAAATAAAGAGTGACATAATTGACTTATAAATGGGAAAAGTGTTGAATTGAAGGATGCAGTAAAACCACTATTATGTCATACAAATCAAACCTCTGAAAAGTGTTCAATGTTAATCGAGATTTTCTCCCTTACTTTCAAAGTAAATAAATGATATGTTCAAAGCTATATCAAATCCTCAACCTAGGCTTGGTTATTTTGATGTGGTGGTCATCTGCCTACCAGCTGAGATTTTAAAGGCCTTTGGTATAATCAATAAACCTGATTGTAAATGTCACCAGTCTTAATATCAAAGAAAAGTTCTTGAATGGACAGACAATAAAATGTTTGGAGAATGCGAGCATCGATCTCGCTACCTCTCACATGCTAAGCGAGCTCTCTACCATTTGAGCTAATTCCCCATGCCTTCTCAGTGAGGGAATTGAAATGATCTCTGGAGTACAATGTCTCAACAAATTTGATTGTTTCCATTTCTCTGTGATTTCTTATCATTTTACCCAGGTTTTTAAAGATTTCCTATAATATAGAAATAATAAGCCTGCTTATCAAGGCTAAATGTCTGTAATAATCATACAGGCTCTTTCCATTACAAATGTTTCAATTTCTGGTGAAATAATGAAGTTTACCATTATAGCTGATTCTTCCAAATTTCTTTTCGAATGTATTTTTCCTGGTAGAACTTCAAATAAAGAGTGACATAATTGACTTATAAATGGGAAAAGTTTTCAATTGAAGGATGCAGTAAAACCACTATTATATCATACAAATCAAACCTCTGAAAAGTGTTCAATGTAAATAGAGATTTTCTCCCTTACTTTCAAAGTAAATAAATGATATGTTCAAAGCTATATCAAATACTCAACCTAGGCTTGGTTATTTTGCTGCGGTGGTCATCTGCCTACCAGCTGAGATTTTAAAGGCCTTTGGTATAATCAATAAACCTGATTGTAAATGTCACCAGTCTTAATATCAAAGAAAAGTTCTTGAATGGACAGACAAAAATGATTGGAGAACGCAAGCATTGATCTTGCTACCTCTCACATGCAAAGCGAGCGCTCTACCATTTGAGCTAATTCCCCATGCCTTCTCACTGATAGAATTTAAATGATCTCTGGAGAACAATGTCTCAACATATTTGATTGTTTCGATTTCTCTGTCATTTCTAATCTTTTTTCCCGGGTTTTTAAAGATTTTCTATAATATTGAAAAAATAAGCCTACTTATCAAGGGTAAATGTCTGTAATAATCATACATTCTCTTTCCATAACGAATGTTTCAATTTCTGGTAAAAAAATGAAGTTTGACAGTATAGCTGATTCTTCCAAATTTCTTTTCGAATGTATTTTTCCAGGTAGAACTTCAAATAAAGAGTGACATAATTGACTTATAAATGGGAAAAGTGTTGAATTGAAGGATGCAGTAAAACCACTATTATATCATAGAAATCAAACCTCTGAAAAGTGTTCAATGTTAATCGAGATTTTCTCCCTTACTTTCAAAGTAAATAAATGATATGTTCAAAGCTATATCAAATCCTCAACCTAGGCTTGGTTATTTTGCTGCGGTGGTCATCTGCCTACCAGCTGAGATTTTAAAGGCCTTTGGTATAATCAATAAACCTGATTGTAAATGTCACCAGTCTTAATATCAAAGAAAAGTTCTTTAATGCACAGACAAAAGATTGTTTGGAGAATGCAAGCATCGATCTCACTACCTCTCACATGCAAAGCGAGCGCTCTACCATTTGAGCTAATTCCCCATGCCTTCTCACTGATCGAATTGAAATGATCTCTGGAGTACAATGTCTCAACATATTTGATTGTTTCGATTTCTCTGTCATTTCTAATCTTTTTTCCCGGGTTTTTAAAGATTTCCTATAATATTGAAAAAATAAGCCTACTTATCAAGGGTAAATGTCTGTAATAATCATACATTCTCTTTCCATAACAAATGTTTCAATTTCTGGTGAAAAAATGAAGTTTGACAGTATAGCTAATTCTTCCAAATTTCTTTTCGAATGTATTTTTCCAGGTAGAACTTCAAATAAAGAGTGACATAATTGACTTATAAATGGGAAAAGTGTCGAATTGAAGGATGCAGTAAAACCACTATTATATAATACAAATCAAACCTCTGAAAAGTGTTCAATGTAAATAGAGATTTTCTCCCTTACTTTCAAAGTAAATAAATGATATGTTCAAAGCTATATCAAATCCTCAACCTAGGCTTGGTTATTTTGCTGCGGTGGTCATCTGCCTACCAGCTGAGATTTTAAAGGCCTTTGGTATAATCAATGAACCTGATTGTAAATGTCACCATTTTTAATATCAAAGAAAAGTTCTTGAATGGACAGACAAAAGATTGTTTGGAGAATGCGAGCATCGATCTCGCTACCTCTCACATGCAAAGCGAGCGCTCTACCATTTGAGCTAATTCCCCATGCCTTCTCACTGATAGAATTGAAATGATCTCTGGAGTACAATGTCTCAACATATTTGATTGTTTCGATTTCTCTGTCATTTCTAATCTTTTTTCCCGAGTTTTTAAAGATTTCCTATAATATTGAAAAAATAAGCCTACTTATCAAGGGTAAATGTCTGTAATAATCATACATTCTCTTAACATAACAAATGTTTCAATTTCTGGTGAAAAAATGAAGTTTGACAGTATAGCTAATTCTTCCAAATTTCTTTTCGAATGTATTTTTCCAGGTAGAACTTCAAATAAAGAGTGACATAATTGACTTATAAATGGGAAAAGTTTTCAATTGAAGGATGCAGTAAAACCACTATTATATCATACAAATCAAACCTCTGAAAAGTGTTCAATGTAAATAGAGATTTTCTCCCTTACTTTCAAAGTAAATAAATTATATGTTCAAAGCTATATCAAATCCTCAACCTAGGCTTGGTTATTTTGCTGCGGTGGTCATCTGCCTACCAGCTGAGATTTTAAAGGCCTTTGGTATAATCAATAAACCTGATTGTAAATGTCACCAGTCTTAATATCAAAGAAAAGTTCTTGAATGGACAGACAAAAATGATTGGAGAATGCGAGCATTGATCTCGCTACCTCTCACATGCTAAGCGAGCGCTCTACCATTTGAGCTAATTCCCCATGCATTCTTATGGATGGAATTCAAATGATCTCTGGAGTACAATGTCTCAACATATTTGATTGTTTCGATTTCTCTGTCATTTCTAATCTTTTTTCCCGGGTTTTTAAAGATTTCCTATAATATTGAAAAAATAAGCCTACTTATCAAGGGTAAATGTCTGTAATAATCATACATTCTCTTTCCATAACAAATGTTTCAATTTCTGGTGAAAAAATGAAGTTTGACAGTATAGCTAATTCTTCCAAATTTCTTTTCGAATGTATTTTTCCAGGTAGAACTTCAAATAAAGAGTGACATAATTGACTTATAAATGGGAAAAGTGTTGAATTGAAAGGATGCAGTAAAACCACTATTATATCATAGAAATCAAACCTCTGAAAAGTGTTCAATGTTAATCGAGATTTTCTCCCTTACTTTCAAAGTAAATAAATGATATGTTCAAAGCTATATCAAATCCTCAACCTAGGCTTGGTTATTTTGCTGCGGTGGTCATCTGCCCAGCTGAGATTTTAAAGGCCTTTGGTATAATCAATAAACCTGATTGTAAATGTCTCCAGTCTTAATATCAAAGAAAAGTTCTTGAATGGACAGACAAAATATTGTTTGGAGAAAGCGAGCATCGATCTAGCTACCTCTCACATGCAAAGCGAGCACTCTACCATTTGAGCTAATTCCCCATGCCTTCTCACTGATAGAATTGAAATGATCTCTGGAGAACAATGTCTCAACATATTTGATTGTTTCGATTTCTCTGTCATTTCTAATCTTTTTTCCCGGGTTTTTAAAGATTTTCTATAATATTGAAAAAATAAGACTACTTATCAAGGGTAAATGTCTGTAATAATCATACATTCTCTTTCCATAACGAATGTTTCAATTTCTGGTAAAAAAATGAAGTTTGACAGTATAGCTGATTCTTCCAAATTTTTTTTCGAATGTATTTTTCCAGGTAGAACTTCAAATAAAGAGTGACATAATTGACTTATAAATGGGAAAAGTGTCGAATTGAAGGATGCAGTAAAACCACTATTATATCATAGAAATCAAACCTCTGAAAAGTGTTCAATGTTAATCGAGATTTTCTCTCTTACTTTCAAAGTAAATAAATGATATGTTTAAAGCTATATCAAATCCTCAACCTAGGCTTGGTTATTTTGCTGCGGTGGTCATCTGCCTACCAGCTGAGATTTTAAAGGCCTTTGGTATAATCAATAAACCTGATTGTAAATGTCACCAGTCTTAATATCAAAGAAAAGTTCTTGAATGGACAGACAAAAGATTGTTTGGAGAATGCGAGCATCGATCTCGCTACCTCTCACATGCAAAGCTAGCACTCTACCATTTGAGCTAATTCCCCATGCCTTCTCACTGACTGAATTGAAATGATCTCTGGAGTACAATGTCTCAACATATTTGATTGTTTCGATTTCTCTGTCATTTCTAATCTTTTTTCCCGGGTTTTTAAAGATTTTCTATAATATTGAAAAAATAAGCCTACTTATCAAGGGTAAATATCTGTAATAATCATACATTCTCTTTCCATAACAAATGTTTCAATTTCTGGTAAAAAAAATGAAGTTTGACAGTATAGCTGATTCTTCCAAATTTCTTTTCGAATGTATTTTTCCAGGTAGAACTTCAAATAAAGAGTGACATAATTGACTTATAAATGGGAAAAGTGTTGAATTGAAGGATGCAGTAAAACCACTATTATATCATAGAAATCAAACCTCTGAAAAGTGTTCAATGTTAATCGAGATTTTCTCCATTACTTTCAAAGTAAATAAATGATATGTTCAAAGCTATATCAAATCCTCAACCTAGGCTTGGTTATTTTGCTGCGGTGGTCATCTGCCTACCAGCTGAGATTTTAAAGGCCTTTGGTATAATCAATAAACCTGATTGTAAATGTCACCAGTCTTAATATCAAAGAAAAGTTCTTGAATGGACAGAGAAAAGATTGTTTGGAGAATTCGAGCATCGATCTCGCTACCTCTCGCATGCAAAGCGAGCGCTCTACCATTTGAGCTAATTCCCCATGCCTTCTCACTGATAGAATTGAAATGATCTCTGGAGTACAATGTCTCAACATATTTGATTTTTTCCTTTTCTCTGCCATTTCTAATCTTTTTTCCCGGGTTTTTAAAGATTTCCTATAATATTGAAAAAATAAGCCTACTTATCAAGGGTAAATGTCTGTAATAATCATACATTCTCTTTCCATAACAAATGTTTTAATTTCTGGTGAAAAAATGAAGTTTGACAGTATAGCTGATTCTTCCAAATTTCTTTTCGAATGTATTTTTCCAGGTAGAACTTCAAATAAAGAGTGACATAATTGACTTATAAATGGGAAAAGTGTTAAATTGAAGGATGCAGTAAAACCAAAATTATATCATAGAAATCCAACCTCTGAAAAGTGTTCAATGTTAAAAGAGATTTTCTCCCTTACTTTCCAAGTAAAAAAAAAATATGTTCAAAGCTATATCAAATCCTCAACCTAGGCTTGGTTATTTTGCTGCGGTGGTCATCTGCCTACCAGCTGAGATTTTAAAGGCCTTTGGTATAATCAATAAACCTGATTGTAAATGTCACCAGTCTTAATATCAAAGAAAAGTTCTTGAATGGACAGACAAAAGATTGTTTGGAGAATGCGAGCATCGATCTTGCTACCACTCAGATGCAAAGCGAGCGCTCTACCATTTAAGCTAATTCCCCATGCCTTCTCACTAATGGAATTGAAATGTTCTCTGGAGTACCATGTCTCAACATATTTGATTGTTTCGATTTCTCTGTCATTTCTAATCTTTTTTCCCAGGTTTTTAAAGATTTCCTATAATATTGATAAAATAAGCCTACTTATCAAGGGTAAATGTCTGTAATAATCATACATTCTCTTTCTATAACAAATGTTTCAATTTCTGGTGAAAAAATGAAGTTTGACAGTATAGCTGATTCTTCCAAATTTCTTTTCGAATGTATTTTTCCAGGTAGAACTTTAAATAAAGAGTGACATAATTGACTTATAAATGGGAAAAGTGTTGAATTGAAGGATGCAGTAAAACCAAAATTATATCATACAAATCCAACCTCTGAAAAGTGTTCAATGTTAAAAGAGATTTTCTCCCTTACTTTCCAAGTAAAAAAACAATATGTTCAAAGCTATATCAAATCCTCAACCTAGGCTTGGTTATTTTGCTGCGGTGGTCATCTGCCTACCAGCTGAGATTTTAAAGGCCTTTGGTATAATCAACAAACCTGATTGTAAATGTCACCAGTCTTAATATCAAAGAAAAGTTCTTGAATGGACAGACAAAAAATTGTTTGGAGAAAGCGAGCATTGATCTCACTACCTCTCACATGCAAAGCAAGTGCTCTACCATTTGAGCTAATTCCCCATGCCTTCTCACTGATAGAATTGAAATGATCTCTGGAGAACAATGTCTCAACATATTTGATTGTTTCGATTTCTCTGTCATTTCTAATCTTTTTTCCCGGGTTTTTAAAGATTTCCTATAATATTGAAAAAATAAGCCTACTTATCAAGGGTAAATGTCTGTAATAATCATACATTCTCTTTCCATAACAAATGTTTCAATTTCTGGTGAAAAAATGAAGTTTGACAGTATAGCTAATTCTTCCAAATTTCTTTTCGAATGTATTTTTCCAGGTAGAACTTCAAATAAAGAGTGACATAATTGACTTATAAATGGGAAAAGTGTTGAATTGAAGGATGCAGTAAAACCACTATTATATCATACAAATCAAACCTCTGAAAAGTGTTCAATGTTAATCGAGATTTTCTCCCTTACTTTCAAAGTAAATAAATGATATGTTCAAAGCTATATCAAATCCTCAACCTAGGCTTGGTTATTTTGCTGCGGTGGTCATCTGCCTACCAGCTGAGATTTTAAAGGCCTTTGGTATAATCAATAAACCTGATTGTAAATGTCACCAGTCTTAATATCAAAGAAAAGTTCTTGAATTTACAGACAAAAGATTGTTTGGAGAATGCGAGCATCGATCTCGCTACCTCTCACATGCTAAGCGAGCGCTCTACCATTTGAGCTAATTCCCCATGCCTTCTCACTGATAGAATTGAAATGATCTCTTGAGAACAATGTCTCAACATATTTGATTGTTTCGATTTCTCTGTCATTTCTAATCTTTTTTCCTGGGTTTTTAAAGATTTTCTATAATATTGAAAAAATAAGCCTACTTATCAAGAGTAAATGTCTGTAATAATCATACATTCTCTTTCCATAACAAATGTTTCAATTTCTGGTAAAAAAAATGAAGTTTGACAGTATAGCTGATTCTTCCAAATTTCTTTTCGAATGTATTTTTCCAGGTAGAACTTCAAATAAAGAGTGACATAATTGACTTATAAATGGGAAAAGTGTTGAATTGAAGGATGCAGTAAAACCACTATTATATCATACAAATCAAACCTCTGAAAAGTGTTCAATGTTAATAGAGATTTTCTCCCTTACTTTTAAAGTAAATAAATAATATGTTCAAAGCTATATCAAATCCTCAGCCTAGGCTTGGTTATTTTGCTGCGGTGCTCATCTGCCAACCAGGTGAGATTTTAAAAGCATTTGGTATAATTAATAAACCTGATTGTATATGTCACCAGTCTTAATATCAAAGAAAAGTTCTTGAATGGACAGACAAAAATGATTGGAGAATGCGAGCATCGATCTCGCTACCTCTCACATGCTAAGCGAGCGCTCTACCATTTGAGCTAATTCCCCATGCCTGCTCACTGAGGGAATTAAAATGATCTCTGGAGTATCATGTCTCAACATATTTGATTGTTTCCATTTCTCTGTGATTTCTTATCTTTTTTTCCCAGGTTTTTAAAGATTTTTCTATAATATAGAAAAAATAAGCCTACTTATCAAGGGTAAATGTCTGTAATAATCATACAGGCTCTTTCCATAACAAATGTTTCAATTTTTGGTGAAAAAATGTAGTTTGACAGTATAGCTGATTCTTCCAAATTTCTTTTCAAATGTATTTTTCCCAGCAGAACTTCAAATAAAGAGTGACATAATTGACTTATAAATGGGAAAAGTGTTGAATTAAAGGATGCAGTAAAACCACTATTATATCATACAAATCAAACCTCTGAAAAGTGTTCAATGTTAATAGAGATTTTCTCCCTTACTTTTAAAGTAAATAAATAATATGTTCAAAGCTATATCAAATCCTCAGCCTAGGCTTGGTTATTTTGCTGCGGTGCTCATCTGCCAAACAGGTGAGATTTTAAAAGCATTTTGTATAATCAATAAACCTGATTGTAAATGTCACCAGTCTTAATATAAAATAAAAGTTCTTGAATAAAAAGACAAAAATGATTGGAGAATGCGAGCATCGATCTCGCTACCTCTCACACGCTAAGCGAGCGCTCTACCATTTGAGCTAATTCCCCATGCCTTCTCACTAATGGAATTAAAATGTTCTCTGGAGTACCATGTCTCAACATATTTGTTTTTTTCCATTTCGCTGTGATTTTCTAATCTTTTTTCCCAGGTTTTTAAAGATTTCCTATAATATTGAAAAAATAAGCCTACTTATCAAGAGTAAATGTCTGTAATAATCATACATGCTCTTTCCATAACAAATGTTTCAATTTCTGGTGAAAAAAGTAAATTTGACAGTATAGCTGATTCTTCCAAATTTCTTTTCGAATGTATTTTTGCCAGGTAGAACTTCAAAAAAAGAGTGACATAATTGACTTATAATTGGGAAAAGTGTTGAATTGAAGGATGCAGTAAAACCACTATTATATCATAGAAATCAAACCTCTGAAAACTGTTCAATGATAAAAGAGATTTTCTCCCTTACTTTCCAAGTAAAAAAAACAATTTGTTCAAAGCTATATCAAATCCTCAACCTAGGCTTGGTTATTTTGCTGCGGTGGTCATCTGCCTACCAGCTGAGATTTTAAAGGGCTTTGGTATAATCAATAAACCTGATTGTAAATGTCACCAGTCTTAATATCAAAGAAAAGTTCTTGAATGGACAGACAAAAGATTGTTTGGAGAATGCGAGCATCGATCTCGCTACCTCTCACATGCAAAGCGAGCGCTCTACCATTTGAGCTAATTCCCCATGCCTTCTCACTGATAGAATTGAAATGATCTCTGGAGTACAATGTCTCAACATATTTGATTTTTTCCTTTTCTCTGCCATTTCTAATCTTTTTTTCCGGGTTTTTAAAGCTTTCCTATAATATTGATAAAATAAGCCTACTTATCAAGGGTAAATGTCTGTAATAATCATACATTCTCTTTCCATAACAAATGTTTCAATTTCTGGTGAAAAAATGAAGTTTGACAGTATAGCTGATTCTTCCAAATTTCTTTTCGAATGTATTTTTCCAGGTAGAACCTCAAATAAAGAGTGACATAATTGACTTATAAATGGGAAAAGTGTTGAATTGAAGGATGCAGTAAAACCAAAATTATATCATAGAAATCCAACCTCTGAAAAGTGTTCAATGTTAAAAGAGATTTTCTCCCTTACTTTCCAAGTAAAAAAACAATATGTTCAAAGCTATATCAAATCCTCGACCTAGGCTTGGTTATTTTGCTGCGGTGGTCATCTGCCTACCAGCTGAGATTTTAAAGGCCTTTGGTATAATCAATAAACCTGATTGTAAATGTCACCAGTCTTAATATCAAAGAAAAGTTCTTGAATGGACAGACAAAAGATTGTTTGGAGAATGCAAGCATCGATCTTGCTACCACTCAGATGCAAAGCGAGCGCTCTACCATTTAAGCTAATTCCCCATGCCTTCTCACTAATGGAATTGAAATGTTCTCTGGAGTACCATGTCTCAACATATTTGATTGTTTCGATTTCTCTGTCATTTCTAATCTTTTTTCCCAGGTTTTTAAAGATTTCCTATAATATTGATAAAATAAGCCTACTTATCAAGGGTAAATGTCTGTAATAATCATACATTCTCTTTCTATAACAAATGTTTCAATTTCTGGTGAAAAAATGAAGTTTGGCAGTATAGCTGATTCTTCCAAATTTCTTTTCGAATGTATTTTTCCAGGTAGAACTTCAAATAAAGAGTGACATAATTGACTTATAAATGGGAAAAGTGTTGAATTGAAGGATGCAGTAAAACCACTATTATGTCATACAAATCAAACCTCTGAAAAGTGTTCAATGTTAATCGAGATTTTCTCCCTTACTTTCAAAGTAAATAAATGATATGTTCAAAGCTATATCAAATCCTCAACCTAGGCTTGGTTATTTTGCTGTGGTGGTCATCTGCCTACCAGCTGAGATTTTAAAGGCCTTTGGTATAATCAATAAACCTGATTGTAAATGTCACCAGTCTTAATATCAAAGAAAAGTTCTTGAATGGACAGACAATAAAATGTTTGGAGAATGCAAGCATTGATCTCGCTACCTCTCACATGCTAAGTGAGCGCTCTACTATTTGAGCTTATTCCCCATGCCTTCTTACTGTGGGAATTGAAATGATCTCTGGAGTACCATGTCTCAACAAATTTGATTGTTTCCATTTCTCTGTGATTTCTTATCATTTTACCCAGGTTTTTAAAGATTTCCTATAATATAGAAATAATAAGCCTGCTTATCAAGGGTAAATGTCTGTAATAATCATACAGGCTCTTTCCATAACAAATGTTTCAATTTCTGGTGAAATAATGAAGTTTACCATTATAGCTGATTCTTCCAAATTTCTTTTCGAATGTATTTATCCTGGTAGAACTTCAAATAAAGAGTGACATAATTGACTTATAAATGGTAAAAGTTTTCAATTGAAGGATGCAGTAAAACCACTATTATATCATACAAATCAAACCTCTGAAAAGTGTTCAATGTAAATAGAGATTTTCTCCCTTACTTTCAAAGTAAATAAATGATATGTTCAAAGCTATATCAAATCCTCAACCTAAGCTTGGTTATTTTGCTGCGGTGGTCATCTGCCTACCAGCTGAGATTTTAAAGGCCTTTGGTATAATCAATGAACCTGATTGTAAATGTCACCATTTTTAATATCAAAGAAAAGTTCTTGAATGGACAGACAAAAGATTGTTTGGAGAATGCGAGCATCGATCTCGCTACCTCTCACATGCAAAGCGAGCGCTCTACCATTTGAGCTAATTCCCCATGCCTTCTCACTGATAGAATTGAAATGATCTCTGGAGTACAATGTCTCAACATATTTGATTGTTTCGATTTCTCTGTCATTTCTAATCTTTTTTCAAGAGTTTTTAAAGATTTCCTATAATATTGAAAAAATAAGCCTACTTATCAAGGGTAAATGTCTGTAATAATCATACATTCTCTTAACATAACAAATGTTTCAATTTCTGGTGAAAAAATGAAGTTTGACAGTATAGCTAATTCTTCCAAATTTCTTTTCGAATGTATTTTTCCAGGTAGAACTTCAAATAAAGAGTGACATAATTGACTTATAAATGGGAAAAGTTTTCAATTGAAGGATGCCGTAAAACCACTATTATATCATACAAATCAAACCTCTGAAAAGTGTTCAATGTAAATAGAGATTTTCTCCCTTACTTTCAAAGTAAATAAATTATATGTTCAAAGCTATATCAAATCCTCAACCTAGGCTTGGTTATTTTGCTGCTGTGGTCATCTTCCTACCAGCTGAGATTTTAAAGGCCTTTGGTATAATCAATAAACCTGATTGTAAATGTCACCAGTCTTAATATCAAAGAAAAGTTCTTGAATGGACAGACAAAAATGATTGGAGAATGCGAGCATTGATCTCGCTACCTCTCACATGCTAAGCGAGCGCTCTACCATTTGAGCTAATTCCCCATGCATTCTTATGGATGGAATTCAAATGATCTCTGGAGTACAATGTCTCAACATATTTGATTGTTTCGATTTCTCTGTCATTTCTAATCTTTTTTCCCGGGTTTTTAAAGATTTCCTTTAATATTGAAAAAATAAGCCTACTTATCAAGGGTAAATGTCTGTAATAATCATACATTCTCTTTCCATAACAAATGTTTCAATTTCTGGTGAAAAAATGAAGTTTGACAGTATAGCTAATTCTTCCAAATTTCTTTTCGAATGTATTTTTCCAGGTAGAACTTCAAATAAAGAGTGACATAATTGACTTATAAATGGGAAAAGTGTTGAATTGAAAGGATGCAGTAAAACCACTATTATATCATAGAAATCAAACCTCTGAAAAGTGTTCAATGTTAATCGAGATTTTCTCCCTTACTTTCAAAGTAAATAAATGATATGTTCAAAGCTATATCAAATCCTCAACCTAGGCTTGGTTATTTTGCTGCGGTGGTCATCTGCCCAGCTGAGATTTTAAAGGCCTTTGGTATAATCAATAAACCTGATTGTAAATGTCACCAGTCTTAATATCAAAGAAAAGTTCTTGACTGGAAAGACAAAAATGATTGGAGAATGCGAGCATCGATCTCGCTACCTCTTACATGCTAAGCAAGCGCTCTACCATTTGAGCTAATTCCCCATGCCTTCTCACTGATGGAATTAAAATGATCTCTGGAGTACCATGTCTGAACATATTTGTTTTTTTCCATTTCACTGTGATTTTCTAATCTTTTTTCCCAGGTTTTTAAAGATCTCCTATAATATTGAAAAAATAAGCCTACTTATCAAAGGTAAATGTCTGTAATAATCATACAGGCTCTTACCATTACAAATGTTTCAATTTCTGGTGAAATAATGAAGTTTGACAGTATAGCTGATTCTTCCAAATTTCTTTTCGAATGTATTTTTCCAGGTAGAACTTCAAATAAAGAGTGACATAATTGACTTATAAATGGGAAAAGTGTTGAATTGAAGAATGCAGTAAAACCACTATTATATCATACAAATCAAACCTCTGAAAAGTGTTCAATGTTAATAGAGATTTTCTCCCTTACTTTTAAAGTAAATAAATAATATGTTCAAAGCTATATCAAATCCTCAGCCTAGGCCTGGTTATTTTGCTGCGGTGCTCATCTGCCAACCAGGTGAGTTTTTAAAAGCATTTGGTATAATTAATAAACCTGATTGTATATGTCACCAGTCTTAATATCAAAGAAAAGTTCTTGAATGGAAAGACAAAAATGATTGGAGAATGCGAGCATCGATCTCGCTACCTCTCACATGCTAAGCGAGCGCTCTACCATTTGAGCTAATTCCCCATGCCTTCTCACTGATGGAATTAAAATGATCTCTGGAGTACCATGTCTCAACATATTTGTTTTTTTCCATTTCGCTGTGATTTTCTAATCTTTTTCCCAGGTTTTTAAAGATTTCCTATAATATTGAAAAAATAAGCCTACTTATCAAGGGTAAATGTCTGTAATAATCATACATGCTCTTTCCATAACAAATGTTTCAATTTCTGGTGAAAAAAGTAAGTTTGACAGTATAGCTGATTCTTCCAAATTTCTTTTCGAATGTATTTTTCCAGGTAGAACTTCAAATAAAGAGTGACATAATTGACTTATAAATGGGAAAAGTGTTGAATTGAAGAATGCAGTAAAACCACTATTATATCATACAAATCAAACCTCTGAAAAGTGTTCAATGTTAATAGAGATTTTCTCCCTTACTTTTAAAGTAAATAAATAATATGTTCAAAGCTATATCAAATCCTCAGCCTAGGCTTGGTTATTTTGCTGCGGTGCTCATCTGCCAACCAGGTGAGATTTTAAAAGCATTTGGTATAATTAATAAACCTGATTGTATATGTCACCAGTCTTAATATCAAAGAAAAGTTCTTGAATGGAAAGACAAAAATGATTGGAGAATGCGAGCATCGATCTCGCTACCTCTCACATGCTAAGCGAGCGCTCCACCATTTGAGCTAAATTCCCCATGCCTTCTCACTGTTGGAATTAAAATGATCTCTGGAGTACCATGTCTCAACATATTTGTTTTTTTCCATTTCGCTGTGATTTTCTAATCTTTTTTCCCAGGTTTTTAAAGATTTCCTATAATATTGAAAAAATAAGCCTACTTATCAAGGGTAAATGTCTGTAATAATCATACATGCTCTTTCCATAACAAATGTTTCAATTTCTGGTGAAAAAAGTAAGTTTGACAGTATAGCTGATTCTTCCAAATTTCTTTTCGAATGTATTTTTGCCAGGTAGAACTTCAAAAAAAGAGTGACATAATTGACTTATAATTGGGAAAAGTGTTGAATTGAAGGATGCAGTAAAACCACTATTATATCATAGAAATCAAACCTCTGAAAACTGTTCAATGATAAAAGAGATTTTCTCCCTTACTTTCCAAGTAAAAAAAACAATTTGTTCAAAGCTATATCAAATCCTCAACCTAGGCTTGGTTATTTTGCTGCGGTGGTCAGCTGCCTACCAGCTGAGATTTTAAAGGCCTTTGGTATAATCAATAAACCTGAATTTAAATGTCACCAGTCCTAATATCAAAGAAAAGTTCTTGAATGGAAAGACAAAAATGATTGGAGAATGCGAGCATCGATCTCGCTACCTCTCACATGCTAAGCAAGCGCTCTACCATTTGAGCTAATTCCCCATGCCTTCGCACTGATGGAATTAACATGATCTCTGGAGTACCATGTCTGAACATATTTGTTTTTTTCCATTTTGCTGTGATTTTCTAATCTTTTTTCCCAGGTTTTTAAAGATCTCCTATAATATTGAAAAAATAAGCCTACTTATCAAAGGTAAATGTCTGTAATAATCATACAGGCTCTTACCATTACAAATGTTTCAATTTCTGGTGAAATAATGAAGTTTGACAGTATAGCTGATTCTTCCAAATTTCTTTTCGAATGTATTTTTCCAGGTAGAACTTCAAATAAAGAGTGACATAATTGACTTATAAATGGGAAAAGTGTTGAATTAAAGAATGCAGTAAAACCACTATTATATCATACAAATCAAACCTCTGAAAAGTGTTCAATGTTAATAGAGATTTTCTCCCTTACTTTTAAAGTAAATAAATAATATGTTCAAAGCTATATCAAATCCTCAGCCTAGGCTTGGTTATTTTGCTGCGGTGCTCATCTGCCAACCAGGTGAGATTTTAAAAGCATTTGGTATAATTAATAAACCTGATTGTATATGTCACCAGTCTTAATATCAAAGAAAAGTTCTTGAATGGAAAGACAAAAATGATTGGAGAATGCGAGCATCGATCTCGCTACCTCTCACATGCTAAGCGAGCGCTCTACCATTTGTGCTAATTCCCCATGCCTTCTCACTGATGGAATTAAAATGATCTCTGGAGTACCATGTCTCAACATATTTGTTTTTTTCCATTTCGCTGTGATTTTCTAATCTTTTTTCCCAGGTTTTTAAAGATTTCCTATAATATTGAAAAAATAAGCCTACTTATCAAGGGTAAATGTCTGTAATAATCATACATGCTCTTTCCATAACAAATGTTTCAATTTCTGGTGAAAAAAGTAAGTTTGACAGTATAGCTGATTCTTCCAAATTTCTTTTCGAATGTATTTTTGCCAGGTAGAACTTCAAAAAAAGAGTGACATAATTGACTTATAATTGGGAAAAGTGTTGAATTGAAGGATGCAGTAAAACCACTATTATATCATAGAAATCAAACCTCTGAAAACTGTTCAATGATAAAAGAGATTTTCTCCCTTACTTTCCAAGTAAAAAAAACAATTTGTTCAAAGCTATATCAAATCCTCAACCTAGGCTTGGTTATTTTGCTGCGGTGGTCATCTGCCTACCAGCTGAGATTTTAAAGGCCTTTGGTATAATCAATAAACCTGATTGTAAATGTCACCAGTCTTAATATCAAAGAAAAGTTCTTGAATGGAAAGACAAAAATTATTGGAGAATGCGAGCATCGATCTCGCTACCTCTCACATGCTAAGCGAGCGCTCTACCATTTGAGCTAATTACCCATGCCTTCTCACTAATGGAATTAAAATGATCTCTGGAGTACCATGTCTCAACATATTTGTTTTTTTCCATTTCGCTGTGATTTTCTAATCTTTTTTCCCAGGTTTTTAAAGATTTCCTATAATATTGAAAAAATAAGCCTACTTATCAAGGGTAAATGTCTGTAATAATCATACAGGCTCTTTCCATAACAAATGTTTCAATTTCTGGTGAAAAAATGAAGTTTGACAGTATAGCTGATTCTTCCAAATTTCTTTTCGAATGTATTTTTGCCAGGTAGAACTTCAAAAAAAGAGTGACATAATTGACTTATAATTGGGAAAAGTGTTGAATTGAAGGATGCAGTAAAACCACTATTATATCATAGAAATCAAACCTCTGAAAACTGTTCAATGATAAAAGAGATTTTCTCCCTTACTTTCAAAGTAAAAAAAACAATTTGTTCAAAGCTATATCAAATCCTCAACCTAGGCTTGGTTATTTTGCTGCGGTGGTCATCTGCCTACCAGCTGAGATTTTAAAGGCCTTTGGTATAATCAATAAACCTGATTGTAAATGTCACCAGTCTTAATATCAAAGAAAAGTTCTTGAATGGAAAGACAAAAATTATTGGAGAATGCAAGCATCGATCTCGCTACCTCTCACATGCTAAGCGAGCGCTCTACCATTTGAGCTAATTACCCATGCCTTCTCACTAATGGAATTAAAATGATCTCTGGAGTACCATGTCTCAACATATTTGTTTTTTTCCATTTCGCTGTGATTTTCTAATCTTTTTTCCCAGGTTTTTAAAGATTTCCTATAATATTGAAAAAATAAGCCTACTTATCAAGGGTAAATGTCTGTAATAATCATACAGGCTCTTTCCATAACAAATGTTTCAATTTCTGGTGAAAAAATGAAGTTTGACAGTATAGCTGATTCTTCCAAATTTCTTTTCGAATGTATTTTTGCCAGGTAGAACTTCAAAAACAGAGTGACATAATTGACTTATAAATGGGAAAAGTGTTGAATTGAAGGATGCAGTAAAACCACAATTATATCATACAAATCAAACCTCTGAAAAGTCTTCATTGTTAAAAGAGATTTTCTCCCTAACTTTCCAAGTAAAAAAAACAATATGTTCAAAGCTATATCAAATCATCAACCTAGGCTTGGTTATTTTGCTGCGGTGGTCATCTGACTACCAGCTGAGATTTTAAAGGCCTTTGGTATAATCAACAAACCTGATTGTAAATGTCACCAGTCTTAATATCAAAGAAAAGTTCTTGAATGGACAGACAAAAGAATGTTTGGAGAATGCGAGCATCGATCTCGCTACCTCTCGCATGCTAAGCAAGCGCTCTACCATTTGAGCTAATTCCCCATGCCTGCTCACTGAGGGAATTGAAATGATCTCTGGAGTATCATGTCTCAACATATTTGATTGTTTCCATTTCTCTGTGATTTCTTATCTTTTTTCCCAGGTTTTTAAAGATTTCCTATAATATAGAAAAAATAAGCCTACTTATCAAGGGTAAATGTCTGTAATAATCATACAGGCTCTTTCCATTACAAATGTTTCAATTTCTGGTGAAAAAATAATGTTTGACAGTATAGCTGATTCTTCCAAATTTCTTTTCGAATGTATTTTTGCCAGGTAGAACTTCAAAAACAGAGTGACAAGCATCGATCTCGCTACCTCTCACATGCTAAGTGAGTGCTCTACCATTTAAGCTAATTCCCCATGCCTTCTAACTGACGGAATTAAAATGATCTCTGGAGTACCATGTCACAACATATTTGATTGTTTCCATTTCTCTGTGATTTCTAATCTTTTTTCCCAGGTTTTTAAAGATTTCCTATAATATATAAAAAATAAGCCTACTTATCAAGGGTAAATGTCTGTAATAATCATACAGGCTCTTTCCATTGCAAATGTTTCAATTTCTGGTGAAATAATGAAGTTTGACAGTATAGCTGATTCTTCCAAATTTCTTTTCGAATGTATTTTTGCCAGGTAGAACTTCAATTAAAGAGTGACATAATTGACTTATAAATAGGAAAAGTGTTGAATTGAAGGATGCAGTAAAACCACTATTATATCATAGAAATCAAACCTCTGAAAACTGTTCAATGATAAAAGAGATTTTCTCCCTTACTTTCAAAGTAAAAAAAACAATTTGTTCAAAGCTATATCAAATCCTCAACCTAGGCTTGGTTATTTTGCTGCGGTGGTCATCTGCCTACCAGCTGAGATTTTAAAGGCCTTTGGTATAATCAATAAACCTGATTGTAAATGTCACCAGTCTTAATATCAAAGAAAAGTTCTTGAATGGACAGACAAAAGAATGTTTGGAGAATGCGAGCATCGATCTCGCTACCTCTCGCATGCTAAGCAAGCGCTCTACCATTTGAGCTAATTCCCCATGCCTGCTCACTGAGGGAATTGAAATGATCTCTGGAGTATCATGTCTCAACATATTTGATTGTTTCCATTTCTCTGTGATTTCTTATCTTTTTTCCCAGGTTTTTAAAGATTTCCTATAATATAGAAAAAATAAGCCTACTTATCAAGGGTAAATGTCTGTAATAATCATACAGGCTCTTTCCATTACAAATGTTTCAATTTCTGGTGAAAAAATAATGTTTGACAGTATAGCTGATTCTTCCAAATTTCTTTTCGAATGTATTTTTGCCAGGTAGAACTTCAAAAACAGAGTGACATAATTGACTTATAAATGGGAAAAGTGTTGAATTGAAGGATGCAGTAAAACCACTATTATATTATAGAAATCAAACCTCTGAAAACTGTTCAATGATAAAAGAGATTTTCTCCCTTACTTTCCAAGTAAAAAAAACAATTTGTTCAAAGCTATATCAAATCCTCAACCTAGGCTTGATTATTTTGCTGCGGTGGTCATCTGCCTACCAGCTGAGATTTTAAAGGCCTTTGGTATAATCAATAAACCTGAATTTAAATGTCACCAGTCTTAATATCAAAGAAAAGTTCTTGAATGGAAAGACAAAAATGATTGGAGAATGCGAGCATCGATCTCGCTACCTCTCACATGCAAAGCAAGCGCTCTACCATTTGAGCTAATTCCCCATGCCTTCTCACTGATGGAATTAACATGATCTCTGGAGTACCATGTCTGAACATATTTGTTTTTTTCCATTTTGCTGTGATTTTCTAATCTTTTTTCCCAGGTTTTTAGAGATCTCCTATAATATTGAAAAAATAAGCCTACTTATCAAAGGTAAATGTCTATAATAATCATACAGGCTCTTACCATTACAAATGTTTCAATTTCTGGTGAAATAATGAAGTTTGACAGTATAGCTGATTCTTCCAAATTTCTTTTCGAATGTATTTTTCCAGGTAGAACTTCAAATAAAGAGTGACATAATTGACTTATAATTGGGAAAAGTGTTGAATTGAAGGATGCAGTAAAACCACTATTATATCATAGAAATCAAACCTCTGAAAACTGTTCAATGATAAAAGAGATTTTCTCCCTTACTTTCAAAGTAAAAAAAACAATTTGTTCAAAGCTATATCAAATCCTCAACCTAGGCTTGGTTATTTTGCTGCGGTGGTCATCTGCCTACCAGCTGAGATTTTAAAGGCCTTTGGTATAATCAATAAACCTGATTGTAAATGTCACCAGTCTTAATATCAAAGAAAAGTTCTTGAATGGAAAGACAAAAATTATTGGAGAATGCGAGCATCGATCTCGCTACCTCTCACATGCTAAGCGAGCGCTCTACCATTTGAGCTAATTACCCATGCCTTCTCACTAATGGAATTAAAATGATCTCTGGAGTACCATGTCTCAACATATTTGTTTTTTTCCATTTCGCTGTGATTTTCTAATCTTTTTTCCAGGGTTTTTAAAGATTTCCTATAATATTGAAAAAATAAGCCTACTTATCAAGGGTAAATATCTGTAATAATCATACAGGCTCTTTCCATAACAAATGTTTCAATTTCTGGTGAAAAAATGAAGTTTGACAGTATAGCTGATTCTTCCAAATTTCTTTTCGAATGTATTTTTGCCAGGTAGAACTTCAAAAACAGAGTGACATAATTGACTTATAAATGGGAAAAGTGTTGAATTGAAGGATGCAGTAAAACCACAATTATATCATACAAATCAAACCTCTGAAAAGTCTTCATTGTTAAAAGAGATTTTCTCCCTAACTTTCCAAGTAAAAAAAACAATATGTTCAAAGCTATATCAAATCATCAACCTAGGCTTGGTTATTTTGCTGCGGTGGTCATCTGACTACCAGCTGAGATTTTAAAGGCCTTTGGTATAATCAACAAACCTGATTGTAAATGTCACCAGTCTTAATATCAAAGAAAAGTTCTTGAATGGACAGACAAAAGAATGTTTGGAGAATGCGAGCATCGATCTCGCTACCTCTCGCATGCTAAGCAAGCGCTCTACCATTTGAGCTAATTCCCCATGCCTGCTCACTGAGGGAATTGAAATGATCTCTGGAGTATCATGTCTCAACATATTTGATTGTTTCCATTTCTCTGTGATTTCTTATCTTTTTTCCCAGGTTTTTAAAGATTTCCTATAATATAGAAAAAATAAGCCTACTTATCAAGGGTAAATGTCTGTAATAATCATACAGGCTCTTTCCATTACAAATGTTTCAATTTCTGGTGAAAAAATAATGTTTGACAGTATAGCTGATTCTTCCAAATTTCTTTTCGAATGTATTTTTGCCAGGTAGAACTTCAAAAACAGAGTGACATAATTGACTTATAAATGGGAAAAGTGTTGAATTGAAGGATGCAGTAAAACCACTATTATATTATAGAAATCAAACCTCTGAAAACTGTTCAATGATAAAAGAGATTTTCTCCCTTACTTTCCAAGTAAAAAAAACAATTTGTTCAAAGCTATATCAAATCCTCAACCTAGGCTTGGTTATTTTGCTGCGGTGGTCAGCTGCCTACCAGCTGAGATTTTAAAGGCCTTTGGTATAATCAATAAACCTGAATTTAAATGTCACCAGTCTTAATATCAAAGAAAAGTTCTTGAATGGAAAGACAAAAATGATTGGAGAATGCGAGCATCGATCTCGCTACCTCTCACATGCAAAGCAAGCGCTCTACCATTTGAGCTAATTCCCCATGCCTTCTCACTGATGGAATTAACATGATCTCTGGAGTACCATGTCTGAACATATTTGTTTTTTTCCATTTTGCTGTGATTTTCTAATCTTTTTTCCCAGGTTTTTAGAGATCTCCTATAATATTGAAAAAATAAGCCTACTTATCAAAGGTAAATGTCTATAATAATCATACAGGCTCTTACCATTACAAATGTTTCAATTTCTGGTAAAATAATGAAGTTTGACAGTATAGCTGATTCTTCCAAATTTCTTTTCGAATGTATTTTTCCAGGTAGAACTTCAAATAAAGAGTGACATAATTGACTTATAAATGGGAAAAGTGTTGAATTGAAGGATGCAGTAAAACCACTATTATATCATACAAATCAAACCTCTGAAAAGTGTTCAATGTTAATAGAGATTTTCTCCCTTACTTTTAAAGTAAATAAATAATATGTTCAAAGCTATATCAAATCCTCAGCCTAGGCTTGGTTATTTTGCTGCGGTGCTCATCTGCCAACCAGGTGAGATTTTAAAAGCATTTGGTATAATTAATAAACCTGATTGTATATGTCACCAGTCTTAATATCAAAGAAAAGTTCTTGAATGGAAAGACAAAAATGATTGGAGAATGCGAGCATCGATCTCGCTACCTCTCACATGCTAAGCAAGCGCTCTACCATTTGAGCTAATTCCCCATGGCTTCTCACTGATGGAATTAAAATGATCTCTGGAGTACCATGTCTCAACATATTTGTTTTTTTCCATTTCGCTGTGATTTTCTAATCTTTTTTCCCAGGTTTTTAAAGATTTCCTATAATATTGAAAAAATAAGCCTACTTATCAAGGGTAAATGTCTGTAATAATCATACATGCTCTTTCCATAACAAATGTTTTAATTTCTGGTGAAAAAATTAAGTTTGACAGTATAGCTGATTCTTCCAAATTTCTTTTCGAATGTATTTTTCCAGGTAGAACTTCAAATAAAGAGTGACATAATTGACTTATAAATGGATAAAGTTTTGAATTGAAGGATGCAGTAAAACCACTATTATATCATACAAATAAAACCTCTGAAAAGTGTTCAATGTTAATAGAGATTTTCTACCTTACTTTCAAAGTAAAAAAAAGATATGTTCAAAGCTATATCAAATCCTCAACCTAGGCTTGGTTATTTTGCTGCGGTGGTCATCTGCCTACCAGCTGAGATTTTAAAGGCCTTTGGTATAATCAATAAACCTGATTGTAAATGTCACCAGTCTTAATATCAAAGAAAAGTTCTTGAATGGAAAGACAAAAATGATTGGAGAATGCGAGCATCGATCTCGCTACCTCTCACATGCTAAGCGAGCGCTCTACCATTTCAGCTAATTCCCCATGGCTTCTCACTGATGGAATTAAAATGATCTCTGGAGTACCATGTCTGAACATATTTGTTTTTTTCCATTTCGCTGTGATTTTCTAATCTTTTTTCCCAGGTTTTTAAAGATCTCCTATAATATTGAAAAAATAAGCCTACTTATCAAAGGTAAATGTCTGTAATAATCATACAGGCTCTTTCCATTACAAATGTTTCAATTTCTGGTGAAATAATGAAGTTTGACAGTATAGCTGATTCTTCCAAATTTCTTTTCGAATGTATTTTTCCAGGTAGAACTTCAAATAAAGAGTGACATAATTGACTTATAAATGGGAAAAGTGTTGAATTGAAGGATACAGTAAAACCAATATTATATCATACAAATCAAACCTCTGAAAAGTGTTCAATGATAAAAGAGATTTTCTCCCTTACTTTCCAAGTAAAAAAAACAATTTGTTCAAAGCTATATCAAATCCTCAACCTAGGCTTGGTTATTTTGCTGCGGTGGTCATCTGCCTACCAGCTGAGATTTTAAAGGCCTTTGGTATAATCAACAAACCTGATTGTAAATGTCACCAGTCTTAATATCAAAGAAAAGTTCTTGAATGGAAAGACAAAAATTATTGGAGAATGCGAGCATCGATCTTGCTACCTCTCACATGCTAAGCGAGCGCTCTACCATTTGAGCTAACTACCCATGCCTTCTCCATTTTGCTGTGATTTTCTAATCTTTTTTCCCAGGTTTTTAAAGATTTCCTATAATATAGAAAAAATAAGCCTACATATCAAGGGTAAATGTCTGTAATAATCATACAGGCTCTTTCCATTACAAATGTTTCAATTTCTGGTGAAAAAATAATGTTTGACAGTATAGCTGATTCTTCCAAATTTCTTTTCGAATGTATTTTTGCCAGGTAGAACTTCAAAAACAGAGTGACATAATTGACTTATAAATGGGAAAAGTGTTGAATTGAAGGATGCAGTAAAACCACTATTATATCATACAAATCAAACCTCTGAAAAGTGTTCAATGTTAAAAGAGATTTTCTCCCTTACTTTCCAAGTAAAAAAAACAATTTGTTCAAAGCTATATCAAATCCTCAACCTAGGCTTTGTTATTTTGCTGCGGTGGTCATCTGCCTACCAGCTGAGATTTTAAAGGCCTTTGGTATAATCAATAAACCTGATTGTAAATGTCCCCAGTCTTAATATCAAAGAAAAGTTCTTGAATGGACAGACAAAAATGATTGGAGAATGCAAGCATCGATCTCGCTACCTCTCACATGCTAAGTGAGTGCTCTACCATTTAAGCTAATTCCCCATGCCTTCTAACTGACGGAATTAAAATGATCTCTGGAGTACCATGTCTCAACATATT
Source organism: Mixophyes fleayi (assembly GCF_038048845.1). NCBI lineage: Eukaryota > Metazoa > Chordata > Amphibia > Anura > Limnodynastidae > Mixophyes > Mixophyes fleayi. The sequence continues at coordinate 7,661,549 of NC_134404.1, read as the reverse complement.
TGATTGTTTCCATTTCTCTGTGATTTCTAATCTTTTTTCCCAGGTTTTTAAAGATTTCCTATAATATATAAAAAATAAGCCTACTTATCAAGGGTAAATGTCTGTAATAATCATACAGGCTCTTTCCATTGCAAATGTTTCAATTTCTGGTGAAATAATGAAGTTTGACAGTATAGCTGATTCTTCCAAATTTCTTTTCGAATGTATTTTTGCCAGGTAGAACTTCAATTAAAGAGTGACATAATTGACTTATAAATAGGAAAAGTGTTGAATTGAAGGATGCAGTAAAACCACTATTATATCATAGAAATCAAACCTCTGAAAACTGTTCAATGATAAAAGAGATTTTCTCCCTTACTTTCAAAGTAAAAAAAACAATTTGTTCAAAGCTATATCAAATCATCAACCTAGGCTTGGTTATTTTGCTGCGGTGGTCATCTGACTACCAGCTGAGATTTTAAAGGCCTTTGGTATAATCAACAAACCTGATTGTAAATGTCACCAGTCTTAATATCAAAGAAAAGTTCTTGAATGGACAGACAAAAGAATGTTTGGAGAATGCGAGCATCGATCTCGCTACCTCTCGCATGCTAAGCAAGCGCTCTACCATTTGAGCTAATTCCCCATGCCTGCTCACTGAGGGAATTGAAATGATCTCTGGAGTATCATGTCTCAACATATTTGATTGTTTCCATTTCTCTGTGATTTCTTATCTTTTTTCCCAGGTTTTTAAAGATTTCCTATAATATAGAAAAAATAAGCCTACTTATCAAGGGTAAATGTCTGTAATAATCATACAGGCTCTTTCCATTACAAATGTTTCAATTTCTGGTGAAAAAATAATGTTTGACAGTATAGCTGATTCTTCCAAATTTCTTTTCGAATGTATTTTTGCCAGGTAGAACTTCAAAAACAGAGTGACATAATTGACTTATAAATGGGAAAAGTGTTAAATTGAAGGATGCAGTAAAACCACTATTATATTATAGAAATCAAACCTCTGAAAACTGTTCAATGATAAAAGAGTTTTTCTCCCTTACTTTCCAAGTAAAAAAAACAATTTGTTCAAAGCTATATCAAATCCTCAACCTAGGCTTGGTTATTTTGCTGCGGTGGTCAGCTGCCTACCAGCTGAGATTTTAAAGGCCTTTGGTATAATCAATAAACCTGAATTTAAATGTCACCAGTCTTAATATCAAAGAAAAGTTCTTGAATGGAAAGACAAAAATGATTGGAGAATGCGAGCATCGATCTCGCTACCTCTCACATGCAAAGCAAGCGCTCTACCATTTGAGCTAATTCCCCATGCCTTCTCACTGATGGAATTAACATGATCTCTGGAGTACCATGTCTGAACATATTTGTTTTTTTCCATTTTGCTGTGATTTTCTAATCTTTTTTCCCAGGTTTTTAGAGATCTCCTATAATATTGAAAAAATAAGCCTACTTATCAAAGGTAAATGTCTATAATAATCATACAGGCTCTTACCATTACAAATGTTTCAATTTCTGGTGAAATAATGAAGTTTGACAGTATAGCTGATTCTTCCAAATTTCTTTTCGAATGTATTTTTCCAGGTAGAACTTCAAATAAAGAGTGACATAATTGACTTATAAATGGGAAAAGTGTTGAATTGAAGGATGCAGTAAAACCACTATTATATCATACAAATCAAACCTCTGAAAAGTGTTCAATGTTAATAGAGATTTTCTCCCTTACTTTTAAAGTAAATAAATAATATGTTCAAAGCTATATCAAATCCTCAGCCTAGGCTTGGTTATTTTGCTGCGGTGCTCATCTGCCAACCAGGTGAGATTTTAAAAGCATTTGGTATAATTAATAAACCTGATTGTATATGTCACCAGTCTTAATATCAAAGAAAAGTTCTTGAATGGAAAGACAAAAATGATTGGAGAATGCGAGCATCGATCTCGCTACCTCTCACATGCTAAGCAAGCGCTCTACCATTTGAGCTAATGCCCCATGGCTTCTCACTGATGGAATTAAAATGATCTCTGGAGTACCATGTCTCAACATATTTGTTTTTTTCCATTTCGCTGTGATTTTCTAATCTTTTTTCCCAGGTTTTTAAAGATTTCCTATAATATTGAAAAAATAAGCCTACTTATCAAGGGTAAATGTCTGTAATAATCATACATGCTCTTTCCATAACAAATGTTTTAATTTCTGGTGAAAAAATTAAGTTTGACAGTATAGCTGATTCTTCCAAATTTCTTTTCGAATGTATTTTTCCAGGTAGAACTTCAAATAAAGAGTGACATAATTGACTTATAAATGGATAAAGTTTTGAATTGAAGGATGCAGTAAAACCACTATTATATCATACAAATAAAACCTCTGAAAAGTGTTCAATGTTAATAGAGATTTTCTACCTTACTTTCAAAGTAAAAAAAAGATATGTTCAAAGCTATATCAAATCCTCAACCTAGGCTTGGTTATTTTGCTGCGGTGGTCATCTGCCTACCAGCTGAGATTTTAAAGGCCTTTGGTATAATCAATAAACCTGATTGTAAATGTCACCAGTCTTAATATCAAAGAAAAGTTCTTGAATGGAAAGACAAAAATGATTGGAGAATGCGAGCATCGATCTCGCTACCTCTCACATGCTAAGCGAGCGCTCTACCATTTCAGCTAATTCCCCATGGCTTCTCACTGATGGAATTAAAATGATCTCTGGAGTACCATGTCTGAACATATTTGTTTTTTTCCATTTCGCTGTGATTTTCTAATCTTTTTTCCCAGGTTTTTAAAGATCTCCTATAATATTGAAAAAATAAGCCTACTTATCAAAGGTAAATGTCTGTAATAATCATACAGGCTCTTTCCATTACAAATGTTTCAATTTCTGGTGAAATAATGAAGTTTGACAGTATAGCTGATTCTTCCAAATTTCTTTTCGAATGTATTTTTCCAGGTAGAACTTCAAATAAAGAGTGACATAATTGACTTATAAATGGGAAAAGTGTTGAATTGAAGGATACAGTAAAACCACTATTATATCATACAAATCAAACCTCTGAAAAGTGTTCAATGATAAAAGAGATTTTCTCCCTTACTTTCCAAGTAAAAAAAACAATTTGTTCAAAGCTATATCAAATCCTCAACCTAGGCTTGGTTATTTTGCTGCGGTGGTCATCTGCCTACCAGCTGAGATTTTAAAGGCCTTTGGTATAATCAACAAACCTGATTGTAAATGTCACCAGTCTTAATATCAAAGAAAAGTTCTTGAATGGAAAGACAAAAATTATTGGAGAATGCGAGCATCGATCTTGCTACCTCTCACATGCTAAGCGAGCGCTCTACCATTTGAGCTAACTACCCATGCCTTCTCCATTTTGCTGTGATTTTCTAATCTTTTTTCCCAGGTTTTTAAAGATTTCCTATAATATAGAAAAAATAAGCCTACATATCAAGGGTAAATGTCTGTAATAATCATACAGGCTCTTTCCATTACAAATGTTTCAATTTCTGGTGAAAAAATAATGTTTGACAGTATAGCTGATTCTTCCAAATTTCTTTTCGAATGTATTTTTGCCAGGTAGAACTTCAAAAACAGAGTGACATAATTGACTTATAAATGGGAAAAGTGTTGAATTGAAGGATGCAGTAAAACCACTATTATATCATACAAATCAAACCTCTGAAAAGTGTTCAATGTTAAAAGAGATTTTCTCCCTTACTTTCCAAGTAAAAAAAACAATTTGTTCAAAGCTATATCAAATCCTCAACCTAGGCTTGGTTATTTTGCTGCGGTGGTCATCTGCCTACCAGCTGAGATTTTAAAGGCCTTTGGTATAATCAATAAACCTGATTGTAAATGTCCCCAGTCTTAATATCAAAGAAAAGTTCTTGAATGGACAGACAAAAATGATTGGAGAATGCAAGCATCGATCTCGCTACCTCTCACATGCTAAGTGAGTGCTCTACCATTTAAGCTAATTCCCCATGCCTTCTAACTGACGGAATTAAAATGATCTCTGGAGTACCATGTCTCAACATATTTGATTGTTTCCATTTCTCTGTGATTTCTAATCTTTTTTCCCAGGTTTTTAAAGATTTCCTATAATATATAAAAAATAAGCCTACTTATCAAGGGTAAATGTCTGTAATAATCATACAGGCTCTTTCCATTGCAAATGTTTCAATTTCTGGTGAAATAATGAAGTTTGACAGTATAGCTGATTCTTCCAAATTTCTTTTCGAATGTATTTTTGCCAGGTAGAACTTCAATTAAAGAGTGACATAATTGACTTATAAATAGGAAAAGTGTTGAATTGAAGGATGCAGTAAAACCACTATTATATCATACAAATCAAACCTCTGAAAAGTGTTCAATGATAAAAGAGATTTTCTCCCTTACTTTCCAAGTAAAAAAAACAATTTGTTCAAAGTTATATCAAATCCTCAGCCTAGGCTTGGTTATTTTGCTGCGGTGGTCATTTGCCAACCAGGTGAGATTTTAAAAGCCTTTGGTATAAGCAACAAACCTGATTGTAAATGTCACCAGTCTTAATATCAAAGAAAAGTTCTTGAATGGAAAGACAAAAATGTTTGGAGAATGCGAGCATTGATCTCACTACCTCTCACATGCTAAGCAAGCGCTCTACCATTTTAGCTAATTCCACATGCCTTTGCACTGTTGGGATTAAAATGATCTCTGGAGTACCATGTCTCAACATATTTGTTATTTTCCATTTCGCTTTGATTTTCTAATCTTTTTTCCCAGGTTTTTAAAGATTTCCTATAATATTGAAAAAATAAGCCTACTTATCAAGGGTAAATGTCTGTAATAATCATACAGGCTCTTTCCATTAGAAATGTTTCAATTTCTGGTGAAAAAATAATGTTTGACAGTATAGCTGATTCTTCAAAATTTCTTTTCGAATGTATTTTTGCCAGGTAGAACTTCAAAAACAGAGTGACATAATTGACTTATAAATGGGAAAAGTGTTGAATTGAAGGATGCAGTAAAACCACTATTATATCATACAAATCAAACCTCTGAAAAGTGTTCAATGTTAAAAGAGATTTACTCCCTAACTTTCCGAGTAAAAAAAACAATATGTTCAAACCTATATCAAATCCTCAACCTAGGCTTGGTTATTTTGCTGTGGTGGCCATATGCCTTCCAGCTGAGATTTTAAAGGCCTTTGGTACAATCAATAAACCTGATTGTAAATGTCCCCAGTCCTAATATCAAAGAAAAGTTTTTGAATGGACAGATAAAAATGATTGGAGAATGCAAGCATCAATCTCGCTACCTCTCACATGCTAAGTGAGTGCTCTACCATTTAAGCTAATTCCCCATGCCTTCTCACTGATGGAATTAAAATGATCTCTGGAGTACCATGTCTCAACATATTTGTTATTTTCCATTTCGCTGTGATTTTCTAATCTTTTTTCCCAGGTTTTTAAAGATTTCCTATAATATTGAAAAAATAAGCCTACTTATCAAGGGTAAATGTCTGTAATAATCATACAGGCTCTTTCCATAACAAATGTTTCAATTTCTGGTGAAAAAATGAAGTTTGACAGTATAGCTGATTCTTCCAAATTTCTTTTCGAATGTATTTTTGCCAGGTAGAACTTCAAAAACAGAGTGACATAATTGACTTATAAATAGGAAAAGTGTTGAATTGAAGGATGCAGTAAAACCACAATTATATCATACAAATCAAACCTCTGAAAAGTCTTCATTGTTAAAAGAGATTTTCTCCCTAACTTTCCAAGTAAAAAAAAAAATATGTTCAAAGCTATATCAAATCATCGACCTAGGCTTGGTTATTTTACTGCGGTGGTCATCTGACTACCAGCTGAGATTTTAAAGGCCTTTGGTATAATCAACAAACCTGATTGTAAATGTCACCAGTCTTAATATCAAAGAAAAGTTCTTGAATGGACAGACAAAAGAATGTTTGGACAATGCGAGCATTGATCGTGCTACCTCTCGCATGCTAAGTGAGCGCTCTACCATTTGAGCTAATTCCCCATACCTGCTCACTGAGGGAATTGAAATGATCTCTGGAGTATCATGTCTCAACATATTTGATTGTTTCCATTTTTCTGTCATTTCTTATCTTTTTTCCCAGGTTTTTAAAGATTTTCTATAATATATAAAAAATAAGCCTACTTATCAAGGGTAAATGTCTGTAATAATCATACAGGCTCTTTCCATTGCAAATGTTTCAATTTCTGGTGAAATAATGAAGTTTGACAGTATAGCTGATTCTTCCAAATTTCTTTTCGAATGTATTTTTCCAGGTAGAACTTCAATTAAAGAGTGACATAATTGACTTATAAATGGGAAAAGTGTTGAATTGAAAGATGCAGTAAAACCACTATTATATCATACAAATCAAACCTCTGAAAAGTGTTCAATGATAAAAGAGATTTTCTCCCTTACTTTCCAAGTAAAAAAAAAAAATTTATTCAAAGCTATATCAAATCCTCAGCCTAGGCTTGGTTATTTTGCTGCGGTGGTCATTTGCCAACCAGGTGAGATTTTAAAAGCCTTTGGTATAATCAACAAACCTGATTGTAAATGTCACCAGTCTTAATATCAAAGAAAAGTTCTTGAATGGAAAGACAAAAATGTTTGGAGAATGCGAGCATTGATCTCGCTACCTCTCAAATGCTAAGCGAGCGCTCTACCATTTTAGCTAATTCCCCATGCCTTTGCACTGATGCAATTAAAATGATCTCTGGAGTACCATGTCTCAACATATTTGTTATTTTCCATTTCGCTGTGATTTTCTAATCTTTTTTCCCAGGTTTTTAAAGATTTCCTATAATATTGAAAAAATAAGCCTACTTATCAAGGGTAAATGTCTGTAATAATCATACAGGCTCTTTCCATAACAAATGTTTCAATTTCTGGTGAAAAAATGAAGTTTGACAGTATAGCTGATTCTTCCAAATTTCTTTTCGAATGTATTTTTGCCAGGTAGAACTTCAAAAACAGAGTGACATAATTGACTTATAAATAGGAAAAGTGTTGAATTGAAGGATGCAGTAAAACCACAATTATATCATAGAAATCAAACCTCTAAAAAGTCTTCATTGTTAAAAGAGATTTTCTCCCTAACTTTGCAAGTAAAAAAAACAATATGTTCAAAGCTATATCAAATCATCAACCTAGGCTTGGTTATTTTGCTGCGGTGGTCATCTGACTACCAGCTGAGATTTTAAAGGCCTTTGGTATAATCAACAAACCTGATTGTAAATGTCACCAGTCTTAATATCAAAGAAAAGTTCTTGAATGGACAGACAAAAGAATGTTTGGAGAATGCGAGCATTGATCTTGCTACCTCTCTCATGCTAAGCGAGTGCTCTACCATTTAAGCTAATTCCCCAAGCCTGCTTACTGAGGGAATTGAAATGATCTCTGGAGTATCATGTCTCAACATATTTGATTGTTTCCATTTCTCTGTGATTTCTTATCTTTTTTCCCAGGTTTTTAAAGATTTCCTATAATTTAGAAAAAATAAGCCTTTTTAACAAGGGTAAATGTTTGTAATAATCATACAGGCTCTTTCCATAACAAATGTTTCAATTTCTGGTGAAAAAATAATGTTTGACAGTATAGCTGATTCTTCCAAATTTCTTTTCAAATGTATTTTTCCCGGTAGAACTTCAAATAAAGAGTGACATAATTGACTTATAAATGGGAAAAGTGTTGAATTGAAGGATGCAGTAAAACCACTATTATATCATACAAATCAAACCTCTGAAAAGTGTTCAATGATAAAAGAGATTTTCTCCCTTACTTTCCAAGTAAAAAAAACAATTTGTTCATAGCTATATCAAATCCTCAACCTAGGCTTGATTATTTTGCTGCGGTGGTCATCTGCCTACCAGCTGAGATTTTAAAGGCCTTTGGTATAATCAATAAACCTGATTGTAAATGTCACCAGTCTTAATATCAAAGAAAAGTTCTTGAATGGAAAGACAAAAATGATTGGAGAATGCGAGCATCGATCTCGCTACCTCTCACATGCTAAGCAAGTGCTCTACCATTTAAGCTTATTCCCCATGCCTTCTCACTGATGGAATTAAAATGATCTCTGGAGTAACATGTCTCAACATATTTGATTTTTTCCATTTCGCTGTGATTTCTAATCTTTTTTCCCAGGTTTTTAAAGATTTCCTATAATATTGAAAAAAAAAGCCTACTTATCAATGAAAATGTCTGTAATAATCATACAGGCTCTTTCCATAACAAATGTTTCAATTTCTGGTGAAAAAATGAAGTTTGACAGTATAGCTGATTCTTCCAAATTTCTTTTCGAATGTATTCTTGCCAGGTAGAACTTCAAAAACAGAGTGAAATAATTAACTTATAAATTGGAAAAGTGTTGAATTGAAGGATGCAGTAAAAGCACTATTATATCATAGAAATCAAACCTCTGAAAAGTGTTCAATGTTAATATAGATTTTCTCCCTTACTTTCAAAGTAAATAAATAATATTTTCAAAGCTATATCAAATCCTCAGCCTAGGCTTAGTAATTTTGCTGCGGTGGTCACCTGCCAACCAGGTGAGATTTTAAAAGCCTTTTATATAATTTAACAAACCTGATTGTAAATGTCACCAGTCTTAATATCAAAGAAAAGTTCTTCAATGGACAGACAAAAATGTTTGGAGAATGCGAGCATCGATCTTGCTACCTCTTGCATGCAAAGCAAGTGCTCTACCATTTGAGCTAATTCCCCATGCCTTCTTGCTGAGGGAATTGAAATGATCTCTGGAGTACCATGTCTCAACATATTTGATTGTTTTGATTTCTCTGTCATTTCTAATCTTTTTTCTCAGGTTTTTAAAGATTTCCTATAATATTGAAAAAATAAGCCTACTTATCAAGGGTAAATGTCTGTAATAATCATACAGGCTCTTTCCATTTCAAATGTTTCAATTTTTGGCGAAAAAATGAAGTTTGACAATATAGCTGATTCTTCCAAATTTCTTTTCGAATGTATTTTTCCAGGTAGAACTTCAAATAAAGAGTGACATCATTGACTTATAAATGGGAAAAGTGTTTGAATTGAAGGATTTAGTAAAACCACTATTATATCATACAAATCAAACCTCTGAAAAGTGTTCAATGTTAATAGAGATTTTCTCCCTTACTTTCAAAGTAAATAAATAATATGTTCAAAGCTATATCAAATCCTCAACCTAGGCTTGGTTATTTTGCTGCGGTGGTCATCTGCCTACCAGCTGAGATTTTAAAGGCCTTTGGTATAATCAATAAACCTGATTGTAAATGTCACCAGTCTTAATATCAAAGAAAAGTTCTTAAATGGACAGACAAAATTGTTTGGAGAATGCAAGCATTGATCTCGCTACCTCTCACATGCGAAGCGAGCGCTCTACCATTTGAGCTAATTCACCATGCCTTCTCACTGAGGGAATTGAAATGATCTCTGGAGTATCATGTGTCAGCAAATTTGATTGTTTCCATTTCTCTGTGATTTCTTATCTTTTTTCCCAGGTTTTTAAAGATTTCCTATAAAATTGAAAAAATAAGCCAACTTATCAATGAAAATGTCTGTAATAATCATACAGGCTCTTTCCATAACAAATGTTTCAATTTCTGGTGAAAAAATGAAGTTTGACAGTATAGCTGATTCTTCCAAATTTCTTTTCGAATGTATTCTTGCCAGGTAGAACTTCAAAAACAGAGTGAAATAATTAACTTATAAATGGGAAAAGTGTTGAATTGAAGGATGCAGTAAAACCACTATTATATCATAGAAATCAAACCTCTGAAAAGTGTTCAATGTTAATAGAGATTTTCTCCCTTACTTTCAAAGTAAATAAATAATATTTTCAAATCTATATCAAATCCTCAGCCTAGGCTTAGTAATTTTGCAGCGGTGGTCACCTGCCAACCAGGTGAGATTTTAAAAGCCTTTTATATAATTTAACAAACCTGATTGTAAATGTCACCAGTCTTAATATCAAAGAAAAGTTCTTGAATGGACAGACAAAAGAATGTTTGGAGAATGCGAGCATTGATCTTGCTACCTCTCGCATGCTAAGCGAGCGCTCTACCATTTGAGCTAATTCCCCATGCCTGCTCACTGAGGGAATTGAAATGATCTCTGGAGTATCATGTCTCAACATATTTGATTGTTTCCATTTCTCTGTGATTTCTTATCTTTTTTCCCAGGTTTTTAAAGATTTCCTATAATATAGAAAAAATAAGCCTACTTATCAAGGGTAAATGTCTGTAATAATCATACAGGCTCTTTCCATTACAAATGTTTCAATTTCTGGTGAAAAAATAATGTTTGACAGTATAGCTGATTCTTCCAAATTTCTTTTCAAATGTATTTTTCCCGGTAGAACTTCAAATAAAGAGTGACATAATTGACTTATAAATGGGAAAAGTGTTGAATTGAAGGATGCAGTAAAACCACTATTATATCATACAAATCAAACCTCTGAAAAGTGTTCAATGATAAAAGAGATTTTCTCCCTTACTTTCAAAGTAAATAAATAATATGTTCAAAGCAATATCAATTCCTCAAACTAGGCTTGGTTATTTTGCTGCGGTGGTAATCTGCCTACCAGCTGAGATTTTAAAGGCCTTTGGTATAATCAATAAACCTGATTGTAAATGTCACCAGTCTTAATATCAAAGAAAAGTTCTTCAATGGACAGACAAAAATGTTTGGAGAATGCGAGCATCAATCTCGCTACCTCTCGCATGCAAAGCAAGTGCTCTACCATTTGAGCTAATTCCCCTTGCCTTCTTGCTGAGGGAATTGAAATGATCTCTGGAGTACCATGTCTCAACATATTTGATTGTTTTGATTTCTCTGTCATTTCTAATCTTTTTTCCCAGGTTTTTAAAGATTTCCTATAATATTGAAAAAATAAGCCTACTTATCAAGGGTAAATGTCTGTAATAATCATACAGGCTCTTTCCATTTTGAAATGTTTCAATTTTTGGCGAAAAAATGAAGTTTGACAGTATAGCTGATTCTTCCAAATTTCTTTTCGAATGTATTTTTCCAGGTAGAACTTCAAATAAAGAGTGACATCATTGACTTATAAATGGGAAAAGTATTGAATTGAAGGATTTAGTAAAACCACTATTATATCATACAAATCAAACCTCTGAAAAGTGTTCAATGTTAATAGAGATTTTCTCCCTTACTTTCAAAGTAAATAAATAATATGTTCAAAGCTATATCAAATCCTCAACCTAGGCTTGGTTATTTTGCTGCGGTGGTCATCTGCCTACCAGCTGAGATTTTAAAGGCCTTTGGTATAATCAATAAACCTGATTGTAAATGTCACCAGTCTTAATATCAAAGAAAAGCTCTTAAATGGACAGACAAAATTGATTGGAGAATGTGAGCATCGATCTCGCTACCTCTCGCATGCTAAACAAGCGCTCTACCATTTGAGCTAATTCCCCATGCCTTTCTCACTGTGGGAATTGAAATGATCTCTGGAGTATCATGTGTCAACAAATTTGATTGTTTCCATTTCTCTGTGATTTCTTATCTTTTTTCCCAGGTTTTTAAAGATTTCCTATAAAATTGAAAAAATAAGCCTACTTATCAAGGGTAAATGTCTGTAATAATCATACAGGCTCTTTCCATTACAAATGTTTCAATTTCTGGAGAAATAATGAAGTTTGACATTATAGCTGATTCTTCCAAATTTCTTTTCGAATTTATTTTTCCAGGTAGAACTTCAAATAAAGAGTGACATAATTGACTTATAATTGGGAAAAGTGTTGAATTGAAGGATGCAGTAAAACCACAATTATATCATAGAAATCCGACCTCTGAAAAGTGTTTCATGTTAAAAGAGATTTTCTCCCTTACTTTCAAAGTAAATAAATAATATCTGATTGTAAATGTTCAAAGCTATATCAAATCCTCAACCTAGGCTTGGTTTTTTTGCTGCGGTGGTCATCTGCCTACCAGCTGAGATTTTAAAGGCCTTTGGTATAATCAACAAACTTGATTGTAAATGTCAATAGTCTTAATATCAAAGAAAAGTTCTTGAATGGACAGACAAAAGAATGTTTGGAGAATGCGAGCATTGATCTTGCTACCTCTCGCATGCTAAGCAAGTGCTCTACCATTTAAGCTAATTCCCCATGCCTTCTCACTGAGGGAATTGAAATGATCTCTGGAGTACCTTGTCTCAACATATTTGATTGTTTCCATTACTCTGTGATTTATAATCTTTTTTCCTAGGTTTTAAAGATTTCCTATAATATTAAAAAAATAAGCCTACTTATCAAGGGTAAATGTCTGTAATAATCATACAGGCTCTTTCCATTAGAAATGTTTCAATTTCTTGTGAAATAATGAAGTTTGACAGTATAGCTGATTCTTCTAAATTTATTTTCGAATGTATTTTTCCAGGTAGAACTTTAAATAAAGAGTGACATAATTGACTTATAAATGGGAAAAGTGTTGAATTGAAGGATGCAGTAAAACCACTATTATATCATACAAATCAAACCTCTGAAAAGTGTTCAATGTTAAAAGAGATTTTCTCCCTTAATTTCAAAGTAAATAAATAATATGTTCAAAGCTATATCAAATACTCAACCTAGACTTAGTTATTTTGCTGCGGTGGTCATCTGCCTACCAGCTGAGATTTTAAAGGCCTTTGGTATAATCAATAAACCTGATTGTAAATGTCACCAGTCTTACTATCAAAGAAAAGTTCTTGAATGGACAGACAAAAATCTTTGGAAAATGCAAGCATCGATCTCAGTTCCTCTCGCATACAAAGCGAGCGCTCTTCCATTTCAGCTAATTCCCCATGCCTACTCACTGAGGGAATTGAAATGATCTCTGGAGTATCATGTCTCAACAAATTTGATTGTTTCCATTTCTCTGTGATTTCTTATCTTTTTCCCAGGTTTTTTAAAGATTTCCTATAATATAGAAAAAATAAGCCTACTTATCAAGGGTAAATGTCTGTAATAATCATACAGGCTCTTTCCATTATAAATGTTTCAATTTCTGGTGAAATAATGAAGTTTAACAGTATAGCTGATTCTTCTAAATTTATTTTGAATGTATTTTTCCAGGCAGAACTTTAAATAAAGAGTGACATAATTGACTTATAAATGGGAAAAGTGTTGAATTGAAGGATGCAGTAAAACCACAATTATATCATAGAAATCCAACCTCTAAAAAGTGTTCAATGTTAAAAAAGATTTTCTCCCTTACTTTCCAAGTAAAAAAAACAATATGTTCAAAGCTATATCAAATCCTCAACCTAGGCTTGGTTATTTTGCTGCGGTGGTCATCTGCCTACCAGCTGAGATTTTAAAGGCCTTTGGTATAATCAATAAACCTGATTGTAAATGTCACCAGTCTTAATATCAAAGAAAAGTTCTTGAATGAACAGACAAAAATGATTGGAGAATGTGAGCATCGATCTCACTACCTCTCGCATGCAAAGCGAGCGCTCTACTATTTTAGCTAATTCCCCATGACTTCTCACTGAGGGAATTGAAATGATCTCTGGTGAATCATGTCTCAACAAATTTGATTGTTTCCATTTCTCTGTGATTTCTTATCTTTTTTCCCTAGGTTTTTAAATATTTCCTATAATATAGAAAAAATAAGCCTACTTATCAAGGGTAAATGTCTGTAATAATTATACAGGCTCTTTCCATAACAAATGTTTCAATTTCTGGTGAAATAACGAAGTTTAACAGTATAGCTGATTCTTCCAAATTTCTTTTCGAATGTATTTTTCCAGGTAGAACTTCAAATAAAGAGTGACATAATTGACTTATAATTGGGAAAAGTGTTGAATTGAAGGATGCAGTAAAACCACAATTATATCATAGAAATCCAACCTCTGAAAAGTGTTTCATGTTAAAAGAGATTTTCTCCCTTACTTTCAAAGTAAATAAATAATACCTGAATGTAAATGTTCAAAGCTATATCAAATCCTCAACCTAGGCTTGGTTATTTTGCTGCGGTGGTCATCTGCCTACCAGCTGAGATTTTAAAGGCCTTTGGTATAATCAATAAACCTGATTGTAAATGTCACCAGTCTTAATATCAAAGAAAAGTTCTTAAATGGACAGACAAAAATGATTAGAGAAAGCGAGCATCGATCTTGCTAACTACCGCATTCAAAGTGAGCGCTCTACCATTTCAGCTAATTCCCCATGGCTGCTCACTGAGGGAATTGAAATGATCTCTGGAGTATCATGTCTCAACAAATTTGATTGTTTCCATTTCTCTGTGATTTCTTATATTTTTTCCCAGGTTTTTAAAGATTTCCTAAAATATAGAAAAAATAAGCCTACTTATCAAGGGTAAATGTCTGTAATAATCATACAGGCTCTTTCCATGACAAATGTTTCAATTTCTGGTGAAAAAATGAAGTTTGACAGTATAGCTGATTCTTCCAAATTTCTTTTCGAATGTATTTTTGCCAGGTAGAACTTCAAAAAAAGAGTGACATAATTGACTTATAATTGTGAAAAGTGTTGAATTGAAGGATGCAGTAAAACCACTATTATATCATACAAATTGAACCTCTGAAAAGTGTTCAATGTTAAAAGAGATTTTCTCCCTTACTTTCCAAGTAAAAAAACAATGTGTTCAAAGCTATATCAAATCCTCAACCTAGGCTTGGTTTTTTTGCTGCGGTGGTCATCTGCCTACCAGCTGAGATTTTAAAGGCCTTTGTTATAATCAACAAACTTGATTGTAAATGTCACCAGTCTTAATATCAAATAAAAGTTCTTGAATGGACAGACAAAAGAATGTTTGGAGAATGTGAGCATTGATCTCGCTACCTCTTGCATGCTAAGCGAGTGCTCTACCATTTGAGCTAATTCCACATGCCTTCTTGCTGAGGGAATTGAAATGATCTCTGGAGTACCTTGTCTCAACATATTGATTGTTTCCATTTCTCTGTGATTTATAATCTTTTTTCCTAGGTTTTAATGATTTCCTATAATATAGAAAAAATAAGCCTACTTATCAAGGGTAAATGTCTGTAATAATCATACAGGCTCTTTCCATTACAAATGTTTCAATTTCTGGTAAAAAAATGAAGTTTCACAGTATAGCTGATTCTTCCAAATTTCTTTTCGAATGTATTTTTGCCAGGTAGAACTTCAAAAAAAGAGTGACATAATTGACTCATAATTGGGAAAAGTGTTGAATTGAAGGATGCAGTAAAACCACAATTATATCATAGAAATCCAACCTCTGAAAAGTGTTTCAAGTTAAAAGAGATTTTCTCCCTTACTTTCAAAGTAAATAAATAATATGTTCAAAGCTAGATCAAATCCTCAACCTAGGCTTGGTTATTTTGCTGCGGTGGTCATCTGCCTACCAGCTGAGATTTTAAAGGCCTTTGGTATAATCAATAAACCTGATTGTAAATGTCACCAGTCTTAATATCAAAGAAAAGTTCTTAAATGGACAGACAAAATTGATTGGAGAACGCGAGCATTGATCTTGCTACCTCTCACATGCAAAGCGAGCGCTCTACCATTTCAGCTAATTCCCCATGCCTTCTCATTGAGGGAATTGAAATGATCTCTGGAGTATCATGTGTCAACAAATTACATTGTTTCCATTTCTCTGTGATTTCTTATCTTTTTCCCCAGTTTTTTAAAGATTTCCTATAATATTGAAAAAATAAGCCTACTTATCAAGGGTAAATGTCTGTAATAATCATACAGGCTCTTTCCATTATAAATGTTTCAATTTCTGGTGAAATAATGAAGTTTGACATTATAGCTGATTCTTCCAAATTTCTTTTCAAATGTATTTTTTCAGGTAGAACTTCAAATAAAGAGTGACATAATTGACTTATAATTGGGAAAAGTGTTGAATTGAAGGATGCAGTAAAACCACAATTATATCATAGAAATCCAACCTCTGAAAAGTGTTTCATGTTAAAAGAGATTTTCTCCCTTACTTTCAAAGTAAATAAATAATACCTGATTGTAAATGTTCAAAGCTATATCAAATCCTCAACCTAGGCTTGGTTATTTTGCTGCGGTGGTCATCTGCCTACCAGCTGAGATTTAAAAGGCCTTTGGTATAATCAATAAACCTGATTGTAAATGTCACCAGTCTTAATATCAAAGAAAAGTTCTTGAATGGACGGACAAAAATGATTGGAGAATGCGAGCATCGATCTCGCTACCTCTCACATGCTAAGCGAGTGCTCTACCATTTGAGCTAATTCCCCATGCCTTCTCACTGATAGATTTGAAATGATCTCCTGAGTACCATGTCTCAACATATTTTAATGTTTCCATTTCTCTGTGATTTCTAATCTTTTTTCCCAGGTTTTTAAAGATTTCCTATAATATTGAAAAAATAAGCCTACTTATCAAGGGTAAATGTCTGTAATAATCATACATTCTCTTTCCATAACAAATGTTTCAATTTCTGGTGAAAAAATGAAGTTTGACAGTATAGCTGATTCTTTAAAATTTCTTTTCGAATGTATTTTTGCCAGGTAGAACTTCAAAAAAGAGTGACATAATTGACTTATAATTGGGAAAAGTAATGAATTGAAGGATGCAGTAAAACCACAATTATATCATATAAATTCAACCTCTAAAAAGTGTTCAATGTTAAAAGAGATTTTCTCCCTTACTTTCCAATTAAAAAAACAATATGTTCAAAGCTATATCAAATCCTCAACCTAAGCTTGGTTATTTTGCTGCGGTGGTCATCTGCCTACCAGCTGAGATTTTAAAGGCCTTTGGTATAATCAATAAACCTGCTTGTAAATGTCACTAGTCTTTATATCAAAGAAAAGTTCTTGAATGGACAGACAAAAATGTTTAGAGAATTTGAGCATCGATCTTGCTACCTCTCGCATGCAAAGCAAGCGCTCTATCATTTGAGCTAATTTCCCTTGCCTTCTCACTGAGGGAATTGAAATGATCTCTGGAGTATCATGTCTCAACAAATTTGATTGTTTACATTTCTCTGTGATTTCTTATCTTTTTTCCCAGGTTTTTAAATATTTCCTATAATATAGAAAAAATAAGCCTACTTATCATGGGTAAATGTCTGTAATAATCATACAGGCTCTTTCCATAACAAATGTTTCAATTTCTGGTGAAATAATGAAGTTTGACAGTATAGCTGATTTTTCTAAATTTCTTTTCAAATGTATTTTTCCAGGTAGAACTTCAAATAAAGAGTGACATAATTGACTTATAAATGGGAAAAGTGTTGAATTAAAGGATGCAGTTAAACCACTATTATATCATACAAATCAAACCTCTGAAAAGTGTTTAATGTTAAAAGAGATTTTCTCCCTGACTTTCAAAGTAAATAAATAACATGTTCCAAGCTATATCAATTCCTTAAACTAGGCTTGGTTATTTTGCTGCGGTGGTAATCTGCCTACCAGCTAAGATTTTAAAGGCCTTTGGTATAATCAATAAACCTGATTGTAAATGTCACCAGTCTTAATATCAAAGAAAAGTTCTTAAATGGATAGACAAAATTGATCGGAGAATGCGAGCATTGATCTTGCTACCTCTCACATGCAAAGCGAGTGCTCTACCATTTAAGCAAATTCCCCATGCCTTCACACTGAGGGAATTGTAATGATCTCTGGAGTATCATGTCTCAACAAATTTGATTGTTTCCATTTCTCTGTGATTTCTTATCTTTTTCCCCAGGTTTTTAAATATTTCCTATAATATAGAAAAAATAAGCCTACTTATCAAGGGTAAATGTCTGTAATACTCATACAGGCTCTTTCCATTATAAATGTTTCAATTTCTGGTGAAATAATGAAGTTTGACATTATAGCTGTTTCTTCTAAATTTATTTTCAAATGTATTTTTCCAGGTAGAACTTTAAATAAAGAGTGACATAATTGACTTATAAATGGGAAAAGTGTTGACTTGAAGGATGCAGTAAAACCACTATTATATCATACAAATCAAACCTTAGAAAAGTGTTCAATGTTAAAAGAGATTTTCTCCCTTAATTTCAAAGTAAATAAATAATATGTTCAAAGCTATATCAAATCCTCAACCTAGGCTTGGTTATTTTGCTGCGGTGGTCATCTGCCTACCAGCTGAGATTTTAAAGGCCTTTGGTATAATCAACAAACCTGATTCTAAATGTCACCAGTCTTAATATCAAAGAAAAGTTCTTAATTGGACAGACAAAAATGATTAGAGAATGCGAGCATTGATCTTGCTTACTATCGCATGCAAAGTGCGCGCTCTACCATTTCAGCTAATTCCCCAAGCCTTCTCACTGAGGGAATTGAAATGATCTCTGGAGTACCATGTCTCAACAAATTTGATTGTTTCCATTTCTCTGTGATTTCTTATCTTTTTTCCCAGGTTTTTAAAGATTTCCTATAATATAGAAAAAATAAGCCTACTTATCAAGGGTAAATGTCTGTAATAATCATACAGGCTCTTTACATTACAAATGTTTCAATTTCTGGTGAAAAAATGAAGTTAAACTGTATAGCTGATTCTTCCAAATTTCTTTTCGAATGTATTTTTGCCAGGTAGAACTTCAAAAAAAGAGTGACATAATTGACTTATAATTGTGAAAAGTGTTGAATTAAAGGATGCAGTAAAACCACTATTATATCAAAGAAATTGAACCTCTGAAAAGTGTTCAATGTTAAAAGAGATTTTCTCCCTTACTTTCCAAGTAAAAAAACAATGTGTTCAAAGCTATATTAAATCCTCAACCTAGGCTTGGTTTTTTTGCTGCGGTGGTCATCTGCCTACCAGCTGAGATATTAAAGGCCTTTGGTATAATCAACAAACTTGATTGTAAATGTCACCAGTCTTAATATCAAAGAAAAGTTCTTGAATGGACAGACAAAAATGATTGGAGAATGTGAGCATCGATCTTGCTAACTATCGCATGCAAAGTGAGCGCTCTACCATTTGAGCTAATTCCCCATGCCTCCTCACTGAGGGAATGGAAATGATCTCTGGAGTATCATGTCTCAACAAATTTGATTGTTTCCATTTCTCTGTGATTTCTTATGTTTTTTCCCAGGTTTTTAAAGATTTCCTATAATATAGAAAAAATAAGACTACTTATCAAGGGTAAATGTCTGTAATAATCATAGAGGCTCTTTCTATTACAAATGTTTCAATTTCTGGTGAAAAAATGAAGTTTGACAGTATAGCTGATTCTTCCAAATTTCTTTTCGAATGTATTTTTCCAGGTAGAACTTTAAATAAAGAGTGACATAATTGTCTTATAAATGGGAAAAGTGTTGAATTGAAGGATACAGTAAAACCACTATTATATCATACAAATCAAACCTCTGAAAAGTGTTCAATGTTAAAAGAGATTTTCTCCCTTACTTTCAAAGCAAATAAATAATATGTTCAAAGCTATATCAAATCCTCAACCTAGGCTTGGTTATTTTGCTGCGGTGGTCATCTGCCTACCAGCTGAGATTTTAAAGGCCTTTGGTATAATCAATAAACCTGATTACAAATGTCACCAGTCTTAATTTCAAAGAAAAGTTCTTGAATGGACAGACAAAAATCTTTGGAGAATGCAAGCATCGATCTCGCTACCTCTTGCATGCAAAGTGAGCGCTCTACCATTTGAGCTAATTCCCCATGCCTACTCCCTCAGGGAAATGAAATGATCTCTGGAGTATTATGTCTCAACAAATTTGATTGTTTCCATTTCTCTGTGATTTCTTATCTTTTTCCCCAGGTTTTTAAAGATTTCCTATAATATAGAAAAAATAAGCCTACTTATCAAGGGTAAATGTCTGTAATAATCATACAGGCTCTTTCCATTATAAATGTTTCAATTTCTGGTGAAAAAATGAAGTTTAACAGTATAGCTGATTCTTCCAAATTTCTTTTCGAATGTATTTTTCCAGGTAGAACTTCAAATAAAGAGTGACATAATTGACTTATAAATGGGAAAAGTGTTGAATTGAAGGATGCAGTAAAACCACTATTATATCATACAAATCAAACCTCTGAAAAGTGTTCAATGTTAATAGAGATTTTCTCCCTTACTTTCAAAGTAAATAAATAATATGTTCAAAGCTATATCAAATCCTCAAAGTAGGCTTGGTTATTTTGCTGTGGTGGTCATCTGCCTACAAGCTGAGATTTTAAAGGCCTTTGGTATAATCAATAAACCTGATTGTAAATGTCATCAGTCTTAATATCAAAGAAAAGTTCTTGAATGGACAGACAAAAATGATTGGAGAATGCGAGCATCGATCTCGCTACCTCTCACATGCTAAGTAAGTGCTTTACCATTTTAGCTAATTCCCCATGCCTTCTCATGGAAGGAATTGAAATGATCTCTTGAGTATAATGTCTCAACAAATTTGATTGTTTACATTTTTCTGTAATTTCTTATCTTTTTTCCCAGGTTTTTAAAGATTTCCTATAATATAGAAATAATAAGCCTACTTATCAAGGGTAAATGTCTGTAATAATCATACAGGCTCTTTCCATAACAAATGTTTCAATTTCTGGTGAAAAATGAAGTTTGACAGTATAGCTGATTCTTCCAAATTTCTTTTCGAATGTATTTTTTCAGGTAGAACTTCAAATAAAGAGTGACATAATTGACTTATAAATAGGAAAAGTGTTGAATTGAAGGATGCAGTAAAACCAATATTATATCATATAAATCAAACCTCTGAAAAGTGTTCAATGTTAATCGAGATTTTCTCCCTTACTTTCTAAGTAAATAAATGATATGTTCAAAGCTATATCAAATCCTCAATCTAGGCTTGGTTATTTTGCTGTGGTGGTCATCTGCCTACCAGCTGAGATTTTAAAGGCCTTTGGTATAATCAACAAACCTGATTGTATATGTCACCAGTCTTAATATCAAAGAAAAGTTCTTGAATGGACGGACAAAAGATTGTTAGGAGAATGCGAGCATCGATCTCGCTACCTCTCACATGCAAAGCGAGCGCTCTACCATTTGAGCTAATTCCCCATGCCTTCTCACTGAGGGTATTGAAATGATCTCTGGAGTATCATGTCTCAAAAAGTGTGATTGTTTCAATTTCTCTGTCATTTCTAATCTTTTTTCCCAGGTTTTTAAAGATTTCCTATAATATAGAAAAAATAAGCCTACTTATCAAGGGTAAATGTCTGTAATAATTATACAGGCTCTTTCCATAACAAATGTTTCAATTTCTGGTGAAATAATGAAGTTTGACAGTATAGCTGATTCTTCCAAATTTCTTTTTGAATGTATTTTTCCAGGTAGAACTTTAAATAAAGAGGGACATAATTGACTTATAAATGGAAAAAGTGTTGAATTGAAGGATACAGTAAAACCACTATTATATCATACAAATCAAACCTCTGAAAAGTGTTCAATGTTAAAAGAGATTTTCTCCCTGACTTTCAAAGTAAATAAATAATATGTTCAAAGCTATATCAAATCCTCAACCTAGGCTTGGTTATTTTGCTGCGGTGGTCATCTGCCTACCAGCTGAGATTTTAAAAGCCTTTGGTATAATCAATAAACCTGATTGTAAATGTCACCAGTCTTAATTTCAAAGAAAAGTACTTGAATGGACAGACAGAAATCTTTGGAGAATGCAAGCATTGATCTCGCTACCACTCGCATGCAAAGCGAGCGCTCTACCATTTGAGCTAATTCCCCATGCCTACTCAGTTAGGGAAATGAAATGATCTCTGGAGTATAATGTCTCAACAAATTTGATTTTTTCCATTTCTCTGTGATTTCTTATCTTTTTCCCCAGGTTTTTAAAGATTTCCTATAATATAGAAAAAATAAGCCTACTTATCAAGGGTAAATGTCTGTAATAATCATACAGGCTCTTTCCATTACAAATAATTCAATTTCTGGTGAAAAAATTAAGTTTGACAGTATAGCTGATTCTTCCAAATTTCTTTTCGAATGTATTTTTGCCAGGTAGAACTTCGAAAAAAGAGTGACATAATTGACTTATAATTGGGAAAAGTGTTGAATTAAAGGATGCAGTAAAACCACAATTATATCATAGAAATTGAACCTCTGAAAAGTGTTCAATGTTAAAAGAGATTTTCTCCCTTACTTTCCAAGTAAAAAAACAATATGTTCAAAGCTATATCAAATCCTCAACCTAGGCTTGGTTATTTTGCTGCGGTGGTCATCTGCCTACCAGCTGAGATTTTAAAGGCCTTTGGTATAATCAACAAACCTGATTGTATATGTCACCAGTCTTAATATCAAAGAAAAGTTCTTGAATGGACGGACAAAAGATTGTTTGGAGAATGCGAGCATCGATCTCGCTACCTCTCACATGCAAAGCGAGCGCTCTACCATTTGAGCTAATTCCCCATGCCTACTCACTGATAGAATTGAAATGATATCTGGAGTACCATGTCTCAACATATTTGATTGTTTCCATTTCTCTGTCATTTCTAATCTTTTTTCCCAGGTTTTTAAAGATTTCCTATAATATTGAAAAAATAAGCCTACTTATCAAGGGTAAATGTCTGTAATAATCATACATTCTCTTTCCATAACAAATGTTTCAATTTCTGGTGAAAAAATGAAGTTTCACAGTATAGCTGATTCTTCCAAATTTCTTTTTGAATGTATTTTTCTTGGTAGAACTTCACCGTTGATATGCATGAAGGTACTTGGATCAGAGGTACCCCACACCTCAAGAGGATGGATTAGATAATGTCTAAAATTTGATATGAAATTCAGTCATCTACATCCCTGGGTGGGCTTGAACCACCAACCTTTTGGTTAATAGCCGAACGTGCTAACCAATTGCGCCACAGAGACAAATTGCAGCATGTTCATGACATGGGCTGAAATGCATTATTCCGGACAAATTTCATGACAGAATGCTGCTGGCAGTCTTTATGTCAAAATCAACATACTTTCTTTTCTTTACCCTAACAGTGCTCTGGTTACATAGGTAAAAATCACCCTTGCCCATAGCAAAACAATGCAGGTTTCCAAAATGATAAATCTAGTCCACATATTCATGGTGAGATGGGACAATGATGGAGTCCAAAATTTTTTCACACTTAAAAAAAAAAAAAAAAAAAAGCGGAGCGACACTTGGATAGCTGAAATGGTGTAGAGCAGTTTATTTTTCTTCCTGTGAACTTGTTTTTTCTTGGGAGACACTATACTGTGGAAACATTTAGCTGCCATTGCATATGGAATTAGTTTTTGGCAACAATAGAAGAACAAATGCTTGTGCACAGGCAAAGCGAGCGCTCTACTATTTGAGCTAATTCCCCATGCCTTCTCACTGATAGAATTGAAATGATCTCTGGAGTACAATGTCTCATAATATTTGATTGTTTCGATTTCTCTGTCATTTCTAATCTTTTCTCCTGGGTTTTTAAA
Source organism: Mixophyes fleayi (assembly GCF_038048845.1). Taxonomy (NCBI): domain Eukaryota; kingdom Metazoa; phylum Chordata; class Amphibia; order Anura; family Limnodynastidae; genus Mixophyes; species Mixophyes fleayi. The sequence continues at coordinate 7,638,174 of NC_134404.1, read as the reverse complement.
TATTTCCTATAATATTGAAAAAAATAAGCCTACTTATCAAGGGTAAATGTCTGTAATAATCATATATTCTCTTTCCATAACAAATGTTTCAATTTCTGGTGAAAAAATGAAGTTTGACAGTATAGCTGATTCTTCCAAATTTCTTTTTAAATGTATTTTTCATAGTAGAACTTCAAATAAAAAGTGACATAATTGACTTCTAAATGGGAAAAGTGTTGAATTGAAAGGATGCAGTAAAACCACTATTATATTATACAAATCAAACCTCTGAAAAGTGTTCAATGTTAATCGAGATTTTCTCCCTTACTTTCAAAGTAAATAAATGATATGTTCAAAGCTATATCAAATCCTCAACCTGGGCTTGGTTATTTTGCTGCGGTGGTCATCTGCCTACCAGCTGAGATTTTAAAGGCCTTTGGTATAATCAATAAACTTGATTGTAAATGTCACCAGTCTTAATATCAAAGAAAAGTTCTTGAATGGACAGACAAAAGATTGTTTGGAGAATGTGAGCATCGATCTCGCTACCTCTCACATGCAAAGCGAGCGCTCTACCATTTGAGCTAATTCCCCATGCCTTCTCACTGATAGAATTGAAATGATCTCTGGAGTACAATGTCTCAACATATTTGATTGTTTCGATTTCTCTGTCATTTCTAATCTTTTTTCCCGGGTTTTTAAAGATTTAGTATAATATTGAAAAAATAAGCCTACTTATCAAGGGTAAATGTCTGTAATAATCATACATTCTCTTTCCATAACAAATGTTTCAGTTTCTGGTGAAAAAATGAAGTTTGACAGTATAGCTAATTCTTCCTAATTTCTTTTCGAATGTATTTTTGCCAGGTAGAACTTCAAATAAAGAGTGACATAATTGACTTATAAATGGGAAAAGTGTTGAATTGAAAGGATGCAGTAAAACCACTATTATATCATACAAATCAAACCTCTGAAAAGTGTTCAATGTTAATCGAGATTTTCTCCCTTACTTTCAAAGTAAATAAATGATATGTTCAAAGCTATATCAAATCCTCAACCTAGGCTTGGTTATTTTGCCGCTTTGGTCATCTGCCTACCAGCTGAGATTTTAAAGGCCTTTGGTATAATCAATAAACCTGATTGTAAATGTCACCAGTCTTAATATCAAAGAAAAGTTCTTGAATGGACAGACAAAAGATTGTTTGGAGAATGTGAGCATCGATCTCGCTACCTCTCACATGCAAAGCGAGCGCTCTACCATTTGAGCTAATTCCCCATGCCTTCTCACTGATAGAATTGAAATGATCTCTGGAGAACAATGTCTCAACATATTTGATTGTTTCGATTTCTCTGCCATTTCTAATCTTTTTCCCCGGGTTTTTAAAGATTTTCTATAATATAGAAAAAATAAGCCTACTTATCAAGGGTAAATGTCTGTAATAATCATACAGGCTCTTTCCATTACAAATGTTTCAATTTCTGGTGAAAAAATGAAGTTTGACAGTATAGCTGATTCTTCCAAATTTCTTTTCGAATGTATTTTTGCCAGGTAGAACTTCGAAAAAAGAGTGACATAATTGACTTATAATTGGGAAAAGTGTTGAATTAAAGGATGCAGTAAAACCACAATTATATCATAGAAATTGAACCTCTGAAAAGTGTTCAATGTTAAAAGAGATTTTCTCCCTTACTTTCCAAGTAAAAAAACAATATGTTCAAAGCTATATAAAATCCTCAACCTAGGCTTGGTTATTTTGCTGCGGTGGTCATCTGCCTACCAGCTGAGATTTTAAAGGCCTTTGGTATAATCAATAAACCTGATTATAAATGTCACCAGTCTTAATTTCAAAGAAAAGTTCTTGAATGGACAGACAAAAATCTTTGGAGAATGCAAGCATCGATCTCGCTACCTCTCGCATGCAAAGCGAGCGCTCTACCATTTGAGCTAATTCCCCATGCCTACTCCCTCAGGGAAATGAAATGATCTCTGGAGTATTATGTCTCAACAAATTTGATTTTTTCCATTTCTCTGTGATTTCTTATCTTTTTCCCCAGGTTTTTAAAGATTTCCTATAATATAGAAAAAATAAGCCTACTTATCAAGGGTAAATGTCTGTAATAATCATACAGGCTCTTTCCATTATAAATGTTTCAATTTCTGGTGAAAAAATGAAGTTTAACAGTATAGCTGATTCTTCCAAATTTCTTTTCGAATGTATTTTTCCAGGTAGAACTTCAAATAAAGAGTGACATAATTGACTTATAAATGGGAAAAGTGTTGAATTGAAGGATGCAGTAAAACCACAATTATATCATACAAATTGAACCTCTGAAAAGTGTTCAATGTTAAAATAGATTTTCTCCCTTACTTTCCAAGTAAAAAAACAATATGTTCAAAGCTATATCAATCCCTCAACCTAGGCTTGGATATTTTGCTGCGGTGGTCATCTGCCTACCAGCTGAGATTTTAAAGGCCTTTGGTATAATCAATAAACCTGATTGTAAATGTGACCAGTCTTAATATCAAAGAAAAGTTCTTGAATGGACAGACAAAAATGTTTGGAGAATGCGAGCATCGATCTCGCTACCTCTCACATGCGAAGCGAGCGCTCTACCATTTGAGCTAATTCCCCATGCATTCTCACTGAGGGTATTGAAATGATCTCTGGAGTGTCATGTCTCAAAAAGTGTGATTGTTTCAATTTCTCTGTCATTTCTAATCTTTTTTCCCAGGTTTTTAAAGATGTCTTATAATAATAAAAAAATAAGCCTACTTATCAAGGGTAAATGTCTGTAATAATCATACAGGCTCTTTCCATTACAAATGTTTCAATTTCTGGTGAAATAATGAAGTTTGACAGTATAGCTGATTCTTCCAAATTTCTTTTCGAATGTATTTTTCCAGGTAGAACTTTAAATAAAGAGTGACATAATTGTCTTATAAATGGGAAAAGTGTTGAATTGAAGGATACAGTAAAACCACTATTATATCATACAAATCAAACCTCTGAAAAGTGTTCAATGTTAAAAGAGATTTTCTCCCTTACTTTCAAAGTAAATAAATAATATGTTCAAAGCTATATCAAATCCTCAACCTAGGCTTGGTTATTTTGCTGCGGTGGTCATCTGCCTACCAGCTGAGATTTTAAAGGCCTTTGGTATAATCAATAAACCTGATTACAAATGTCACCAGTCTTAATTTCAAAGAAAAGTTCTTGAATGGACAGACAAAAATCTTTGGAGAATGCAAGCATCGATCTCGCTACCTCTTGCATGCAAAGCGAGCGCTCTACCATTTGAGCTAATTCCCCATGCCTATTCCCTCAGGGAAATGAAATGATCTCTGGAGTATTATGTCTCAACAAATTTGATTGTTTCCATTTCTCTGTGATTTCTTATCTTTTTCCCCAGGTTTTTAAAGATTTCCTATAATATAGAAAAAATAAGCCTACTTATCAAGGGTAAATGTCTGTAATAATCATACAGGCTCTTTCCATTATAAATGTTTCAATTTCTGGTGAAAAAATGAAGTTTAACAGTATAGCTGATTCTTCCAAATTTCTTTTCGAATGTATTTTTCCAGGTAGAACTTCAAATAAAGAGTGACATAATTGACTTATAAATGGGAAAAGTGTTGAATTGAAGGATGCAGTAAAACCACTATTATATCATACAAATCAAACCTCTGAAAAGTGTTCAATGTTAATAGAGATTTTCTCCCTTACTTTCAAAGTAAATAAATAATATGTTCAAAGCTATATCAAATCCTCAAAGTAGGCTTGGTTATTTTGCTGTGGTGGTCATCTGCCTACAAGCTGAGATTTTAAAGGCCTTTGGTATAATCAATAAACCTGATTGTAAATGTCATCAGTCTTAATATCAAAGAAAAGTTCTTGAATGGACAGACAAAAATGATTGGAGAATGCGAGCATCGATCTCGCTACCTCTCACATGCTAAGTAAGTGCTTTACCATTTTAGCTAATTCCCCATGCCTTCTCATGGAAGGAATTGAAATGATCGCTTGAGTATAATGTCTCAACAAATTTGATTGTTTACATTTTTCTGTAATTTCTTATCTTTTTTCCCAGGTTTTTAAAGATTTCCTATAATATAGAAATAATAAGCCTACTTATCAAGGGTAAATGTCTGTAATAATCATACAGGCTCTTTCCATAACAAATGTTTCAATTTCTGGTGAAAAATGAAGTTTGACAGTATAGCTGATTCTTCCAAATTTCTTTTCGAATGTATTTTTTCAGGTAGAACTTCAAATAAAGAGTGACATAATTGACTTATAAATAGGAAAAGTGTTGAATTGAAGGATGCAGTAAAACCAATATTATATCATATAAATCAAACCTCTGAAAAGTGTTCAATGTTAATCGAGATTTTCTCCCTTACTTTCTAAGTAAATAAATGATATGTTCAAAGCTATATCAAATCCTCAATCTAGGCTTGGTTATTTTGCTGTGGTGGTCATCTGCCTACCAGCTGAGATTTTAAAGGCCTTTGGTATAATCAACAAACCTGATTGTATATGTCACCAGTCTTAATATCAAAGAAAAGTTCTTGAATGGACGGACAAAAGATTGTTTGGAGAATGCGAGCATCGATCTCGCTACCTCTCACATGCAAAGCGAGCGCTCTACCATTTGAGCTAATTCCCCATGCCTTCTCACTGAGGGTATTGAAATGATCTCTGGAGTATCATGTCTCAAAAAGTGTGATTGTTTCAATTTCTCTGTCATTTCTAATCTTTTTTCCCAGGTTTTTAAAGATTTCCTATAATATAGAAAAAATAAGCCTACTTATCAAGGGTAAATGTCTGTAATAATTATACAGGCTCTTTCCATAACAAATGTTTCATTTTCTGGTGAAATAATGAAGTTTGACAGTATAGCTGATTCTTCCAAATTTCTTTTTGAATGTATTTTTCCAGGTAGAACTTCAAATAAAGAGTGACATAATTGACTTATAAATAGGAAAAGTGTTGAATTGAAGGATGCAGTAAAACCAATATTATATCATATAAATCAAACCTCTGAAAAGTGTTCAATGTTAATCGAGATTTTCTCCCTTACTTTCAAAGTAAATAAATGATATGTTCAAAGCTATATCAAATCCTCAATCTAGGCTTGGTTATTTTGCTGTGGTGGTCATCTGCCTACAAGCTGAGATTTTAAAGGCCTTTGGTATAATCAACAAACCTGATTGTATATGTCACCAGTCTTAATATCAAAGAAAAGTTCTTGAATGGACGGACAAAAGATTGTTTGGAGAATGCGAGCATCGATCTCGCTACCTCTCACATGCAAAGCGAGCGCTCTACCATTTGAGCTAATTCCCCATGCCTACTCACTGATAGAATTGAAATGATATCTGGAGTACCATGTCTCAACATATTTGATTGTTTCCATTTCTCTGTCATTTCTAATCTTTTTTCCCAGGTTTTTAAAGATTTCCTGTAATATTGAAAAAATAAGCCTACTTATCAAGGGTAAATGTCTGTAATAATCATACATTCTCTTTCCATAACAAATGTTTCAATTTCTGGTGAAAAAATGAAGTTTCACAGTATAGCTGATTCTTCCAAATTTCTTTTTGAATGTATTTTTCTTGGTAGAACTTCACCGTTGATAGGCATGAAGGTACTTGGATCAGAGGTACCCCACACCTCAAGAGGATGGATTAGATAATGTCTAAAATTTGATATGAAATTCAGTCATCTACATCCCTGGGTGGGCTTGAACCACCAACCTTTTGGTTAATAGCCGAAAGTGCTAACCAATTGCGCCACAGAGACAAATTGCAGCATGTTCATGACATGGGCTGAAATGCATTATTCCGGACAAATTTCATGACAGAATGCTGCTGGCAGTCTTTATGTCAAAATCAACATACTTTCTTTTCTTTACCCTAACAGTGCTCTGGTTACATAGGTAAAAATCACCCTTGCCCATAGCAAAACAATGCAGGTTTCCAAAATGATAAATCTAGTCCACATATTCATGGTGAGATGGGACAATGATGGAGTCCAAAATTTTTTCACACTTAAAAAAAAAAAAAAAAAAAAGCGGAGCGACACTTGGATAGCTGAAATGGTGTAGAGCAGTTTATTTTTCTTCCTGTGAACTTGTTTTTTCTTGGGAGACACTATACTGTGGAAACATTTAGCTGCCATTGCATATGGAATTAGTTTTTGGCAACAATAGAAGAACAAATGCTTGTGCACAGGCAAAGCGAGCGCTCTACTATTTGAGCTAATTCCCCATGCCTTCTCACTGATAGAATTGAAATGATCTCTGGAGTACAATGTCTCATAATATTTGATTGTTTCGATTTCTCTGTCATTTCTAATCTTTTTTCCTGGGTTTTTAAATATTTCCTATAATATTGAAAAAAATAAGCCTACTTATCAAGGGTAAATGTCTGTAATAATCATATATTCTCTTTCCATAACAAATGTTTCAATTTCTGGTGAAAAAATGAAGTTTGACAGTATAGCTGATTCTTCCAAATTTCTTTTTAAATGTATTTTTCATAGTAGAACTTCAAATAAAAAGTGACATAATTGACTTCTAAATGGGAAAAGTGTTGAATTGAAAGGATGCAGTAAAACCACTATTATATTATACAAATCAAACCTCTGAAAAGTGTTCAATGTTAATCGAGATTTTCTCCCTTACTTTCAAAGTAAATAAATGATATGTTCAAAGCTATATCAAATCCTCAACCTGGGCTTGGTTATTTTGCTGCGGTGGTCATCTGCCTACCAGCTGAGATTTTAAAGGCCTTTGGTATAATCAATAAACTTGATTGTAAATGTCACCAGTCTTAATATCAAAGAAAAGTTCTTGAATGGACAGACAAAAGATTGTTTGGAGAATGTGAGCATCGATCTCGCTACCTCTCACATGCAAAGCGAGCGCTCTACCATTTGAGCTAATTCCCCATGCCTTCTCACTGATAGAATTGAAATGATCTCTGGAGTACAATGTCTCAACATATTTGATTGTTTCGATTTCTCTGTCATTTCTAATCTTTTTTCCCGGGTTTTTAAAGATTTAGTATAATATTGAAAAAATAAGCCTACTTATCAAGGGTAAATGTCTGTAATAATCATACATTCTCTTTCCATAACAAATGTTTCAGTTTCTGGTGAAAAAATGAAGTTTGACAGTATAGCTAATTCTTCCTAATTTCTTTTCGAATGTATTTTTGCCAGGTAGAACTTCAAATAAAGAGTGACATAATTGACTTATAAATGGGAAAAGTGTTGAATTGAAAGGATGCAGTAAAACCACTATTATATCATACAAATCAAACCTCTGAAAAGTGTTCAATGTTAATCGAGATTTTCTCCCTTACTTTCAAAGTAAATAAATGATATGTTCAAAGCTATATCAAATCCTCAACCTAGGCTTGGTTATTTTGCCGCTTTGGTCATCTGCCTACCAGCTGAGATTTTAAAGGCCTTTGGTATAATCAATAAACCTGATTGTAAATGTCACCAGTCTTAATATCAAAGAAAAGTTCTTGAATGGACAGACAAAAGATTGTTTGGAGAATGTGAGCATCGATCTCGCTACCTCTCACATGCAAAGCGAGTGCTCTACCATTTGAGCTAATTCCCCATGCCTTCTCACTGATAGAATTGAAATGATCTCTGGAGAACAATGTCTCAACATATTTGATTGTTTCGATTTCTCTGCCATTTCTAATCTTTTTCCCCGGGTTTTTAAAGATTTTCTATAATATAGAAAAAATAAGCCTACTTATCAAGGGTAAATGTCTGTAATAATCATACAGGCTCTTTCCATTACAAATGTTTCAATTTCTGGTGAAATAATGAAGTTTGACAGTATAGCTGATTCTTCCAAATTTCTTTTTGAATGTATTTTTCCAGGTAGAACTTTAAATAAAGAGTGACATAATTGACTTATAAATGGGAAAAGTGTTGAATTGAAGGATACAGTAAAACCACTATTATATCATACAAATCAAACCTCTGAAAAGTGTTCAATGTTAAAAGAGATTTTCTCCCTGACTTTCAAAGTAAATAAATAATATGTTCAAAGCTATATCAAATCCTCAACCTAGGCTTGGTTATTTTGCTGCGGTGGTCATCTGCCTACCAGCTGAGATTTTAAAAACCTTTGGTATAATCAATAAACCTGATTGTATATGTCACCAGTCTTAATTTCAAAGAAAAGTACTTGAATGGACGGACAAAAATCTTTGGAGAATGCAAGCATTGATCTCGCTATCTCTCGCATGCAAAGCGAGCGCTCTACCATTTGAGCTAATTCCCCATGCCTACTCACTTAGGGAAATGAAATGATCTCTGGAGTATAATGTCTCAACAAATTTGATTTTTTCCATTTCTCTGTGATTTCTTATCTTTTTCCCCAGGTTTTTAAAGATTTCCTATAATATAGAAAAAATAAGCCTACTTATCAAGGGTAAATGTCTGTAATAATCATACAGGCTCTTTCCATTATAAATGTTTCAATTTCTGGTGAAAAAATGAAGTTTGACAGTATAGCTGATTCTTCCAAATTTCTTTTTGAATGTATTTTTGCCAGGTAGAACTTCGAAAAAAGAGTGACATAATTGACTTATAATTGGGAAAAGTGTTGAATTAAAGGATGCAGTAAAACCACAATTATATCATAGAAATTGAACCTCTGAAAAGTGTTCAATGTTAAAAGAGATTTTCTCCCTTACTTTCCAAGTAAAAAAACAATATGTTCAAAGCTATATCAAATCCTCAACCTAGGCTTGGTTATTTTGCTGCGGTGGTCATCTGCCTACCAGCTGAGATTTTAAAGGCCTTTGGTATAATCAATAAACCTGATTATAAATGTCACCAGTCTTAATTTCAAAGAAAAGTTCTTGAATGGACAGACAAAAATCTTTGGAGAATGCAAGCATTGATCTCGCTACCTCTCGCATGCAAAGCGAGCGCTCTACCATTTGAGCTAATTCCCCATGCCTACTCCCTCAGGGAAATGAAATGATCTCTGGAGTATTATGTCTCAACAAATTTGATTTTTTCCATTTCTCTGTGATTTCTTATCTTTTTCCCCAGGTTTTTAAAGATTTCCTATAATATAGAAAAAATAAGCCTACTTATCAAGGGTAAATGTCTGTAATAATCATACAGGCTCTTTCCATTATAAATGTTTCAATTTCTGGTGAAAAAATGAAGTTTAACAGTATAGCTGATTCTTCCAAATTTCTTTTCGAATGTATTTTTCCAGGTAGAACTTCAAATAAAGAGTGACATAATTGACTTATAAATGGGAAAAGTGTTGAATTGAAGGATGCAGTAAAACCACTATTATATCATACAAATCAAACCTCTAAAAAGTGTTCAATGTTAAAAGAGATTTTCTCCCTTACTTTCAAAGTAAATAAATAATATGTTCAAAGCTATATCAAATCCTCAAAGTAGGCTTGGTTATTTTGCTGTGGTGGTCATCTGCCTACAAGCTGAGATTTTAAAGGCCTTTGGTATAATCAATAAACCTGATTGTAAATGTCACCAGTCTTAATATCAAAGAAAAGTTCTTGAATGGACAGACAAAAATGATTGGAGAATGCGAGCATCGATCTCGCTACCTCTCACATGCTAAGTAAGTGCTTTACCATTTTAGCTAATTCCCCATGCCTTCTCATGGAAGGAATTGAAATGATCTCTGGAGTATAATGTCTCAACAAATTTGATTGTTTACATTTTTCTGTAATTTCTTATCTTTTTTCCCAGGTTTTTAAAGATTTCCTATAATATAGAAATAATAAGCCTACTTATCAAGGGTAAATGTCTGTAATAATCATACAGGCTCTTTCCATAACAAATGTTTCAATTTCTGGTGAAAAAATGAAGTTTGACAGTATAGCTGATTCTTCCAAATTTGTTTTCGAAAGTATTTTTCCAGGTAGAACTTCAAATAAAGAGTGACATAATTGACTTATAAATAGGAAAAGTGTTGAATTGAAGGATGCAGTAAAACCAATATTATATCATATAAATCAAACCTCTGAAAAGTGTTCAATGTTAATCGAGATTTTCTCCCTTACTTTCAAAGTAAATAAATGATATGTTCAAAGCTATATCAAATCCTCAATCTAGGCTTGGTTATTTTGCTGTGGTGGTCATCTGCCTACCAGCTGAGATTTTAAAGGCCTTTGGTATAATCAACAAACCTGATTGTATATGTCACCAGTCTTAATATCAAAGAAAAGTTCTTGAATGGACGGACAAAAGATTGTTTGGAGAATGCGAGCATTGATCTCACTACCTCTCACATGCAAAGCGAGCGCTCTACCATTTGAGCTAATTCCCCATGCCTACTCACTGATAGAATTGAAATGATATCTAGAGTACCATGTCTCAACATATTTGATTGTTTCCATTTCTCTGTCATTTCTAATCTTTTTTCCCAGGTTTTTAAAGATTTCCTATAATATTGAAAAAATAAGCCTACTTATCAAGGGTAAATGTCTGTAATAATCATACATTCTCTTTCCATAACAAATGTTTCAATTTCTGGTGAAAAAATGAAGTTTCACAGTATAGCTGATTCTTCCAAATTTCTTTTTGAATGTATTTTTCTTGGTAGAACTTCACCGTTGATAGGCATGAAGGTACTTGGATCAGAGGTACCCCACACCTCAAGAGGATGGATTAGATAATGTCTAAAATTTGATATGAAATTCAGTCATCTACATCCCTGGGTGGGCTTGAACCACCAACCTTTTGGTTAATAGCCGAACGTGCTAACCAATTGCGCCACAGAGACAAATTGCAGCATGTCCATGACATGGGCTGAAATGCATTATTCCGGACAAATTTCATGACAGAATGCTGCTGGCAGTCTTTATGTCAAAATCAACATACTTTCTTTTCTTTACCCTAACAGTGCTCTGGTTACATAGGTAAAAATCGCCCTTGCCCATAGCAAAACAATGCAGGTTTCCAAAATGATAAATCTAGTCCACATATTCATGGTGAGATGGGACAATGATGGAGTCCAAAATTTTTTCACACTTAAAAAAAAAAAGCGGAGCGACACTTGGATAGCTGAAATGGTGTAGAGCAGTTTATTTTTCTTCCTGTGAACTTGTTTTTTTTTGGGAGACACTATACTGTGGAAACATTTAGCTGCCATTGCATATGGAATTAGTTTTTGGCAACAATAGAAGAACAAATGCTTGTGCACAGGCAAAGCGAGCGCTCTACTATTTGAGCTAATTCCCCATGCCTTCTCACTGATAGAATTGAAATGATCTCTGGAGTACAATGTCTCATAATATTTGATTGTTTCGATTTCTCTGTCATTTCTAATCTTTTTTCCCGGGTTTTTAAAGATTACCTATAATATTGAAAAAAATAAGCCTACTTATCAAGGGTAAATGTCTTTAATAATCATATATTCTCTTTCCATAACAAATGTTTCAATTTCTGGTGAAAAAATGAAGTTTGACAGTATTGCTGATTCTTCCAAATTTCTTTTTAAATGTATTTTTCATAGTAGAACTTCAAATAAAGAGTGACATAATTGACTTCTAAATGGGAAAAGTGTTGAATTGAAGGATGCAGTAAAACCACTATTATATCATATAAATCAAACCTCTGAAAAGTGTTCAATGTTAATCGAGATTTTATCCCTGACTTTCAAAGCAAATAAATGATATGTTCAAAGCTATATCAAATCCTCAACCTAGGCTTGGTTATTTTGCTGCGGTGGTCATCTGCCTACCAGCTGAGATTTTAAAGGCCTTTGGTATAATCAATAAACCTGATTGTAAATGTCACCAGTCTTAATATCAAAGAAAAGTTCTTGAATGGACAGACAAAAGATTGTTTGGAGAATGCGAGCATCGATCTCGCTACCTCTCACATGCAAAGCGAGCGCTCTACCATTTGAGCTAATTCCCCATGCCTTTTCACTGATAGAATTGAAATGATCTCTGGAGAACAATGTCTCAACATATTTGATTGTTTCGATTTCTCTGCCATTTCTAATCTTTTTTCCCGGGTTTTTAAAGATTTTCTATAATATTGAAAAAATAAGACTACTTATCAAGGGTAAATGTCTGTAATAATCATACATTCTCTTTCCATAACAAATGTTTCAATTTCTGGTAAAAAAATGAAGTTTGACAGTATAGCTGATTCTTCCAAATTTCTTTTCGAATGTATTTTTCCAGGTAGAACTTCAAATAAAGAGTGACATAAGTGACTTATAAATGGGAAAAGTGTTGAATTGAAGGATGCAGTAAAACCACTATTATATCATACAAATAAAACCTCTGAAAAGTGTTCAATGTTAATCGAGATTTTCTCCCTTACTTTCAAAGTAAATAAATGATATGTTCAAAGCTATATCAAATCCTCAACCTAGGCTTGGTTATTTTGCTGCAGTGGTCATCTGCCTACCAGCTGAGATTTTAAAGGCCTTTGGTATAATCAATAAACCTGATTGTAAATGTCACCAGTCTTAATATCAAAGAAAATTTCTCGAATGGACAGACAAAAGATTGTTTGAAGAATGCGAGCATCGATCTCATGACCTTTCACATGCAAAGCGAGCACTCTACCATTTGAGCTAATTCCCCATGCCTTCTCACTGATAGAATTGAAATGATGTCTGGAGTACAATGTCTCAACATATTTGATTGTTTCGATTTCTCTGTCATTTCTAATCTTTTTTCCCGGGTTTTTAAAAATTTTCTATAATATTGAAAAAATAAGCCTACTTATCAAGGGTAAATGTCTGAAATAATCATACATTCTCTTTCCATAACAAATGTTTCAATTTCTGGTGAAAAAATGAAGTTTGACAGTATAGCTAATTCTTCCAAATTTCTTTTCGAATGTATTTTTTCAGGTAGAACTTTAAATAAAGAGTGACATAATTGACTTATAAATGGGAAAAGTGTTGAATTGAAGGATGCAGTAAAACCACTATTATATCATACAAATCAAACATCTGAAAAGTGTTCAATGTTAATCGAGATTTTCTCCCTTACTTTCAAAGTAAATAAATGATATGTTCAAAGCTATATCAAATCCTCAACCTAGGCTTGGTTATTTTGCTGCGGTGGTCATCTGCCTACCAGCTGAGATTTTAAAGGCCTTTGGTATAATCAATAAACCTGATTGTAAATGTCACCAGTCTTAATATCAAAGAAAAGTTCTTGAATGGAAAGACAAAAATGATTGGAGAATGCGAGCAACGATCTCGCTACCTCTCACATGCAAAGCGAGCGCTCTACCATTTCAGCTAATTCCCCATGCCTTCTCACGGATAGAATTGAAATGAACTCTGGAGTACAATGTCTCAACATATTTGATTGTTTCGATTTCTCTGTCATTTCTAATCTTTTTTCCCGGGTTTTTAAAGATTTAGTATAATATTGAAAAAATAAGCCTACTTATCAATCGTAAATGTCTGTAATAATCATACATTCTCTTTCCATAACAAATGTTTCAGTTTCTGGTGAAAAAATGAAGTTTGACAGTATAGCTAATTCTTCCTAATTTCTTTTCGAATGTATTTTTTCAGGTAGAACTTCAAATAAAGAGTGACATAATTGACTTATAAATGGGAAAAGTTTTGAATTAAAAGGATGCAGTAAAACCACTATTATTTCATACAAATCAAACCTCTGAAAAGTGTTCAATGTTAATCGAGATTTTCTCCCTTACTTTCAAAGTAAATAAATGATATGTTCAAAGCTATATCAAATCCTCAACCTAGGCTTGGTTATTTTGCCGCTTTGGTCATCTGCCTACCAGCTGAGATTTTAAAGGCCTTTGGTATAATCAATAAACCTGATTGTAAATGTCACCAGTCTTAATATCAAAGAAAAGTTCTTGAATGGACAGACAAAAGATTGTTTGAAGAATGCGAGCATCGATCTCGTGACCTCTCACATGCAAAGCGAGCACTCTACCATTTGAGCTAATTCCCCATGCCTTCTCACTGATAGAATTGAAATGATGTCTGGAGTACAATGTCTCAACATATTTGATTGTTTCGATTTCTCTGTCATTTCTAATCTTTTTTCCCGGGTTTTTAAAGATTTTCTATAATATTGAAAAAATAAGCCTACTTATCAAGGGTAAATGTCTGAAATAATCATACATTCTCTTTCCATAACAAATGTTTCAATTTCTGGTGAAAAAATGAAGTTTGACAGTATAGCTAATTCTTCCAAATTTCTTTTCGAATGTATTTTTCCAGGTAGAACTTCAAATAAAGAGTGACATAATTGACTTATAAATGGGAAAAGTGTTGAATTGAAGGATGCAGTAAAACCACTATTATATCATACAAATCAAACATCTGAAAAGTGTTCAATGTTAATCGAGATTTTCTCCCTTACTTTCAAAGTAAATAAATGATATGTTCAAAGCTATATCAAATCCTCAACCTAGGCTTGGTTATTTTGCTGCTGTGGTCATCTGCCTACCAGCTGAGATTTTAAAGGCCTTTGGTATAATCAATAAACCTGATTGTAAATGTCACCAGTCTTAATATCAAAGAAAAGTTCTTGAATGGACAGACAAAAGATTGTTTGGAGAATGCGAGCATCTATCTCGCTACCTCTCACATGCAAAGCGAGCGCTCTACCATTTCAGCTAATTCCCCATGCCTTCTCACTGATAGAATTGAAATGATCTCTGGAGTACAATGTCTCAACATATTTGATTGTTTCGATTTCTCTGTCATTTCTAATCTTTTTTCCCGGGTTTTTAAAGATTTCCTATAATATTGAAAAAATAAGCCTACTTATTAAGGGTAAATGTCTGTAATAATCATACATTCTCTTTCCATAAAAAATGTTTCAATTTCTGGTGAAAAAATGAAGTTTGACAGTATAGCTGATTCTTCCAAATTTCTTTTCGAATGTATTTTTCCAGGTAGAACTTCAAATAAAGAGTGACATAATTGACTTATAAATGGGAAAAGTGTTGAATTGAAACTATGCAGTAAAACCACTATTATATCATACAAATCAAACCTCTGAAAAGTGTTCAATGTTAATCGAGATTTTCTCCCTTACTTTCAAAGTAAATTAATGATATGTTCAAAGCTATATCAAATCCTCAACCTAGGCTTGGTTATTTTGCCGCGGTGGTCATCTGCCTACCAGCTGAGATTTTAAAGGAATTTGGTATAATCAATAAACCTGATTGTAAATATCACCAGTCTTAATATCAAAGAAAAGTTCTTGAATGGACAGACAAAAGATTGTTTGGAGAATGCGAGCATCGATCTCGCTACCTCTCACATGCAAAGCGAGCGCTCTACCATTTGAGCTAACTCCCCATGCCTTCTCACTGATAGAATTGAAATGATCTCTGGAGTACAATGTCTCAGCATATTTGATTGTTTTGATTTCTCTGTCATTTCTAATCTTTTTTCCCGGGTTTTTAAAGATTTTCTATAATATTGAAAAAATAAGACTACTTATCAAGGGTAAATGTCTGTAATAATCATACATTCTCTTTCCATAACAAATGTTTCAATTTCTGGTAAAAAAATGAAGTTTGACAGTATAGCTGATTCTTCCAAATTTCTTTTCGAATGTATTTTTCCAGGTAGAACTTCAAATAAAGAGTGACATAATTGACTTATAAATGGGAAAAGTGTTGAATTGAAGGATGCAGTAAAACCACTATTATATCATATAAATCAAACCTCTGAAAAGTGTTCAATGTTAATCGAGATTTTCTCCCTTACTTTCAAAGTAAATAAATGATATGTTCAAAGCTATATCAAATTCTCAAACTAGGCTTGGTTATTTTGCTGCAGTTGTCATCTGCCTACCAGCTGAGATTTTAAAGGCCTTTGGTATAATCAATAAATCTGATTGTAAATGTCACCAGTCTTAATATCAAAGAAAAGTTCTTGAATGGACAGACGAAAGATTGTTTGAAGAATGCGAGCATCGATCTCGCTACCTCTCGCATGCAAAGCGAGCATTCTACCATTTCAGCTAATTCCCCATGCCTTCTCACTGATAGAATTGAAATGATATCTGGAGTACAATGTCTCAAAATATTTGATTGTTTCGATTTCTCTGTCATTTCTAATCTTTTTTCCCGTGTTTTTAAAGATTTTCTATAATATTGAAAAAATAAGCCTACTTATCAAGGGTAAATGTCTGTAATAATCATACATTCTCTTTCCATTAGAAATGTTTCAATTTCTGGTGAAAAAATGAAGTTTGACAGTATAAGCTGATTCTTCCAAATTTCTTTTCGAATGTATTTTTCCAGGTAGAACTTCAAATAAAAAGTGACTTAATTGACTTATAAATGGGAAAAGTGTTGAATTGAAGGATGCAGTAAAACCACTATTATATCATACATATCAAACCTCTGAAAAGTGTTCAATGTTAATCGAGATTTTCTCCCTTACTTTCAAAGTAAATTAATGATATGTTCAAAGCTATATCAAATCCTCAACCTAGGCTTGGTTATTTTGCCGCAGTGGTCATCTGCCTACCAGCTGAGATTTTAAAGGAATTTGGTATAATCAATAAACCTGATTGTAAATATCACCAGTCTTAATATCAAAGAAAAGATCTTGAATGGACAGACAAAAGATTGTTTGGAGAATGCAAGCATCGATCTCGCTACCTCTCGCATGCAAAGCGAGCATTCTACCATTTCAGCTAATTCCCCATGCCTTCTCACTGATAGAATTGAAATGATATCTGGAGTACAATGTCTCAAAATATTTGATTGTTTCGATTTCTCTGTCATTTCTAATCTTTTTTCCCGTGTTTTTAAAGATTTTCTATAATATTGAAAAAATAAGCCTACTTATCAAGGGTAAATGTCTGTAATAATCATACATTCTCTTTCCATAACAAATGTTTCAATTTCTGGTGAAAAAATGAAGTTTGACAGTATAGCTAATTCTTCCAAATTTCTTTTCGAATGTATTTTTCCAGGTAGAACTTCAAATAAAGAGTGACATAATTGACTTATAAATGGGAAAAGTGTTGAATTGAAGGATGCAGTAAAACCACTATTATATCCTACAAATAAAACCTCTGAAAAGTGTTCAATGTTAATAGAGATTTTCTCCCTTACTTTCAAAGTAAATAAAAGATATGTTCAAAGCTATATCAAATCCTCAACCTAGGCTTGATTATTTTGCTGCGGTGGTCATCTGCCTACCAGCTGAGATTTTAAAGGCCTTTGGTATAATCAATAAACCTGATTGTTAATGTCACCAGTCTTAATATTAAAGAAAAGTTCTTGAATGGACAGACAAAAAAACATTTGGAGAATGCAAGCATTGATCTTGCTACCTCTCACATGCTAAGTGAGCGCTCTACCACTTGAGCTAACTCCCCATGCCTTCTCATGGAAGGAATTGAAATGATCTCTGGAGTATCATGTCTCAACAAATTTGATTGTTTCCATTTCTCTGTGATTTCTTATCATTTTACCCAGGTTTTTAAAGATTTCCTATAATATAGAAATAATAAGCCTACTTATCAAGGGCAAATGTCTGTAATAATCATACAGGCTCTTTCCATTACAAATGTTTCAATTTCTGGTGAAATAATGAAGTTTACCATTATAGCTGATTCTTCCAAATTTCTTTTCGAATGTATTTTTCCTGGTAGAACTTCAAATAAAGAGTGACATAATTGACTTATAAATGGGAAAAGTGTTGAATTGAAGGATGCAGTAAAACCACTATTATATCATACAAATCAAACCTCTGAAAAGTGTTCAATGTAAATAGAGATTTTCTCCCTTACTTTCAAAGTAAATAAATTATATGTTCAAAACTATATCAAATCCTCAACCTAGGCTTGGTTATTTTGCTGCCGTGGTCATCTGCCTACCAGCTGAGATTTTAAAGGCCTTTGGTATAATCAATAAACCTGATTGTAAATGTCACCAGTCTTAATATCAAAGAAAAGTTCTTGAATGGACAGACAAAAATGATTGGAGAATGCGAGCATCGATCTCGCTACCTCTCACATGCTAAGTGAGCGCTCTACCATTTGAGCTAATTCACCATGCCTTCTTATGGATGGAATTCAAATGATCTCTGGAGTATCATGTCTCAACAAATTTGATTGTTTTCATTTCTCTGTGATTTCTTATCTTTTTTCCCAGGTTTTTAAAGATTTCCTATAATATAGAAATAATAAGCCTACTTATCATGGGTAAATGTCTGTAATAATCATACAGGCTCTTTCCATTACAAATGTTTCAATTTCTGGTGAAATAATGAAGTTTAACATTATAGCTGATTCTTCCAAATTTCTTTTCGAATGTATTTTTCCAGGTAGAACTTCAAATAAAGAGTGACATAATTGACTTATAAATGGGAAAAGTGTTGAATTGAAGGATGCAGTAAAACCACTATTATATCATACAAATCAAACCTCTGAAAAGTGTTCAATGTAAATAGAGATTTTCTCCCTTACTTTCCAAGTAAAAAAACAATATGTTCAAAGCTTTATCAAATCCTCAACCTAGGCTTGGTTATTTTGCTGCGGTGGTCATCTGCCTACCAGCTGAGATTTTAAAGGCCTTTGGTATAATCAACAAACCTGATTGTAAATGTCACCAGTCTTAATATCAAAGAAAAGTTCTTGAATGGACAGACAAAAGAATGTTTGGAGAATGCGAGCATTGATCTTGCTACCTCTCACATGCTAAGAGAGCGCTCTACCACTTCAGCTAACTCCCCATGCCTTCTCATGGAAGGAATTCAAATGATCTCCGGAGTATCATGTCTCAACATATTTGATTGTTTCCATTTCTCTGTGATTTCTTATCTTTTTTCCCGGGTTTTTAAAGTTTTCCTATAATATTGAAAAAATAAGCCTACTTATCAAGGGTAAATGTCTGTAATAATCATACATTCTCTTTCCATAACAAATGTTTCAATTTCTGGTGAAAAAATGAAGTTTGACAGTATAGCTGATTCTTCCAAATTTCTTTTCGAATGTATTTTTCCAGGTAGAACTTCAAATAAAGAGTGACATAATTGACTTATAAATGGGAAAAGTGTTGAATTGAAGGATGCAGTAAAACCACTATTATATCATACAAATCAAACCTCTGAAAAGTGTTCAATGTAAATAGAGATTTTCTCCCTTACTTTCCAAGTAAAAAAACAATATGTTCAAAGCTTTATCAAATCCTCAACCTAGGCTTGGTTATTTTGCTGCGGTGGTCATCTGCCTACCAGCTGAGATTTTAAAGGCCTTTGGTATAATCAACAAACCTGATTGTAAATGTCACCAGTCTTAATATCAAAGAAAAGTTCTTGAATGGACAGACAAAAGAATGTGTGGAGAATGTGAGCATTGATCTTGCTACCTCTCACATGCTAAGAGAGCGCTCTACCACTTCAGCTAACTCCCCATGCCTTCTCATGGAAGGAATTCAAATGATCTCCGGAGTATCATGTCTCAACATATTTGATTGTTTCCATTTCTCTGTGATTTCTTATCTTTTTTCCCGGGTTTTTAAAGTTTTCCTATAATATTGAAAAAATAAGCCTACTTATCAAGGGTAAATGTCTGTAATAATCATACATTCTCTTTCCATAACAAATGTTTCAATTTCTGGTGAAAAAATGAAGTTTGACAGTATAGCTAATTCTTCCAAATTTCTTTTCGAATGTATTTTTCCAGGTAGAACTTCAAATAAAGAGTGACATAATTGACTTATAAATGGGAAAAGTGTTGAATTGAAGGATGCAGTAAAACCACTATTATATCATACAAATCAAACCTCTGAAAAGTGTTCAATGTTAATCGAGATTTTCTCCCTTACTTTCAAAGTAAATAAATGATATGTTCAAAGCTATATCAAATCCTCAACCTAGGCTTGGTTATTTTGCTGCGGTGGTCATCTGCCTACCAGCTGAGATTTTAAAGGCCTTTGGTATAATCAATAAACCTGATTGTAAATGTCACCAGTCTTAATATCAAAGAAAAGTTCTTGAATTTACAGACAAAAGATTGTTTGGAGAATGCGAGCATCGATCTCGCTACCTCTCACATGCAAAGCGAGCGCTCTACCATTTGAGCTAATTCCCCATGCCTACTCACTAATAGAATTGACATGATCTCTGGAGTACAATGTCTCAACATATTTGATTGTTTCGATTTCTCTGTCATTTCTAATCTTTTTTCCCGGGTTTTTAAAGATTTCCTATAATATTGAAAAAATAAGACTACTTATCAAGGGTAAATGTCTGTAATAATCATACATTCTCTTTCCATAACAAATGTTTCAATTTCTGGTAAAAAAATGAAGTTTGACAGTATAGCTGATTCTTCCAAATTTCTTTTCGAATGTATTTTTCCAGGTAGAACTTCAAATAAAGAGTGACATAATTGACTTATAAATGGGAAAAGTGTTGAATTGAAACTATGCAGTAAAACCACTATTATATCATACAAATCAAACCTCTGTAAAATCAAACCTCTGAAAAGTGTTCAATGTTAATCGAGATTTTCTCCCTTACTTTCAAAGTAAATAAATGATATGTTCAAAGCTATATCAAATCCTCAACCTAGGCTTGGTTATTTGCTGCGGTGGTCATCTGCCTACTAGCTGAGATTTTAAAGGCCTTTGGTATAATCAATAAACCTGATTGTAAATGTCAAAAGTCTTAATATCAAAGAAAAGTTCTTGAATGGACAGACAAAAGATTGTTTGGAGAATGCGAGCATTGATCTCGCTACCTCTCACATGCAAAGCGAGCGCTCTACCATTTGAGCTAATTCCCCATGCCTTCTCAGTGATAGAATTGAAATGATCTCTGGAGTACAATGTCTCAACATATTTGATTGTTTCGATTTCTCTGTCATTTCTAATCTTTTTTCCCGGGTTTTTAAAGATTTTCTATAATATTGAAAAAATAAGCCTACTTATCAAGGGTAAATGTCTGTAATAATCATACATTCTCTTTCCATAACAAATGTTTCAATTTCTGGTGAAAAAATGAAGTTTGACAGTATAGCTAATTCTTCCAAATTTCTTTTCGAATGTATTTTTCCAGGTAGAACTTCAAATAAAGAGTGACATAATTGACTTATAAATGGGAAAAGTGTTGAATTGAAAGGATGCAGTAAAACCACTATTATATCATACAAATCAAACCTCTGAAAAGTGTTCAATGTTAATCGAGATTTTCTCCCTTACTTTCAAAGTAAATAAATGATATGTTCAAAGCTATATCAAATCCTCAACCTAGGCTTGGTTATTTTGCCACGGTGGTCATCTGCCTACCAGCTGAGATTTTAAAGGCCTTTGGTATAATCAATAAACCTGATTGTAAATGTCACCAGTCTTAATATCAAAGAAAAGTTCTTAAATGGACAGAAAAAAGAAAGCTTGGAGAATGCAAGCATCGATCTCGCTACATTTTGCATGCTAAGCGAGCACTCTACCATTTCAGCTAATTCCCCATGCCTTCTCACTGATAGAATTGAAATGATCTCTGGAGTACAATGTCTCAACATATTTGATTGTTTCGATTTCTCTGTCATTTCTAATCTTTTTTCCCGGGTTTTTAAAGATTTCCTATAATATTGAAAAAATAAGCCTACTTATCAAGGGTAAATGTCTGTAATAATCATACATTCTCTTTCCATAACAAATGTTTCAATTTCTGGTAAAAAAATGAAGTTTGACAGTATAGCTGATTCTTCCAAATTTCTTTTCGAATGTATTTTTCCAGGTAGAACTTCAAATAAAGAGTGACATAATTGACTTATAAATGGGAAAAGTGTTGAATTGAAACTATGCATTAAAACCACTATTATATCATAGAAATCAAACCTCTGTAAAATCAAACCTCTGAAAAGTGTTCAATGTTAATCGAGATTTTCTCCCTTACTTTCAAAGTAAATAAATGATATGTTCAAAGCTATATGAAATCCTCAACCTAGGCTTGGTTATTTGCTGCGGTGGTCATCTGCCTACCAGCTGAGATTTTAAAGGCCTTTGGTATAATCAATAAACCTGATTGTAAATGTCACCAGTCTTAATATCAAAGAAAAGTTCTTAAATGGACAGACAAAAGATTGTTTGGAGAATGCGAGCATCGATCTTGCTACCTCTCACATGCAAAGCGAGCGCTCTACCATTTGAGCTAATTCCCCATGCCTTCTCACTGATGGAATTAAAATGATCTCTGGAGTACCATGTCTCAACATATTTGTTTTTTTCCATTTCGCTGTGATTTTCTAATCTTTTTTCCCGGGTTTTTAAAGATTTCCTATAATATTGAAAAAATAAGCCTACTTATCAAGGGTAAATGTCTGTAATAATCATACAGGCTCTTTCCATAACAAATGTTTCAATTTCTGGTGAAAAAATGAAGTTTGACAGTATAGCTGATTCTTCCAAATTTCTTTTCGAATGTATTTTTCCTGGTAGAACTTCAAATAAAGAGTGACATAATTGACTTATAAATGGGAAAAGTGTTGAATTGAAGGATGCAGTAAAACCACTATTATATCATACAAATCAAACCTCTGAAAAGTGTTCAATGTAAATAGAGATTTTCTCCCTTACTTTCAAAGTAAATAAATTATATGTTCAAAACTATATCAAATCCTCAACCTAGGCTTGGTTATTTTGCTGCCGTGGTCATCTGCCTACCAGCTGAGATTTTAAAGGCCTTTGGTATAATCAATAAACCTGATTGTAAATGTCACCAGTCTTAATATCAAAGAAAAGTTCTTGAATGGACAGACAAAAATGATTGGAGAATGCGAGCATCGATCTCGCTACCTCTCACATGCTAAGTGAGCGCTCTACCATTTGAGCTAATTCACCATGCCTTCTTATGGATGGAATTCAAATGATCTCTGGAGTATCATGTCTCAACAAATTTGATTGTTTTCATTTCTCTGTGATTTCTTATCTTTTTTCCCAGGTTTTTAAAGATTTCCTATAATATAGAAATAATAAGCCTACTTATCATGGGTAAATGTCTGTAATAATCATACAGGCTCTTTCCATTACAAATGTTTCAATTTCTGGTGAAATAATGAAGTTTAACATTATAGCTGATTCTTCCAAATTTCTTTTCGAATGTATTTTTCCAGGTAGAACTTCAAATAAAGAGTGACATAATTGACTTATAAATGGGAAAAGTGTTGAATTGAAGGATGCAGTAAAACCACTATTATATCATACAAATCAAACCTCTGAAAAGTGTTCAATGTAAATAGAGATTTTCTCCCTTACTTTCCAAGTAAAAAAACAATATGTTCAAAGCTTTATCAAATCCTCAACCTAGGCTTGGTTATTTTGCTGCGGTGGTCATCTGCCTACCAGCTGAGATTTTAAAGGCCTTTGGTATAATCAACAAACCTGATTGTAAATGTCACCAGTCTTAATATCAAAGAAAAGTTCTTGAATGGACAGACAAAAGAATGTTTGGAGAATGCGAGCATTGATCTTGCTACCTCTCACATGCTAAGAGAGCGCTCTACCACTTCAGCTAACTCCCCATGCCTTCTCATGGAAGGAATTCAAATGATCTCCGGAGTATCATGTCTCAACATATTTGATTGTTTCCATTTCTCTGTGATTTCTTATCTTTTTTCCCGGGTTTTTAAAGTTTTCCTATAATATTGAAAAAATAAGCCTACTTATCAAGGGTAAATGTCTGTAATAATCATACATTCTCTTTCCATAACAAATGTTTCAATTTCTGGTGAAAAAATGAAGTTTGACAGTATAGCTGATTCTTCCAAATTTCTTTTCGAATGTATTTTTCCAGGTAGAACTTCAAATAAAGAGTGACATAATTGACTTATAAATGGGAAAAGTGTTGAATTGAAGGATGCAGTAAAACCACTATTATATCATACAAATCAAACCTCTGAAAAGTGTTCAATGTAAATAGAGATTTTCTCCCTTACTTTCCAAGTAAAAAAACAATATGTTCAAAGCTTTATCAAATCCTCAACCTAGGCTTGGTTATTTTGCTGCGGTGGTCATCTGCCTACCAGCTGAGATTTTAAAGGCCTTTGGTATAATCAACAAACCTGATTGTAAATGTCACCAGTCTTAATATCAAAGAAAAGTTCTTGAATGGACAGACAATAGAATGTGTGGAGAATGTGAGCATTGATCTTGCTACCTCTCACATGCTAAGAGAGCGCTCTACCACTTCAGCTAACTCCCCATGCCTTCTCATGGAAGGAATTCAAATGATCTCCGGAGTATCATGTCTCAACATATTTGATTGTTTCCATTTCTCTGTGATTTCTTATCTTTTTTCCCGGGTTTTTAAAGTTTTCCTATAATATTGAAAAAATAAGCCTACTTATCAAGGGTAAATGTCTGTAATAATCATACATTCTCTTTCCATAACAAATGTTTCAATTTCTGGTGAAAAAATGAAGTTTGACAGTATAGCTAATTCTTCCAAATTTCTTTTCGAATGTATTTTTCCAGGTAGAACTTCAAATAAAGAGTGACATAATTGACTTATAAATGGGAAAAGTGTTGAATTGAAGGATGCAGTAAAACCACTATTATATCATACAAATCAAACCTCTGAAAAGTGTTCAATGTTAATCGAGATTTTCTCCCTTACTTTCAAAGTAAATAAATGATATGTTCAAAGCTATATCAAATCCTCAACCTAGGCTTGGTTATTTTGCTGCGGTGGTCATCTGCCTACCAGCTGAGATTTTAAAGGCCTTTGGTATAATCAATAAACCTGATTGTAAATGTCACCAGTCTTAATATCAAAGAAAAGTTCTTGAATTTACAGACAAAAGATTGTTTGGAGAATGCGAGCATCGATCTCGCTACCTCTCACATGCAAAGCGAGCGCTCTACCATTTGAGCTAATTCCCCATGCCTACTCACTAATAGAATTGACATGATCTCTGGAGTACAATGTCTCAACATATTTGATTGTTTCGATTTCTCTGTCATTTCTAATCTTTTTTCCCGGGTTTTTAAAGATTTCCTATAATATTGAAAAAATAAGACTACTTATCAAGGGTAAATGTCTGTAATAATCATACATTCTCTTTCCATAACAAATGTTTCAATTTCTGGTAAAAAAATGAAGTTTGACAGTATAGCTGATTCTTCCAAATTTCTTTTCGAATGTATTTTTCCAGGTAGAACTTCAAATAAAGAGTGACATAATTGACTTATAAATGGGAAAAGTGTTGAATTGAAACTATGCAGTAAAACCACTATTATATCATACAAATCAAACCTCTGTAAAATCAAACCTCTGAAAAGTGTTCAATGTTAATCGAGATTTTCTCCCTTACTTTCAAAGTAAATAAATGATATGTTCAAAGCTATATCAAATCCTCAACCTAGGCTTGGTTATTTGCTGCGGTGGTCATCTGCCTACTAGCTGAGATTTTAAAGGCCTTTGGTATAATCAATAAACCTGATTGTAAATGTCAAAAGTCTTAATATCAAAGAAAAGTTCTTGAATGGACAGACAAAAGATTGTTTGGAGAATGCGAGCATTGATCTCGCTACCTCTCACATGCAAAGCGAGCGCTCTACCATTTGAGCTAATTCCCCATGCCTTCTCAGTGATAGAATTGAAATGATCTCTGGAGTACAATGTCTCAACATATTTGATTGTTTCGATTTCTCTGTCATTTCTAATCTTTTTTCCCGGGTTTTTAAAGATTTTCTATAATATTGAAAAAATAAGCCTACTTATCAAGGGTAAATGTCTGTAATAATCATACATTCTCTTTCCATAACAAATGTTTCAATTTCTGGTGAAAAAATGAAGTTTGACAGTATAGCTAATTCTTCCAAATTTCTTTTCGAATGTATTTTTCCAGGTAGAACTTCAAATAAAGAGTGACATAATTGACTTATAAATGGGAAAAGTGTTGAATTGAAAGGATGCAGTAAAACCACTATTATATCATACAAATCAAACCTCTGAAAAGTGTTCAATGTTAATCGAGATTTTCTCCCTTACTTTCAAAGTAAATAAATGATATGTTCAAAGCTATATCAAATCCTCAACCTAGGCTTGGTTATTTTGCCACGGTGGTCATCTGCCTACCAGCTGAGATTTTAAAGGCCTTTGGTATAATCAATAAACCTGATTGTAAATGTCACCAGTCTTAATATCAAAGAAAAGTTCTTAAATGGACAGAAAAAAGAAAGCTTGGAGAATGCAAGCATCGATCTCGCTACATTTTGCATGCTAAGCGAGCACTCTACCATTTCAGCTAATTCCCCATGCCTTCTCACTGATAGAATTGAAATGATCTCTGGAGTACAATGTCTCAACATATTTGATTGTTTCGATTTCTCTGTCATTTCTAATCTTTTTTCCCGGGTTTTTAAAGATTTCCTATAATATTGAAAAAATAAGCCTACTTATCAAGGGTAAATGTCTGTAATAATCATACATTCTCTTTCCATAACAAATGTTTCAATTTCTGGTAAAAAAATGAAGTTTGACAGTATAGCTGATTCTTCCAAATTTCTTTTCGAATGTATTTTTCCAGGTAGAACTTCAAATAAAGAGTGACATAATTGACTTATAAATGGGAAAAGTGTTGAATTGAAACTATGCATTAAAACCACTATTATATCATAGAAATCAAACCTCTGTAAAATCAAACCTCTGAAAAGTGTTCAATGTTAATCGAGATTTTCTCCCTTACTTTCAAAGTAAATAAATGATATGTTCAAAGCTATATGAAATCCTCAACCTAGGCTTGGTTATTTGCTGCGGTGGTCATCTGCCTACCAGCTGAGATTTTAAAGGCCTTTGGTATAATCAATAAACCTGATTGTAAATGTCACCAGTCTTAATATCAAAGAAAAGTTCTTAAATGGACAGACAAAAGATTGTTTGGAGAATGCGAGCATCGATCTTGCTACCTCTCACATGCAAAGCGAGCGCTCTACCATTTGAGCTAATTCCCCATGCCTTCTCACTGATGGAATTAAAATGATCTCTGGAGTACCATGTCTCAACATATTTGTTTTTTTCCATTTCGCTGTGATTTTCTAATCTTTTTTCCCGGGTTTTTAAAGATTTCCTATAATATTGAAAAAATAAGCCTACTTATCAAGGGTAAATGTCTGTAATAATCATACAGGCTCTTTCCATAACAAATGTTTCAATTTCTGGTGAAAAAATGAAGTTTGACAGTATAGCTGATTCTTCCAAATTTCTTTTCGAATGTATTTTTGCCAGGTAGAACTTCAAAAACAGAGTGACATAATTGACTTATAAATGGGAAAAGTGTTGAATTGAAGGATGCAGTAAAACCACAATTATATCATACAAATCAAACCTCTGAAAAGTGTTCAATGTTAATCGAGATTTTCTCCCTTACTTTCAAAGTAAATAAATGATATGTTCAAAGCTATATCAAATCCTCAACCTAGGCTTGGTTATTTTGCTGCCGTGGTCATCTGCCTACCAGCTGAGATTTTAAAGGCCTTTGCTATAGTCAATAAACCTGATTGTAAATGTCAAAAGTCTTTATATCAAAGAAAAGTTCTTGAATGGACAGACAAAAGATTGTTTGGAGAACGCGAGCATCGATCTCGCTACATCTCACATGCAAAGCGAGCGCTCTACCATTTGAGCTAATTCCCCATGCCTTTTCACTGATAGAATTAAAATGATCTCTGGAGTACAATGTCTCAACATATTTGATTGTTTCCATTTCTCTGTCATTTCTAATCTTTTTTCCCGGGTTTTTAAAGATTTCCTATAATATTGAAAAAATAAGCCTACTTATTAAGGGTAAATGTCTGTAATAATCATACATTCTCTTTCCATAACAAATGTTTTAATTTCTGGTGAAAAAATGAAGTTTGACAGTATAGCTGATTCTTCTAAATTTCTTTTCGAATGTATTTTTCCAGGTAGAACTTCAAATAAAGAGTGACATAATTGACTTATAAATGGGAAAAGTGTTGAATTGAAAGGATGCAGTAAAACCACTATTATATCATACAAATCAAACCTCTGAAAAGTGTTCAATGTTAATCGAGATTTTCTCCCTTACTTTCAAAGTAAATAAATGATATGTTCAAAGCTATATCAAATCCTCAACCTAGGCTTGGTTATTTTGCTGCGGTGGTCATCTGCCTACCAGCTGAGATTTTAAAGGCCTTTGGTATAATCAATAAACCTGATTGTAAATGTCAAAAGTCTTAATATCAAAGAAAAGTTCTTGAATGGACAGACAAAAGATTGTTTGGAGAACGTGAGCATCGATTTTGCTACCTCTCTCATGCAAAGCGAGCGCTCTACCATTTGAGCTAATTCCCCATGCCTTCTCACTGATAGAATTGAAATGATCTCTGGAGTACAATGTCTCAACATATTTGATTGTTTCAATTTCTCTGTCATTTCTAATGTTTTTTCCCGGGTTTTTAAAGATTTCCTATAATATTGAAAAAATAAGCCTACTTATCAAAGGTAAATGTCTGTAATAATCATACATTCTCTTTCCATAACAAATGTTTCAATTTCTGGTGAAAAAATGAAGTTTGACAGTATAGCTAATTCTTCCAAATTTCTTTTCGAATGTATTTTTCCAGGTAGAACTTCAAATAAAGAGTGACATAATTGACTTCTAAATGGGAAAAGTGTTGAATTGAAAGGATGCAGTAAAACCACTATTATATCATACAAATGAAACCTCTGAAAAGTGTTCAATGTTAATCGAGATTTTCTCCCTTACTTTCAAAGTAAATAAATGATATGTTCAAAGCTATATCAAATCCTCAACCTAGGCTTGGTTATTTTGCCGCGGTGGTCATCTGCCTACCAGCTGAGATTTTAAAGGCCTTTGGTATAATCAATAAACCTGATTGTAAATGTCACCAGTCTTAATATCAAAGAAAAGTTCTTGAATGGACAGACAAAAGATTGTTTGGAGAATGCGAGCATCGATCTCGCTACCTCTCACATGCAAAGCGAGCGCTCTACCATTTGAGCTAATTCCCCATGCCTTCTCACTGATGGAATTAAAATGATCTCTGGAGTACCATGTCTCAACATATTTGTTTTTTTTTCATTTCGCTGTGATTTTCTAATCTTTTTTCCCGGGTTTTTAAAGATTTCCTATAATATTGAAAAAATAAGCCTACTTATCAAGGGTAAATGTCTGTAATAATCATACATTCTCTTTCCATAACAAATGTTTCAATTTCTGGTGAAAAAATGAAGTTTGACAGTATAGCTAATTCTTCCAAATTTCTTTTCGAATGTATTTTTCCAGGTAGAACTTCAAATAAAGAGTGACATAATTGACTTATAAAAGGGAAAAGTGTTGAATTGAAAGGATGCAGTAAAACCACTATTATATCATACAAATGAAACCTCTGAAAAGTGTTCAATGTTAATCGAGATTTTCTCCCTTACTTTCAAAGTAAATAAATGATATGTTCAAAGCTATATCAAATCCTCAACCTAGGCTTGGTTATTTTGCCGCGGTGGTCATCTGCCTACCAGCTGAGATTTTAAAGGCCTTTGGTATAATCAATAAACCTGATTGTAAATGTCACCAGTCTTAATATCAAAGAAAAGTTCTTGAATGGACAGACAAAAGATTGTTTGGAGAATGCGAGCATCGATCTCGCTACCTCTCACATGCAAAGCGAGCGCTCTACCATTTGAGCTAATTCCCCATGCCTTCTCACTGATGGAATTAAAATGATCTCTGGAGTACCATGTCTCAACATATTTGTTTTTTTTTCATTTCGCTGTTATTTTCTAATCTTTTTTCCCGGGTTTTTAAAGATTTCCTATAATATTGAAAAAATAAGCCTACTTATCAAGGGTAAATGTCTGTAATAATCATACATTCTCTTTCCATAACAAATGTTTCAATTTCTGGTGAAAAAATGAAGTTTGACAGTATAGCTAATTCTTCCAAATTTCTTTTCGAATGTATTTTTCCAGGTAGAACTTCAAATAAAGAGTGACATAATTGACTTATAAATGGGAAAAGTGTTGAATTGAAGGATGCAGTAAAACCACTATTATATTTTACAAATCAAACCTCTGAAAAGTAATCAATGTTAATCGAGATTTTCTCCCTTACTTTCAAAGTAAATAAATGATATGTTCAAAGCTATATCAAATCCTCAACCTAGGCTTGGTTATTTTGCTGCGGTGGTCATCTGCCTACCAGCTGAGATTTTAAAGGCCTTTGGTATAATCAATAAACCTGATTGTAAATGTTACCAGTCTTAATATCAAAGAAAAGTTCTTGAATGGACAGACAAAAGATTGTTTTAAAAATGCGAGCATCTATCTCGCTACCTCTCACATGCAAAGCGAGCGCTCTACCATTTGAGCTAATTCCCCATGCCTTCTCACTAATAGAATTGAAATGATCTCTGGAGTACAATGTCTCAACATATTTGATTGTTTCGATTTCTCTGTCATTTCTAATCTTTTTTCCCGGGTTTTTTAAAATTTGTTATAATATTGAAAAAATAAGCCTACTTATTAAGGGTAAATGTCTGTAATAACCATACATTCTCTTTCCATAACAAATGTTTCAATTTCTGGTGAAAAAATGAAGTTTGACAGTATAGCTAATTCTTCCAAATTTCTTTTCGAATGTATTTTTCCAGGTAGAACTTCAAATAAAGAGTGACATAATTGACTTATAAATGGGAAAAGTGTTGAATTGAAGGATGCAGTAAAACCACTATTATATCATACAAATCAAACCTCTGAAAAGTGTTCAATGTTAATCGAGATTTTCTCCCTTACTTTCAAAGTAAATAAATGATATGTTCAAAGCTATATAAAATCCTCAACCTAGGCTTGGTTATTTTGCTGCGGTGGTCATCTGCCTACCAGCTGAGATTTTAAAGGCCTTTGGTATAATCAATAAACCTGATTGTAAATGTCACCAGTCTTAATATCAAAGAAAAGTTCTTGAATGGACAGACAAAACATTGTTTGGAGAATGCGAGCATCGATCTCGCTACCTCTCACATGCAAAGCGAGCGCTCCACCATTTCAGCTAATTCCCCATGCCTTCTCACTGATGGAATTAAAATGATCTCTGGAGTACCATGTCTTAACATATTTGTTTTTTTTCATTTCGCTGTGATTTTCTAATCTTTTTTCCCGGGTTTTTAAAGATTTCCTATAATATTGAAAAAATAAGCCTACTTATCAAGGGTAAATGTCTGTAATAATCATACATTCTCTTTCCATAACAAATGTTTCAATTTCTGGTGAAAAAATGAAGTTTGACAGTATAGCTAATTCTTCCAAATTTCTTTTCGAATGTATTTTTCCAGGTAGAACTTCAAATAAAGAGTGACATAATTGACTTATAAAAGGGAAAAGTGTTGAATTGAAAGGATGCAGTAAAACCACTATTATATCATACAAATGAAACCTCTGAAAAGTGTTCAATGTTAATCGAGATTTTCTCCCTTACTTTCAAAGTAAATAAATGATATGTTCAAAGCTATATCAAATCCTCAACCTAGGCTTGGTTATTTTGCCGCGGTGGTCATCTGCCTACCAGCTGAGATTTTAAAGGCCTTTGGTATAATCAATAAACCTGATTGTAAATGTCACCAGTCTTAATATCAAAGAAAAGTTCTTGAATGGACAGACAAAAGATTGTTTGGAGAATGCGAGCATCGATCTCGCTACCTCTCACATGCAAAGCGAGCGCTCTACCATTTGAGCTAATTCCCCATGCCTTCTCACTGATGGAATTAAAATGATCTCTGGAGTACCATGTCTCAACATATTTGTTTTTTTTTCATTTCGCTGTGATTTTCTAATCTTTTTTCCCGGGTTTTTAAAGATTTCCTATAATATTGAAAAAATAAGCCTACTTATCAAGGGTAAATGTCTGTAATAATCATACATTCTCTTTCCATAACAAATGTTTCAATTTCTGGTGAAAAAATGAAGTTTGACAGTATAGCTAATTCTTCCAAATTTCTTTTCGAATGTATTTTTCCAGGTAGAACTTCAAATAAAGAGTGACATAATTGACTTATAAATGGGAAAAGTGTTGAATTGAAGGATGCAGTAAAACCACTATTATATTTTACAAATCAAACCTCTGAAAAGTAATCAATGTTAATCGAGATTTTCTCCCTTACTTTCAAAGTAAATAAATGATATGTTCAAAGCTATATCAAATCCTCAACCTAGGCTTGGTTATTTTGCTGCGGTGGTCATCTGCCTACCAGCTGAGATTTTAAAGGCCTTTGGTATAATCAATAAACCTGATTGTAAATGTTACCAGTCTTAATATCAAAGAAAAGTTCTTGAATGGACAGACAAAAGATTGTTTTAAAAATGCGAGCATCTATCTCGCTACCTCTCACATGCAAAGCGAGCGCTCTACCATTTGAGCTAATTCCCCATGCCTTCTCACTAATAGAATTGAAATGATCTCTGGAGTACAATGTCTCAACATATTTGATTGTTTCGATTTCTCTGTCATTTCTAATCTTTTTTCCCGGGTTTTTTAAAATTTGTTATAATATTGAAAAAATAAGCCTACTTATTAAGGGTAAATGTCTGTAATAACCATACATTCTCTTTCCATAACAAATGTTTCAATTTCTGGTGAAAAAATGAAGTTTGACAGTATAGCTAATTCTTCCAAATTTCTTTTCGAATGTATTTTTCCAGGTAGAACTTCAAATAAAGAGTGACATAATTGACTTATAAATGGGAAAAGTGTTGAATTGAAGGATGCAGTAAAACCACTATTATATCATACAAATCAAACCTCTGAAAAGTGTTCAATGTTAATCGAGATTTTCTCCCTTACTTTCAAAGTAAATAAATGATATGTTCAAAGCTATATAAAATCCTCAACCTAGGCTTGGTTATTTTGCTGCGGTGGTCATCTGCCTACCAGCTGAGATTTTAAAGGCCTTTGGTATAATCAATAAACCTGATTGTAAATGTCACCAGTCTTAATATCAAAGAAAAGTTCTTGAATGGACAGACAAAACATTGTTTGGAGAATACGAGCATCGATCTCGCTACCTCTCACATGCAAAGCAAGCGCTCTACCATTTGAGCTAATTCCCCATGCCTTCTCACTGATAGAATTGAAATGATCTCTGGAGTACAATGTCTCAACATATTTGATTGTTTCGATTTCTCTGTCATTTCTAATCTTTTTTCCCGGGTTTTTAAAGATTTGTTATAATATTGAAAAAATAAGCCTACTTATTAAGGGTAAATGTCTGTAATAACCATACATTCTCTTTCCATAACAAATGTTTCAATTTCTGGTGAAAAAATGAAGTTTGACAGTATAGCTAATTCTTCCAAATTTCTTTTCAAATGTATTTTTCCAGGTAGAACTTCAAATAAAGAGTGACATAATTGACTTATAAATGGGAAAAGTGTTGAATTGAAGGATGCAGTAAAACCACTATTATATCATAGAAATCAAACCTCTGAAAAGTGTTCAATGTTAATCGAGATTTTCTCGCTTACTTTCAAAGTAAATAAATGATATGTTCAAAGCTATATCAAATCCTCAACCTAGGCTTGGTTATTTTGCTGCGGTGGTCATCTGCCTACCAGCTGAGATTTTAAAGGCCTTTGGTATAATCAATAAACCTGATTGTAAATGTTACCAGTCTTAATATCAAAGAAAAGTTCTTGAATGGACAGACAAAAGATTGTTTTAAAAATGCGAGCATCTATCTCGCTACCTCTCACATGCAAAGCGAGCGCTCTACCATTTGAGCTAATTCCCCATGCCTTCTCACTAATAGAATTGAAATGATCTCTGGAGTACAATGTCTCAACATATTTGATTGTTTCGATTTCTCTGTCATTTCTAATCTTTTTTCCCGGGTTTTTTAAAATTTGTTATAATATTGAAAAAATAAGCCTACTTATCAAGGGTAAATGTCTGTAATAATCATACATTCTCTTTCCATAACAAATGTTTCAATTTCTGGTGAAAAAATGAAGTTTGACAGTATAGCTAATTCTTCCAAATTTCTTTTCGAATGTATTTTTCCAGGTAGAACTTCAAATAAAGAGTGACATAATTGACTTATAAATGGGAAAAGTGTTGAATTGAAGGATGCAGTAAAACCACTATTATATTTTACAAATCAAACCTCTGAAAAGTAATCAATGTTAATCGAGATTTTCTCCCTTACTTTCAAAGTAAATAAATGATATGTTCAAAGCTATATCAAATCCTCAACCTAGGCTTGGTTATTTTGCTGCGGTGGTCATCTGCCTACCAGCTGAGATTTTAAAGGCCTTTGGTATAATCAATAAACCTGATTGTAAATGTTACCAGTCTTAATATCAAAGAAAAGTTCTTGAATGGACAGACAAAAGATTGTTTTAAAAATGCGAGCATCTATCTCGCTACCTCTCACATGCAAAGCGAGCGCTCTACCATTTGAGCTAATTCCCCATGCCTTCTCACTAATAGAATTGAAATGATCTCTGGAGTACAATGTCTCAACATATTTGATTGTTTCGATTTCTCTGTCATTTCTAATCTTTTTTCCCGGGTTTTTTAAAATTTGTTATAATATTGAAAAAATAAGCCTACTTATTAAGGGTAAATGTCTGTAATAACCATACATTCTCTTTCCATAACAAATGTTTCAATTTCTGGTGAAAAAATGAAGTTTGACAGTATAGCTAATTCTTCCAAATTTCTTTTCAAATGTATTTTTCCAGGTAGAACTTCAAATAAAGAGTGACATAATTGACTTATAAATGGGAAAAGTGTTGAATTGAAGGATGCAGTAAAACCACTATTATATTATACAAATCAAACCTCTGAAAAGTAATCAATGTTAATCGAGATTTTCTCCCTTACTTTCAAAGTAAATAAATGATATGTTCAAAGCTATATCAAATCCTCAACCTAGGCTTGGTTATTTTGCTGCGGTGGTCATCTGCCTACCAGCTGAGATTTTAAAGGCCTTTGGTATAATCAATAAACCTGATTGTAAATGTCACCAGTCTTAATATCAAAGAAAAGTTCTTGAATGGACAGACAAAAGATTGTTTGGAGAATGCGAGCATCGATCTTGCTACCACTCAGATGCAAAGCGAGCGCTCTACCATTTGAGCTAATTCCCCATGCCTTCTCACTGATAGAATTGAAATGATCTCTAGAGAACAATGTCTCAACATATTTGATTGTTTCGATTTCTCTGTCATTTCTAATCTTTTTTCTCGGGTTTTTAAAGATTTTCTATAATATTGAAAAAATAAGCCTACTTATCAAGGGTAAATGTCTGTAATAATCATACATTCTCTTTCCATAACAAATGTTTCAATTTCTGGTAAAAAAATGAAGTTTGACAGTATAGCTGATTCTTCCAAATTTCTTTTCGAATGTATTTTTCCAGGTAGTACTTCAAATAAAGAGTGACATAATTGACTTATAAATGGGAAAAGTGTTGAATTGAAGGATGCAGTTAAACCACTATTATATCATACAAATCAAACCTCTGAAAAGTGTTCAATGTTAATCGAGATTTTCTCCCTTACTTTCAAAGTAAATAAATGATATGATCAAAGCTATATCAAATCCTCAACCTAGGCTTGGTTATTTTACTGCGGTGGTCATCTGCCTACCAGCTGAGATTTTAAAGGCCTTTGGTATAATCAATAAACCTGATTGTAAATGTCACCAGTCTTAATATCAAAGAAAAGTTCTTGAATGGACAGACAAAAGATTGTTTGGAGAATGCAAGCATCGATCTCACTACCTCTCACATGCAAAGCAAGCGCTCTACCATTTGAGCTAATTCCCCATGCCTTCTCACTGATAGTATTGAAATGATCTCTGGAGTACAATGTCTCAGCATATTTGATTGTTTCGATTTCTCTGTCATTTCTAATCTTTTTTCCCGGGTTTTTAAAGATTTTCTATAATATTGAAAAAATAAGCCTACTTATCAAGGGTAAATGTCTGTAATAATCATAAATTCTCTTTCCATAACAAATGTTTCAATTTCTGGTAAAAAAAATGAAGTTTGACAGTATAGCTGATTCTTCCAAATTTCTTTTCGAATGTATTTTTCCAGGTAGAACTTCAAATAAAGAGTGACATAATTGACTTATAAATGGGAAAAGTGTTGAATTGAAGGATGCAGTAAAACCACTATTATATCATACAAATCAAACCTCTGAAAAGTGTTCAATGTTAATCGAGATTTTCTCCCTTACTTTCAAAGTAAATAAATGATATGTTCAAAGCTATATAAAATCCTCAACCTAGGCTTGGTTATTTTGCTGCGGTGGTCATCTGCCTACCAGCTGAGATTTTAAAGGCCTTTGGTATAATCAATAAACCTGATTGTAAATGTCACCAGTCTTAATATCAAAGAAAAGTTCTTGAATGGACAGACAAAACATTGTTTGGAGAATACGAGCATCGATCTCGCTACCTCTCACATGCAAAGCGAGCGCTCTACCATTTGAGCTAATTCCCCATGCCTTCTCACTGATAGAATTGAAATGATCTCTGGAGTACAATGTCTCAACATATTTGATTGTTTCGATTTCTCTGTCATTTCTAATCTTTTTTCCCGGGTTTTTAAAGATTTGTTATAATATTGAAAAAATAAGCCTACTTATTAAGGGTAAATGTCTGTAATAACCATACATTCTCTTTCCATAACAAATGTTTCAATTTCTGGTGAAAAAATGAAGTTTGACAGTATAGCTAATTCTTCCAAATTTCTTTTCAAATGTATTTTTCCAGGTAGAACTTCAAATAAAGAGTGACATAATTGACTTATAAATGGGAAAAGTGTTGAATTGAAGGATGCAGTAAAACCACTATTATATCATAGAAATCAAACCTCTGAAAAGTGTTCAATGTTAATCGAGATTTTCTCGCTTACTTTCAAAGTAAATAAATGATATGTTCAAAGCTATATCAAATCCTCAACCTAGGCATGGTTATTTTGCTGCGGTGGTCATCTGCCTACCAGCTGAGATTTTAAAGGCCTTTGGTATAATCAATAAACCTGATTGTAAATGTTACCAGTCTTAATATCAAAGAAAAGTTCTTGAATGGACAGACAAAAGATTGTTTTAAAAATGCGAGCATCTATCTCGCTACCTCTCACATGCAAAGCGAGCGCTCTACCATTTGAGCTAATTCCCCATGCCTTCTCACTAATAGAATTGAAATGATCTCTGGAGTACAATGTCTCAACATATTTGATTGTTTCGATTTCTCTGTCATTTCTAATCTTTTTTCCCGGGTTTTTTAAAATTTGTTATAATATTGAAAAAATAAGCCTACTTATTAAGGGTAAATGTCTGTAATAACCATACATTCTCTTTCCATAACAAATGTTTCAATTTCTGGTGAAAAAATGAAGTTTGACAGTATAGCTAATTCTTCCAAATTTCTTTTCAAATGTATTTTTCCAGGTAGAACTTCAAATAAAGAGTGACATAATTGACTTATAAATGGGAAAAGTGTTGAATTGAAGGATGCAGTAAAACCACTATTATATTATACAAATCAAACCTCTGAAAAGTAATCAATGTTAATCGAGATTTTCTCCCTTACTTTCAAAGTAAATAAATGATATTTTCAAAGCTATATAAAATCCTCAACCTAGGCTTGGTTATTTTGCTGCGGTGGTCATCTGCCTACCAGCTGAGATTTTAAAGGCCTTTGGTATAATCAATAAACCTGATTGTAAATGTTACCAGTCTTAATATCAAAGAAAAGTTCTTGAATGGACAGACAAAAGATTGTTTTAAAAATGCGAGCATCTATCTCGCTACCTCTCACATGCAAAGCGAGCGCTCTACCATTTGAGCTAATTCCCCATGCCTTCTCACTAATAGAATTGAAATGATCTCTGGAGTACAATGTCTCAACATATTTGATTGTTTCGATTTCTCTGTCATTTCTAATCTTTTTTCCCGGGTTTTTTAAAATTTGTTATAATATTGAAAAAATAAGCCTACTTATTAAGGGTAAATGTCTGTAATAACCATACATTCTCTTTCCATAACAAATGTTTCAATTTCTGGTGAAAAAATGAAGTTTGACAGTATAGCTAATTCTTCCAAATTTCTTTTCAAATGTATTTTTCCAGGTAGAACTTCAAATAAAGAGTGACATAATTGACTTATAAATGGGAAAAGTGTTGAATTGAAGGATGCAGTAAAACCACTATTATATTATACAAATCAAACCTCTGAAAAGTAATCAATGTTAATCGAGATTTTCTCCCTTACTTTCAAAGTAAATAAATGATATGTTCAAAGCTATATCAAATCCTCAACCTAGGCTTGGTTATTTTGCTGCGGTGGTCATCTGCCTACCAGCTGAGATTTTAAAGGCCTTTGGTATAATCAATAAACCTGATTGTAAATGTCACCAGTCTTAATATCAAAGAAAAGTTCTTGAATGGACAGACAAAAGATTGTTTGGAGAATGCGAGCATTGATCTTGCTACCACTCAGATGCAAAGCGAGCGCTCTACCATTTGAGCTAATTCCCCATGCCTTATCACTGATAGAATTGAAATGATCTCTAGAGAACAATGTCTCAACATATTTGATTGTTTCGATTTCTCTGTCATTTCTAATCTTTTTTCTCGGGTTTTTAAAGATTTTCTATAATATTGAAAAAATAAGCCTACTTATCAAGGGTAAATGTCTGTAATAATCATACATTCTCTTTCCATAACAAATGTTTCAATTTCTGGTAAAAAAATGAAGTTTGACAGTATAGCTGATTCTTCCAAATTTCTTTTCGAATGTATTTTTCCAGGTAGTACTTCAAATAAAGAGTGACATAATTGACTTATAAATGGGAAAAGTGTTGAATTGAAGGATGCAGTTAAACCACTATTATATCATACAAATCAAACCTCTGAAAAGTGTTCAATGTTAATCGAGATTTTCTCCCTTACTTTCAAAGTAAATAAATGATATGATCAAAGCTATATCAAATCCTCAACCTAGGCTTGGTTATTTTACTGCGGTGGTCATCTGCCTACCAGCTGAGATTTTAAAGGCCTTTGGTATAATCAATAAACCTGATTGTAAATGTCACCAGTCTTAATATCAAAGAAAAGTTCTTGAATGGACAGACAAAAGATTGTTTGGAGAATGCAAGCATCGATCTCACTACCTCTCACATGCAAAGCAAGCGCTCTACCATTTGAGCTAATTCCCCATGCCTTCTCACTGATAGTATTGAAATGATCTCTGGAGTACAATGTCTCAGCATATTTGATTGTTTCGATTTCTCTGTCATTTCTAATCTTTTTTCCCGGGTTTTTAAAGATTTTCTATAATATTGAAAAAATAAGCCTACTTATCAAGGGTAAATGTCTGTAATAATCATAAATTCTCTTTCCATAACAAATGTTTCAATTTCTGGTAAAAAAAATGAAGTTTGACAGTATAGCTGATTCTTCCAAATTTCTTTTCGAATGTATTTTTCCAGGTAGAACTTCAAATAAAGAGTGACATAATTGACTTATAAATGGGAAAAGTGTTGAATTGAAGGATGCAGTAAAACCACTATTATATCATACAAATCAAACCTCTGAAAAGTGTTCAATGTTAATCGAGATTTTCTCCCTTACTTTCAAAGTAAATAAATGATATGTTCAAAGCTATATAAAATCCTCAACCTAGGCTTGGTTATTTTGCTGCGGTGGTCATCTGCCTACCAGCTGAGATTTTAAAGGCCTTTGGTATAATCAATAAACCTGATTGTAAATGTCACCAGTCTTAATATCAAAGAAAAGTTCTTGAATGGACAGACAAAACATTGTTTGGAGAATACGAGCATCGATCTCGCTACCTCTCACATGCAAAGCGAGCGCTCTACCATTTGAGCTAATTCCCCATGCCTTCTCACTGATAGAATTGAAATGATCTCTGGAGTACAATGTCTCAACATATTTGATTGTTTCGATTTCTCTGTCATTTCTAATCTTTTTTCCCGGGTTTTTAAAGATTTGTTATAATATTGAAAAAATAAGCCTACTTATTAAGGGTAAATGTCTGTAATAACCATACATTCTCTTTCCATAACAAATGTTTCAATTTCTGGTGAAAAAATGAAGTTTGACAGTATAGCTAATTCTTCCAAATTTCTTTTCAAATGTATTTTTCCAGGTAGAACTTCAAATAAAGAGTGACATAATTGACTTATAAATGGGAAAAGTGTTGAATTGAAGGATGCAGTAAAACCACTATTATATCATAGAAATCAAACCTCTGAAAAGTGTTCAATGTTAATCGAGATTTTCTCGCTTACTTTCAAAGTAAATAAATGATATGTTCAAAGCTATATCAAATCCTCAACCTAGGCTTGGTTATTTTGCTGCGGTGGTCATCTGCCTACCAGCTGAGATTTTAAAGGCCTTTGGTATAATCAATAAACCTGATTGTAAATGTTACCAGTCTTAATATCAAAGAAAAGTTCTTGAATGGACAGACAAAAGATTGTTTTAAAAATGCGAGCATCTATCTCGCTACCTCTCACATGCAAAGCGAGCGCTCTACCATTTGAGCTAATTCCCCATGCCTTCTCACTAATAGAATTGAAATGATCTCTGGAGTACAATGTCTCAACATATTTGATTGTTTCGATTTCTCTGTCATTTCTAATCTTTTTTCCCGGGTTTTTTAAAATTTGTTATAATATTGAAAAAATAAGCCTACTTATTAAGGGTAAATGTCTGTAATAACCATACATTCTCTTTCCATAACAAATGTTTCAATTTCTGGTGAAAAAATGAAGTTTGACAGT
Source organism: Mixophyes fleayi (assembly GCF_038048845.1). Taxonomy (NCBI): domain Eukaryota; kingdom Metazoa; phylum Chordata; class Amphibia; order Anura; family Limnodynastidae; genus Mixophyes; species Mixophyes fleayi. Next base: position 7,597,382 of record NC_134404.1, on the reverse strand, counting down.
ATAGCTAATTCTTCCAAATTTCTTTTCAAATGTATTTTTCCAGGTAGAACTTCAAATAAAGAGTGACATAATTGACTTATAAATGGGAAAAGTGTTGAATTGAAGGATGCAGTAAAACCACTATTATATTATACAAATCAAACCTCTGAAAAGTAATCAATGTTAATCGAGATTTTCTCCCTTACTTTCAAAGTAAATAAATGATATTTTCAAAGCTATATAAAATCCTCAACCTAGGCTTGGTTATTTTGCTGCGGTGGTCATCTGCCTACCAGCTGAGATTTTAAAGGCCTTTGGTATAATCAATAAACCTGATTGTAAATGTCACCAGTCTTAATATCAAAGAAAAGTTCTTGAATGGACAGACAAAAGATTGTTTGGAGAATGCGAGCATCGATCTTGCTACCACTCAGATGCAAAGCGAGCGCTCTACCATTTGAGCTAATTCCCCATGCCTTATCACTGATAGAATTGAAATGATCTCTGGAGAACAATGTCTCAACATATTTGATTGTTTCGATTTCTCTGTCATTTCTAATCTTTTTTCTCGGGTTTTTAAAGATTTTCTATAATATTGAAAAAATAAGCCTACTTATCAAGGGTAAATGTCTGTAATAATCATACATTCTCTTTCCATAACAAATGTTTCAATTTCTGGTAAAAAAATGAAGTTTGACAGTATAGCTGATTCTTCCAAATTTCTTTTCGAATGTATTTTTCCAGGTAGTACTTCAAATAAAGAGTGACATAATTGACTTATAAATGGGAAAAGTGTTGAATTGAAGGATGCAGTAAAACCACTATTATATCATAGAAATCAAACCTCTGAAAAGTGTTCAATGTTAATCGAGATTTTCTCCCTTACTTTCAAAGTAAATAAATGATATGTTCAAAGCTATATAAAATCCTCAACCTAGGCTTGGTTATTTTGCTGCGGTGGTCATCTGCCTACCAGCTGAGATTTTAAAGGCCTTTGGTATAATCAATAAACCTGATTGTAAATGTCACCAGTCTTAATATCAAAGAAAAGTTCTTGAATGGACAGACGAAACATTGTTTGGAGAATGCGAGCATCGATCTCGCTACCTCTCACATGCAAAGCGAGCGCTCTACCATTTGAGCTAATTCCCCATGCCTTCTCACTGATAGAATTGAAATGATCTCTGGAGTACAATGTCTCAACATATTTGATTGTTTCGATTTCTCTGTCATTTCTAATCTTTTTTCCCGGGTTTTTAAAGATTTGTTATAATATTGAAAAAATAAGCCTACTTATTAAGGGTAAATGTCTGTAATAACCATACATTCTCTTTCCATAACAAATGTTTCAATTTCTGGTGAAAAAATGAAGTTTGACAGTATAGCTAATTCTTCCAAATTTCTTTTCAAATGTATTTTTCCAGGTAGAACTTCAAATAAAGAGTGACATAATTGACTTATAAATGGGAAAAGTGTTGAATTGAAGGATGCAGTAAAACCACTATTATATTATACAAATCAAACCTCTGAAAAGTAATCAATGTTAATCGAGATTTTCTCCCTTACTTTCAAAGTAAATAAATGATATGTTCAAAGCTATATCAAATCCTCAACCTAGGCTTGGTTATTTTGCTGCGGTGGTCATCTGCCTACCAGCTGAGATTTTAAAGGCCTTTGGTATAATCAATAAACCTGATTGTAAATGTCACCAGTCTTAATATCAAAGAAAAGTTCTTGAATGGACAGACAAAAGATTGTTTGGAGAATGCGAGCATCGATCTTGCTACCACTCAGATGCAAAGCGAGCGCTCTACCATTTGAGCTAATTCCCCATGCCTTATCACTGATAGAATTCAAATGATCTCTGGAGAACAATGTCTCAACATATTTGATTGTTTCGATTTCTCTGTCATTTCTAATCTTTTTTCTCGGGTTTTTAAAGATTTTCTATAATATTGAAAAAATAAGCCTACTTATCAAGGGTAAATGTCTGTAATAATCATACATTCTCTTTCCATAACAAATGTTTCAATTTCTGGTAAAAAAATGAAGTTTGACAGTATAGCTGATTCTTCCAAATTTCTTTTCGAATGTATTTTTCCAGGTAGTACTTCAAATAAAGAGTGACATAATTGACTTATAAATGGGAAAAGTGTTGAATTGAAGGATGCAGTTAAACCACTATTATATCATACAAATCAAACCTCTGAAAAGTGTTCAATGTTAATCGAGATTTTCTCCCTTACTTTCAAAGTAAATAAATGATATGATCAAAGCTATATCAAATCCTCAACCTAGGCTTGGTTATTTTACTGCGGTGGTCATCTGCCTACCAGCTGAGATTTTAAAGGCCTTTGGTATAATCAATAAACCTGATTGTAAATGTCACCAGTCTTAATATCAAAGAAAAGTTCTTGAATGGACAGACAAAATATTGTTTGGAGAATGCAAGCATCGATCTTGCTACCTCTCACATGCAAAGCAAGCGCTCTACCATTTGAGCTAATTCCCCATGCCTTCTCACTGATAGTATTGAAATGATCTCTGGAGTACAATGTCTCAGCATATTTGATTGTTTCGATTTCTCTGTCATTTCTAATCTTTTTTCCCGGGTTTTTAAAGATTTTCTATAATATTGAAAAACTAAGCCTACTTATCAAGGGTAAATGTCTGTAATAATCATAAATTCTCTTTCCATAACAAATGTTTCAATTTCTGGTAAAAAAAATGAAGTTTGACAGTATAGCTGATTCTTCCAAATTTCTTTTCGAATGTATTTTTCCAGGTAGAACTTCAAATAAAGAGTGACATAATTGACTTATAAATGGGAAAAGTGTTGAATTGAAGGATGCAGTAAAACCACTATTATATCATACAAATCAAACCTCTGAAAAGTGTTCAATGTTAATCGAGATTTTCTCCCTTACTTTCAAAGTAAATAAATGATATGTTCAAAGCTATATAAAATCCTCAACCTAGGCTTGGTTATTTTGCTGCGGTGGTCATCTGCCTACCAGCTGAGATTTTAAAGGCCTTTGGTATAATCAATAAACCTGATTGTAAATGTCACCAGTCTTAATATCAAAGAAAAGTTCTTGAATGGACAGACAAAACATTGTTTGGAGAATACGAGCATCGATCTCGCTACTTCTCACATGCAAAGCGAGCGCTCTACCATTTGAGCTAATTCCCCATGCCTTCTCACTGATAGAATTGAAATGATCTCTGGAGTACAATGTCTCAACATATTTGATTGTTTCGATTTCTCTGTCATTTCTAATCTTTTTTCCCGGGTTTTTAAAGATTTGTTATAATATTGAAAAAATAAGCCTACTTATTAAGGGTAAATGTCTGTAATAACCATACATTCTCTTTCCATAACAAATGTTTCAATTTCTGGTGAAAAAATGAAGTTTGACAGTATAGCTAATTCTTCCAAATTTCTTTTCAAATGTATTTTTCCAGGTAGAACTTCAAATAAAGAGTGACATAATTGACTTATAAATGGGAAAAGTGTTGAATTGAAGGATGCAGTAAAACCACTATTATATCATAGAAATCAAACCTCTGAAAAGTGTTCAATGTTAATCGAGATTTTCTCGCTTACTTTCAAAGTAAATAAATGATATGTTCAAAGCTATATCAAATCCTCAACCTAGGCTTGGTTATTTTGCTGCGGTGGTCATCTGCCTACCAGCTGAGATTTTAAAGGCCTTTGGTATAATCAATAAACCTGATTGTAAATGTCACCAGTCTTAATATCAAAGAAAAGTTCTTGAATGGACAGACAAAAGATTGTTTGGAGAATGCGAGCATCGATCTTGCTACCACTCAGATGCAAAGCGAGCGCTCTACCATTTGAGCTAATTCCCCATGCCTTAGCACTGATAGAATTGAAATGATCTCTGGAGAACAATGTCTCAACATATTTGATTGTTTCGATTTCTCTGTCATTTCTAATCTTTTTTCTCGGGTTTTTAAAGATTTTCTATAATATTGAAAAAATAAGCCTACTTATCAAGGGTAAATGTCTGTAATAATCATACATTCTCTTTCCATAACAAATGTTTCAATTTCTGGTAAAAAAATGAAGTTTGACAGTATAGCTGATTCTTCCAAATTTCTTTTCGAATGTATTTTTCCAGGTAGTACTTCAAATAAAGAGTGACATAATTGACTTATAAATGGGAAAAGTGTTGAATTGAAGGATTCAGTTAAACCACTATTATATCATACAAATCAAACCTCTGAAAAGTGTTCAATGTTAATCGAGATTTTCTCCCTTACTTTCAAAGTAAATAAATGATATGATCAAAGCTATATCAAATCCTCAACCTAGGCTTGGTTATTTTACTGCGGTGGTCATCTGCCTACCAGCTGAGATTTTAAAGGCCTTTGGTATAATCAATAAACCTGATTGTAAATGTCACCAGTCTTAATATCAAAGAAAAGTTCTTGAATGGACAGACAAAACATTGTTTGGAGAATGCGAGTATCGATCTCGCTACCTCTCACATGCAAAGCGAGCGCTCTACCATTTGAGCTAATTCCCCATGCCTTCTCACTGATAGAATTGAAATGATCTCTGGAGTACAATGTCTCAACATATTTGATTGTTTCGATTTCTCTGTCATTTCTAATCTTTTTTCCCGGGTTTTTAAAGATTTGTTATAATATTGAAAAAATAAGCCTACTTATTAAGGGTAAATGTCTGTAATAACCATACATTCTCTTTCCATAACAAATGTTTCAATTTCTGGTGAAAAAATGAAGTTTGACAGTATAGCTAATTCTTCCAAATTTCTTTTCAAATGTATTTTTCCAGGTAGAACTTCAAATAAAGAGTGACATAATTGACTTATAAATGGGAAAAGTGTTGAATTGAAGGATGCAGTAAAACCACTATTATATTATACAAATCAAACCTCTGAAAAGTAATCAATGTTAATCGAGATTTTCTCCCTTACTTTCAAAGTAAATAAATGATATGTTCAAAGCTATATCAAATCCTCAACCTAGGCTTGCTTATTTTGCTGCGGTGGTCATCTGCCTACCAGCTGAGATTTTAAAGGCCTTTGGTATAATCAATAAACCTGATTGTAAATGTCACCAGTCTTAATATCAAAGAAAAGTTCTTGAATGGACAGACAAAAGATTGTTTGGAGAATGCGAGCATCGATCTTGCTACCACTCAGATGCAAAGCGAGCGCTCTACCATTTGAGCTAATTCCCCATGCCTTATCACTGATAGAATTCAAATGATCTCTGGAGAACAATGTCTCAACATATTTGATTGTTTCGATTTCTCTGTCATTTCTAATCTTTTTTCTCGGGTTTTTAAAGATTTTCTATAATATTGAAAAAATAAGCCTACTTATCAAGGGTAAATGTCTGTAATAATCATACATTCTCTTTCCATAACAAATGTTTCAATTTCTGGTAAAAAAATGAAGTTTGACAGTATAGCTGATTCTTCCAAATTTCTTTTCGAATGTATTTTTCCAGGTAGTACTTCAAATAAAGAGTGACATAATTGACTTATAAATGGGAAAAGTGTTGAATTGAAGGATGCAGTTAAACCACTATTATATCATACAAATCAAACCTCTGAAAAGTGTTCAATGTTAATCGAGATTTTCTCCCTTACTTTCAAAGTAAATAAATGATATGATCAAAGCTATATCAAATCCTCAACCTAGGCTTGGTTATTTTACTGCGGTGGTCATCTGCCTACCAGCTGAGATTTTAAAGGCCTTTGGTATAATCAATAAACCTGATTGTAAATGTCACCAGTCTTAATATCAAAGAAAAGTTCTTGAATGGACAGACAAAAGATTGTTTGGAGAATGCAAGCATCGATCTCACTACCTCTCACATGCAAAGCAAGCGCTCTACCATTTGAGCTAATTCCCCATGCCTTCTCACTGATAGTATTGAAATGATCTCTGGAGTACAATGTCTCAGCATATTTGATTGTTTCGATTTCTCTGTCATTTCTAATCTTTTTTCCCGGGTTTTTAAAGATTTTCTATAATATTGAAAAACTAAGCCTACTTATCAAGGGTAAATGTCTGTAATAATCATAAATTCTCTTTCCATAACAAATGTTTCAATTTCTGGTAAAAAAAATGAAGTTTGACAGTATAGCTGATTCTTCCAAATTTCTTTTTGAATGTAATTTTCCAGGTAGAACTTCAAATAAAGAGTGACATAATTGACTTATAAATGGGAAAAGTGTTGAATTGAAGGATGCAGTAAAACCACTATTATATCATAGAAATCAAACCTCTGAAAAGTGTTCAATGTTAATCGAGATTTTCTCCCTTACTTTCAAAGTAAATAAATGATATGTTCAAAGCTATATAAAATCCTCAACCTAGGCTTGGTTATTTTGCTGCGGTGGTCATCTGCCTACCAGCTGAGATTTTAAAGGCCTTTGGTATAATCAATAAACCTGATTGTAAATGTCACCAGTCTTAATATCAAAGAAAAGTTCTTGAATGGACAGACAAAACATTGTTTGGAGAATACGAGCATCGATCTCGCTACCTCTCACATGCAAAGCGAGCGCTCTACCATTTGAGCTAATTCCCCATGCCTTCTCACTGATAGAATTGAAATGATCTCTGGAGTACAATGTCTCAACATATTTGATTGTTTCGATTTCTCTGTCATTTCTAATCTTTTTTCCCGGGTTTTTAAAGATTTGTTATAATATTGAAAAAATAAGCCTACTTATTAAGGGTAAATGTCTGTAATAACCATACATTCTCTTTCCATAACAAATGTTTCAATTTCTGGTGAAAAAATGAAGTTTGACAGTATAGCTAATTCTTCCAAATTTCTTTTCAAATGTATTTTTCCAGGTAGAACTTCAAATAAAGAGTGACATAATTGACTTATAAATGGGAAAAGTGTTGAATTGAAGGATGCAGTAAAACCACTATTATATCATAGAAATCAAACCTCTGAAAAGTGTTCAATGTTAATCGAGATTTTCTCGCTTACTTTCAAAGTAAATAAATGATATGTTCAAAGCTATATCAAATCCTCAACCTAGGCTTGGTTATTTTGCTGCGGTGGTCATCTGCCTACCAGCTGAGATTTTAAAGGCCTTTGGTATAATCAATAAACCTGATTGTAAATGTTACCAGTCTTAATATCAAAGAAAAGTTCTTGAATGGACAGACAAAAGATTGTTTTAAAAATGCGAGCATCTATCTCGCTACCTCTCACATGCAAAGCGAGCGCTCTACCATTTGAGCTAATTCCCCATGCCTTCTCACTAATAGAATTGAAATGATCTCTGGAGTACAATGTCTCAACATATTTGATTGTTTCGATTTCTCTGTCATTTCTAATCTTTTTTCCCGGGTTTTTTAAAATTTGTTATAATATTGAAAAAATAAGCCTACTTATTAAGGGTAAATGTCTGTAATAACCATACATTCTCTTTCCATAACAAATGTTTCAATTTCTGGTGAAAAAATGAAGTTTGACAGTATAGCTAATTCTTCCAAATTTCTTTTCAAATGTATTTTTCCAGGTAGAACTTCAAATAAAGAGTGACATAATTGACTTATAAATGGGAAAAGTGTTGAATTGAAGGATGCAGTAAAACCACTATTATATTATACAAATCAAACCTCTGAAAAGTAATCAATGTTAATCGAGATTTTCTCCCTTACTTTCAAAGTAAATAAATGATATTTTCAAAGCTATATAAAATCCTCAACCTAGGCTTGGTTATTTTGCTGCGGTGGTCATCTGCCTACCAGCTGAGATTTTAAAGGCCTTTGGTATAATCAATAAACCTGATTGTAAATGTCACCAGTCTTAATATCAAAGAAAAGTTCTTGAATGGACAGACAAAAGATTGTTTGGAGAATGCGAGCATCGATCTTGCTACCACTCAGATGCAAAGCGAGCGCTCTACCATTTGAGCTAATTCCCCATGCCTTATCACTGATAGAATTGAAATGATCTCTGGAGAACAATGTCTCAACATATTTGATTGTTTCGATTTCTCTGTCATTTCTAATCTTTTTTCTCGGGTTTTTAAAGATTTTCTATAATATTGAAAAAATAAGCCTACTTATCAAGGGTAAATGTCTGTAATAATCATACATTCTCTTTCCATAACAAATGTTTCAATTTCTGGTGAAAAAATGAAGTTTGACAGTATAGCTAATTCTTCCAAATTTCTTTTCAAATGTATTTTTCCAGGTAGAACTTCAAATAAAGAGTGACATAATTGACTTAAAAATGGGAAAAGTGTTGAATTGAAGGATGCAGTAAAACCACTATTATATCATACAAATCAAACCTCTGAAAAGTGTTCAATGTTAATCGAGATTTTCTCCCTTACTTTCAAAGTAAATAAATGATATGTTCAAAGCTATATAAAATCCTCAACCTAGGCTTGGTTATTTTGCTGCGGTGGTCATCTGCCTACCAGCTGAGATTTTAAAGGCCTTTGGTATAATCAATAAACCTGATTGTAAATGTCACCAGTCTTAATATCAAAGAAAAGTTCTTGAATGGACAGACAAAACATTGTTTGGAGAATGCGAGCATCGATCTCGCTACCTCTCACATGCAAAGCGAGCGCTCTACCATTTGAGCTAATTCCCCATGCCTTCTCACTGATAGAATTGAAATGATCTCTGGAGTACAATGTCTCAACATATTTGATTGTTTCGATTTCTCTGTCATTTCTAATCTTTTTTCCCGGGTTTTTAAAGATTTGTTATAATATTGAAAAAATAAGCCTACTTATTAAGGGTAAATGTCTGTAATAACCATACATTCTCTTTCCATAACAAATGTTTCAATTTCTGGTGAAAAAATGAAGTTTGACAGTATAGCTAATTCTTCCAAATTTCTTTTCAAATGTATTTTTCCAGGTAGAACTTCAAATAAAGAGTGACATAATTGACTTATAAATGGGAAAAGTGTTGAATTGAAGGATGCAGTAAAACCACTATTATATCATAGAAATCAAACCTCTGAAAAGTGTTCAATGTTAATCGAGATTTTCTCCCTTACTTTCAAAGTAAATAAATGATATGTTCAAAGCTATATCAAATCCTCAACCTAGGCTTGGTTATTTTGCTGCGGTGGTCATCTGCCTACCAGCTGAGATTTTAAAGGCCTTTGGTATAATCAATAAACCTGATTGTAAATGTTACCAGTCTTAATATCAAAGAAAAGTTCTTGAATGGACAGACAAAAGATTGTTTTAAAAATGCGAGCATCTATCTCGCTACCTCTCACATGCAAAGCGAGCGCTCTACCATTTGAGCTAATTCCCCACGCCTTCTCACTAATAGAATTGAAATGATCTCTGGAGTACAATGTCTCAACATATTTGATTGTTTCGATTTCTCTGTCATTTCTAATCTTTTTTCCCGGGTTTTTTAAAATTTGTTATAATATTGAAAAAATAAGCCTACTTATTAAGGGTAAATGTCTGTAATAACCATACATTCTCTTTCCATAACAAATGTTTCAATTTCTGGTGAAAAAATGAAGTTTGACAGTATAGCTAATTCTTCCAAATTTCTTTTCAAATGTATTTTTCCAGGTAGAACTTCAAATAAAGAGTGACATAATTGACTTATAAATGGGAAAAGTGTTGAATTGAAGGATGCAGTAAAACCACTATTATATTATACAAATCAAACCTCTGAAAAGTAATCAATGTTAATCGAGATTTTCTCCCTTACTTTCAAAGTAAATAAATGATATGTTCAAAGCTATATCAAATCCTCAACCTAGGCTTGGTTATTTTGCTGCGGTGGTCATCTGCCTACCAGCTGAGATTTTAAAGGCCTTTGGTATAATCAATAAACCTGATTGTAAATGTCACCAGTCTTAATATCAAAGAAAAGTTCTTGAATGGACAGACAAAAGATTGTTTGGAGAATGCGAGCATCGATCTTGCTACCACTCAGATGCAAAGCGAGCGCTCTACCATTTGAGCTAATTCCCCATGCCTTATCACTGATAGAATTGAAATGATCTCTGGAGAACAATGTCTCAACATATTTGATTGTTTCGATTTCTCTGTCATTTCTAATCTTTTTTCTCGGGTTTTTAAAGATTTTCTATAATATTGAAAAAATAAGCCTACTTATCAAGGGTAAATGTCTGTAATAATCATACATTCTCTTTCCATAACAAATGTTTCAATTTCTGGTAAAAAAATGAAGTTTGACAGTATAGCTGATTCTTCCAAATTTCTTTTCAAATGTATTTTTCCAGGTAGTACTTCAAATAAAGAGTGACATAATTGACTTATAAATGGGAAAAGTGTTGAATTGAAGGATTCAGTTAAACCACTATTATATCATACAAATCAAACCTCTGAAAAGTGTTCAATGTTAATCGAGATTTTCTCCCTTACTTTCAAAGTAAATAAATGATATGATCAAAGCTATATCAAATCCTCAACCTAGGCTTGGTTATTTTACTGCGGTGGTCATCTGCCTACCAGCTGAGATTTTAAAGGCCTTTGGTATAATCAATAAACCTGATTGTAAATGTCACCAGTCTTAATATCAAAGAAAAGTTCTTGAATGGACAGACAAAAGATTGTTTGGAGAATGCAAGCATCGATCTCACTACCTCTCACATGCAAAGCAAGCGCTCTACCATTTGAGCTAATTCCCCATGCCTTCTCACTGATAGTATTGAAATGATCTCTGGAGTACAATGTCTCAGCATATTTGATTGTTTCGATTTCTCTGTCATTTCTAATCTTTTTTCCCGGGTTTTTAAAGTTTTTCAATAATATTGAAAAAATAAGCCTACTTATCAAGGGTAAATGTCTGTAATAATCATAAATTCTCTTTCCATAACAAATGTTTCAATTTCTGGTAAAAAAAATGAAGTTTGACAGTATAGCTGATTCTTCCAAATTTCTTTTTGAATGTATTTTTCCAGGTAGAACTTCAAATAAAGAGTGACATAATTGACTTATAAATGGGAAAAGTGTTGAATTGAAGGATGCAGTAAAACCACTATTATATCATACAAATCAAACCTCTGAAAAGTGTTCAATGTTAATCGAGATTTTCTCCCTTACTTTCAAAGTAAATAAATGATATGTTCAAAGCTATATAAAATCCTCAACCTAGGCTTGGTTATTTTGCTGCGGTGGTCATCTGCCTACCAGCTGAGATTTTAAAGGCCTTTGGTATAATCAATAAACCTGATTGTAAATGTCACCAGTCTTAATATCAAAGAAAAGTTCTTGAATGGACAGACAAAACATTGTTTGGAGAATGCGAGCATCGATCTCGCTACCTCTCACATGCAAAGCGAGCGCTCTACCATTTGAGCTAATTCCCCATGCCTTCTCACTGGTAGAATTGAAATGATCTCTGGAGTACAATGTCTCAACATATTTGATTGTTTCGATTTCTCTGTCATTTCTAATCTTTTTTCCCGGGTTTTTAAAGATTTGTTATAATATTGAAAAAATAAGCCTACTTATTAAGGGTAAATGTCTGTAATAACCATACATTCTCTTTCCATAACAAATGTTTCAATTTCTGGTGAAAAAATGAAGTTTGACAGTATAGCTAATTCTTCCAAATTTCTTTTCAAATGTATTTTTCCAGGTAGAACTTCAAATAAAGAGTGACATAATTGACTTATAAATGGGAAAAGTGTTGAATTGAAGGATGCAGTAAAACCACTATTATATCATAGAAATCAAACCTCTGAAAAGTGTTCAATGTTAATCGAGATTTTCTCCCTTACTTTCAAAGTAAATAAATGATATGTTCAAAGCTATATAAAATCCTCAACCTAGGCTTGGTTATTTTGCTGCGGTGGTCATCTGCCTACCAGCTGAGATTTTAAAGGCCTTTGGTATAATCAATAAACCTGATTGTAAATGTCACCAGTCTTAATATCAAAGAAAAGTTCTTGAATGGACAGACAAAACATTGTTTGGAGAATGCGAGCATCGATCTCACTACCTCTCACATGCAAAGCGAGCGTTCTACCATTTGAGCTAATTCCCCATGCCTTCTCACTAATAGAATTGAAATGATCTCTGGAGTACAATGTCTCAACATATTTGATTGTTTCGATTTCTCTGTCATTTCTAATCTTTTTTCCCGGGTTTTTAAAGATTTGTTATAATATTGAAAAAATAAGCCTACTTATTAAGGGTAAATGTCTGTAATAACCATACATTCTCTTTTCATAACAAATGTTTCAATTTCTGGTGAAAAAATGAAGTTTGACAGTATAGCTAATTCTTCCAAATTTCTTTTCAAATGTATTTTTCCAGGTAGAACTTCAAATAAAGAGTGACATAATTGACTTATAAATGGGAAAAGTGTTGAATTGAAGGATGCAGTAAAACCACTATTATATTATACAAATCAAACCTCTGAAAAGTAATCAATGTTAATCGAGATTTTCTCCCTTACTTTCAAAGTAAATAAATGATATGTTCAAAGCTATATCAAATCCTCAACCTAGGCTTTGTTATTTTGCTGCGGTGGTCATCTGCCTACCAGCTGAGATTTTAAAGGCCTTTGCTATAATCAATAAACCTGATTGTAAATGTCACCAGTCTTAATATCAAAGAAAAGTTCTTGAATGGACAGACAAAAGATTGTTTGAAAAATGCGAGCATCTATCTCGCTACCTCTCACATGCAAAGCGAGCGCTCTACCATTTGAGCTAATTCCCCATGCCTTCTCACTAATAGAATTGAAATGATCTCTGGAGTACAATGTCTCAACATATTTGATTGTTTCGATTTCTCTGTCTTTTCTAATCTTTTTTCCCGGGTTTTTAAAGATTTGTTATAATATTGAAAAAATAAGCCTACTTATTAAGGGTAAATGTCTGTAATAACCATACATTCTCTTTCCATAACAAATGTTTCAATTTCTGGTGAAAAAATGAAGTTTGACAGTATAGCTAATTCTTCCAAATTTCTTTTCAAATGTATTTTTCCAGGTAGAACTTCAAATAAAGAGTGACATAATTGACTTATAAATGGGAAAAGTGTTGAATTGAAGGATGCAGTAAAACCACTATTATATTTTACAAATCAAACCTCTGAAAAGTAATCAATGTTAATCGAGATTTTCTCCCTTACTTTCAAAGTAAATAAATGATATGTTCAAAGCTATATCAAATCCTCAACCTAGGCTTGGTTATTTTGCTGCGGTGGTCATCTGCCTACCAGCTGAGATTTTAAAGGCCTTTGGTATAATCAATAAACCTGATTGTAAATGTCACCAGTCTTAATATCAAAGAAAAGTTCTTGAATGGACGGACAAAAGATTGTTTGGAGAATGTGAGCATCGATCTTGCTACCACTCAGATGCAAAGCGAGCGCTCTACCATTTAAGCTAATTCTCCATGCCTTCTCACTGATAGAATTGAAATGATCTCTGGAGAACAATGTCTCAACATATTTGATTGTTTCAATTTCTCTATCATTTCTAATCTTTTTTCTCGGGTTTTTAAAGATTTTCTATAATATTGAAAAAATAAGCCTACTTATCAAGGGTAAATGTCTGTAATAATCATACATTCTCTTTCCATAACAAATGTTTCAATTTCTGGTAAAAAAATGAAGTTTGACAGTATAGCTGATTCTTCCAAATTTCTTTTCCAATGTATTTTTCCAGGTAGAACTTCAAATAAAGAGTGACATAATTGACTTATAAATGGGAAAAGTGTTGAATTGAAGGATGCAGTAAAACCACTATTATATCATACAAATCAAACCTCTGAAAAGTGTTCAATGTTAATCGAGATTTTCTCCCTTACTTTCAAAGTAAATAAATGATATGATCAAAGCTATATCAAATCCTCAACCTAGGCTTGGTTATTTTGCCGCGGTGGTCATCTGCCTACCAGCTGAGATTTTAAAGGCCTTTGGTATAATCAATAAACCTGATTGTAAATGTCACCAGTCTTAATATCAAAGAAAAGTTCTTGAATGGACAGACAAAAGATTGTTTGGAGAATGCAAGCATCGATCTTGCTACCTCTCACATGCAAAGCAAGCGCTCTACCATTTGAGCTAATTCCCCATGCCTTCTCACTGATAGTATTGTAATGATCTCTGGAGTACAATGTCTCAGCATATTTGATTGTTTCGATTTCTCTGTCATTTCTAATCTTTTTTCCCGGGTTTTTAAAGATTTTCTATAATATTGAAAAAATAAGCCTACTTATCAAGGGTAAATGTCTGTAATAATCATAAATTCTCTTTCCATAACAAATGTTTCAATTTCTGGTAAAAAAAAATGAAGTTTGACAGTATAGCTGATTCTTCCAAATTTCTTTTCGAATGTATTTTTCCAGGTAGAACTTCAAATAAAGAGTGACATAATTGACTTATAAATGGGAAAAGTGTTGAATTGAAGGATGCAGTAAAACCACTATTATATCATACAAATCAAACCTCTGAAAAGTGTTCAATGTTAATCGAGATTTTCTCCCTTACTTTCAAAGTAAATAAATGATATGTTCAAAGCTATATAAAATCCTCAACCTAGGCTTGGTTATTTTGCTGCGGTGGTCATCTGCCTACCAGCTGAGATTTTAAAGGCCTTTGGTATAATCAATAAACCTGATTGTAAATGTCACCAGTCTTAATATCAAAGAAAAGTTCTTGAATGGACAGACAAAACATTGGTTGGAGAATGCAAGCATCGATCTCGCTACCTCTCACATGCAAAGCGAGCGCTCTACCATTTGAGCTAATTCCCCATGCCTTTTCACTGATAGAATTGAAATGATCTCTGGAGTACAATGTCTCAACATATTTGATTGTTTCGATTTCTCTGTCATTTCTAATCTTTTTTCCCGGGTTTTTAAAGATTTCCTATAATATTGAAAAAATAAGCCTTTTTTAATAAGGGTAAATGTCTGTAATAATCATACATTCTCTTTCCATAACAAATGTTTCAATTTCTGGTGAAAAAATGAAGTTTGACAGTATAGCTAATTCTTCAAAATTTCTTTTCGAATGTATTTTTCCAGGTAGAACTTCAAATAAAGAGTGACATAATTGACTTATAAATGGGAAAAGTGTTGAATTGAAGGATGCAGTAAAACCACTATTATATCATACAAATCAAACCTCTGAAAAGTGTTCAATGTTAATCGAGATTTTCTCCCTTACTTTCAAAATAAATAAATGATATGTTCAAAGCTATATCAAATCCTCAACCTAGGCTTGGTTATTTTGCTGCGGTGGTCATCTGCCTACCAGCTGAGATTTTAAAGGCCTTTGGTATAATCAATAAACCTGATTGTAAATGTCACCAGTCTTAATATCAAAGAAAAGTTCTTGAATGGACAGACAAAAGATTGTTTGAAAAATGCGAGCATCTATCTCGCTACCTCTCACATGCAAAGCGAGCGCTCTACCATTTGAGCTAATTCCCCATGCCTTCTCACTAATAGAATTGAAATGATCTCTGGAGTACAATGTCTCAACATATTTGATTGTTTCGATTTCTCTGTCATTTCTAATCTTTTTTCCCGGGTTTTTAAAGATTTGTTATAATATTGAAAAAATAAGCCTACTTATTAAGGGTAAATGTCTGTAATAACCATACATTCTCTTTCCATAACAAATGTTTCAATTTCTGGTGAAAAAATGAAGTTTGACAGTATAGCTAATTCTTCCAAATTTCTTTTCAAATGTATTTTTCCAGGTAGAACTTCAAATAAAGAGTGACATAATTGACTTATAAATGGGAAAAGTGTTGAATTGAAGGATGCAGTAAAACCACTATTATATTATACAAATCAAACCTCTGAAAAGTAATAAATGTTAATCGAGAATTTCTCCCTTACTTTCAAAGTAAATAAATGATATGTTCAAAGCTATATCAAATCCTCAACCTAGGCTTGGTTATTTTGCTGCGGTGGTCATCTGCCTACCAGCTGAGATTTTAAAGGCCTTTGGTATAATCAATAAACCTGATTGTAAATGTCACCAGTCTTAATATCAAAGAAAAGTTCTTGAATGGACAGACAAAAGATTGTTTGGAGAATTCGAGCATCGATCTTGCTACCTCTCACATGCAAAGCGAGCGCTCTACCATTTGAGCTAATTCCCCATGCCTTCTCACTGATAGAATTAAAATGATCTCTGGAGTACAATGTCTCAACATATTTGATAGTTTCGATTTCTCTGTCATTTCTAATCTTTTTTCCCGGGTTTTTAAAGATTTCCTATAATATTGAAAAAATAAGCCTACTTATCAAGGGTAAATGTCTGTAATAATCATACATTCTCTTTCCATAACAAATGTTTCAATTTCTGGTGAAAAAATGAAGTTTGACAGTGTCATGTGCAAGCTAATGTTTAGGCATAAATCTGCAAATATATGTTTGTGTATTACTTCCTAGAAATAGTGTGACCTGGTGCTCTTAGAAGCTGTTAGATCAATGGGTTTTGTGGATGTTAAACCACCCAGGGGGGCTGGTAGATAAGGATAGCACCTTATACCATTTATGGCAGGATGGCAAATGTGAATGCCTTTGAGGAGATCTCTTGCAAGACAATGAAATCTCACACATGTTTGGGAGGCCCCAGACAGGCCGACTGCAGAGACTGGGTTGTATGTTAATGACAGATTCAAGCTGAATAAGGGCACAGGAAAAGATCATATCATTTTCTCCAATATCATACATACCAGAGGCATGTGTGGTATGCAGATGAAGGGAAACTTAGGACCTGTTGTGTGAAGGTAAAATCATGTTCGTAAACCATACTGTTGAAAAGTTAGGACGGTGTAAAGAAAACTTGACTTAGAGGTATTCAAACAGCAAAGTCATAAGACCCTAATTTGCATTCTCCCATCCTGTTGGTTCTGACCTCACAGGGAAGGGGGCTGGGGGGCCCTGTAGCTTGACTTTAAAACTGTATTGAAAATGTAACCCTGGGTTCTTCTTCTGAGGGAGTTTAATTGAAGAGGTTCCATTTTTTCCTGCTCCTCCCGGCACCACAAACTTGATTCTAAGTGAGGTATCAATTCTGTGTTTTATCCTTTTTATTTTATAAGAAACAATTGCACTCTATTTGTATGTCATTTTATTATCTTTTTATCTTAAGCATTGTGGATGTATTTTCCATATTAAATTACACTTAATAAGTTCTAGTCTCTGTGTTCTTATGAATTCACGCGACAGTTTGGTCCAGACGCTACCTAATTGAAACTGTGCAAACCTTGTGGTTTAAGTGAACTCTGATTAAAGTAAATTGTGTTGGATTAATGCTAGGGAGAACCGAAGGCTTCCTAAATAAGAGTGTCAGCTCTTATCCGAAACAACCTTGGTGGTGGTAATTAGTATCGCAAAGCTAGTGTGTGGCATAGATAGGGAAGGATTTAATCATTTTAGACAGACCAGGTGGTTGTCTTTGTGGTTGACCCTGTGTCACATATGCGTCACGCAGACTCAGGTGAGTGCTGTTCGTGACAAATTGGTGGCAAGCTTGTGGGATATATATTTTAATTATTTTTTTTAAGAACTTAAGTGAATTAGGGTTGTGTGATCCCTGAGAGAGGAAATACAGACTAATTCACCAGAGACTGAACTCAATGCTTAAAACATTATAAGACATACAGCAATTGTTTCTTTCCCTCCCCTTCTCTTTTTTTTCTTATCTTTTTTTTATTTGGCATTAAGCGGAGGAGATGGCTGCTGCATATAAACGCTTGACAAAGGAGGCGCTGATTTCAGACTGTGAGGATGGAGGAATTCCCACCAGTGGCAAAAGCAAGGAGCAATTGATTGAAGCTCTTGTGCAGAGGGATCAGCAACTCACAGTTGTGTCCGAGGAAGAGCATAGCCAGAACTCAGAAGCGGACCTGACTGTGGATATTCCTCAAAACCAGGGACTGTTAATTTCGGATGATTCTAATGGTTCATGTGTGGACACTGCTATGGATGTTTATTTGCAAACTGCCCTAAAATATTTGGGCCCAGCGGACATTACAACTAAAATGCAACTCATACAGCAGTTCCAGGAGAAGGAAGCTGCTGACCGTCAGGAGAGGCGTGCTGCTATGGAGGCAGCAGAGCGCCAAGCAGAGCGACAGGCAGAAAGAGAATCTGCCGAGCGAGAGGCAGAGAGGAGATATGAGCTGGAGCTTGCGAAGCTCAAACGCCAGCCAGAGACCAGAGATGCTGGTATTAGCAGACCCCGTCCTGAGAATTTCCCTGTATTGGAAAAAGATGGGGATTTGGATACTTTTTTGCGAGGTTTTGAAAAGACATGCAGACAGTATGGACTGGCCAAAGATCAGTGGGCACAATATTTAACCCCTGGTTTGCGAGGTAAAGCATTAGAAGCCTTTGCAGATCTTCCACCTGAGATGGACGGAAATTATGAGGCAATCAAAAGTGCCCTGTTGCAACGCTTTAACATCACCCCAGAGGCGCATAGGCAGAAATTCAGAGATTTAAAACGCAGTGCCTCTGACACATATTCAGGACTTGTGGCCCAGCTGTGTGCTTCATTCAAACAGTGGGTTGGAGGGCTACAGATCACCACCTTTGATGCTCTGCAAGATTTGATGATCCAGGAGCAGTTTCTGACTTTGTGCCCAGCTGATGTGAAGGAATGGGTAGTGGATCGTGATCCTACATCATCTGCGGAAGCAGCTAGACTGGCTGACAAGTACACTGTCACCCGGGCACCTGCAGCTAAAAGAGGAACTTTTGTGCCAGGGCAGTCGGCCTGGAAAGGGGGCCGGCCAGGAGGATCAACGCCACCCCCCTCAACGCCATCACCCACTGTTTCTTCATCTTTTGGGAGGGTTGGGGCAAAGCCTGCTGTGGGAGACACCCGCAGGTGTTTTGTGTGCAACCAGGTGGGGCACATTAGTACCGCTTGTCCAGAGAAGAAGACCAGTTCACCCTCCGCTGGGGGGGTACCTTCCCTGCAATCTTCACCAGCTGTCCTGTGTGTTGCGGGACCAGAAGGGGGCCGGAAGGACAACATACAAACAGTCACTGTGGGTGACAAGGTAACTGTGGGGTTAAGAGACACTGGTGCGGATGTTACATTAGTTCATTCAGAACTGGTAGGGTTAGAGGACTTCATTCCAGGAAAATGTATTTCTGTGAAAGGGGTGGGTGGAATTCACCTAACGGTACCTGTAGCCAAAGTTTACCTTGATTGGGGTGCTGGAAGAGGTATAAGGGATGTCGGGGTCTCAGATAATATGCCTATAGATGTGTTACTGGGGACAGATTTAGGAAGAATGTTGTCTCAGTATGTCTGTAATGACGATGTCAATGCCACCCCTGTTACTGTGTCAGAATCAACTGAAAGTACCAAAGTTTGTTCCCAGGTAGCAGGAGGTGACAAGGAAAAGGTCTGTTCAATTGCACCGGAAATGTGTAAACCAGGATGTGACAGGGACAGGGAATGTCTTATTATATCTGATGTAGGTAATGATGCTAATGTCACTGTGTTAGAATCAGCTGAGAATACCAACGTTTGTTCCCAGGCAGCAGGGTGTGACAGGGAACGGAAATGCCATATTATACCTGAAGTGTGTAATGATTTTAATGCCGCCCATGTTACAGTACCAGAACCTGCTGAGAGTAACCACGTTTTTTCCCAGGCACCAGGAGGTGACAAGGAAAGAGAATGTATTATTGTACCTAATGCGAATAATGAGGATAATGCCAATAACAGTATTGTGTTAGAATCTAAACCTGTTTTTACACTGACATCTTGTCCTGGGATGGGGACAGCGGATACTGTGATTGCAGATATGGGCATTAATACTGGTATAGATAATGTGCTGTCTAGAAAAGGGACAGATGACCATGTGATTAATTCTGTTGTGCTAGAGAAAGACAATGTTTCTACCCAGGTAATATGCTCAGAAGATGTTGTACAAGGTAACTGGCAGGGAGGGCAGAGGGAAGATGTATATTCTGTGCCTGAATCAGCTGCACACAGAGCGGGTGAGCATGTGGGGGAGACACATAGTCCTGACCAACGGGGAGTAGCGAGGGACAGCAATCCTTACATTGCTGCTGGGACCTGTAGTTCGAATGTTCACCACTTAGATCTACATCTGAGTTCTGACCATTCCTCTGAGTTGCCTATAGAGACAGGGGAGTCAGTTGCTAGCCCACACTCACTTATCCAGCTATCTAATGGCTTAGAGGAAATAGATGAGGGACCCAAACTCCCTGTTACACTACACCCCCAGATAGATGAGTCTAAGGGGGAGCGGAGTGTCCTGTTCCTTAGACCCTCAGATCAGAATCACATAGTGTATCCCACAGACGGGGAATTGTGTAACGGGGAAGCAGGGCAGAGTGGACGTAGGTATTCCGCTGTGCCAGGATTGAAGGGTTCCCATTTACAGGAGTTCTTGTGGGAGGGAGATGTTCTCTCAAGCAGCACCCACAAAGACACACAGTCAGTGAAAGGTGCAGAGAGCGTAGGTAAGAATGCAGAGGTTTGCCCACAGCTATTGCAGGACCAGAAGTTCCAGCTGTCTGAGATAGTTAAGCCCTTCTTAACCCCTCCCCCCAGAGAACCTATTGAGGCCCAGCTATCAGCTATTCCATTTGAACCTGGTGGGATCTGTGGGAGATGGCTTGGGCTATGACCTGTCAGTCAATTCCCATGCCATCTCTTAAAAAGGGAAGGTGTCATGTGCAAGCTAATGTTTAGGCATAAATCTGCAAATATATGTTTGTGTATTACTTCCTAGAAATAGTGTGACCTGGTGCTCTTAGAAGCTGTTAGATCAATGGGTTTTGTGGATGTTAAACCACCCAGGGGGGCTGGTAGATAAGGATAGCACCTTATACCATTTATGGCAGGATGGCAAATGTGAATGCCTTTGAGGAGATCTCTTGCAAGACAATGAAATCTCACACATGTTTGGGAGGCCCCAGACAGGCCGACTGCAGAGACTGGGTTGTATGTTAATGACAGATTCAAGCTGAATAAGGGCACAGGAAAAGATCATATCATTTTCTCCAATATCATACATACCAGAGGCATGTGTGGTATGCAGATGAAGGGAAACTTAGGACCTGTTGTGTGAAGGTAAAATCATGTTCGTAAACCATACTGTTGAAAAGTTAGGACGGTGTAAAGAAAACTTGACTTAGAGGTATTCAAACAGCAAAGTCATAAGACCCTAATTTGCATTCTCCCATCCTGTTGGTTCTGACCTCACAGGGAAGGGGGCTGGGGGGCCCTGTAGCTTGACTTTAAAACTGTATTGAAAATGTAACCCTGGGTTCTTCTTCTGAGGGAGTTTAATTGAAGAGGTTCCATTTTTTCCTGCTCCTCCCGGCACCACAAACTTGATTCTAAGTGAGGTATCAATTCTGTGTTTTATCCTTTTTATTTTATAAGAAACAATTGCACTCTATTTGTATGTCATTTTATTATCTTTTTATCTTAAGCATTGTGGATGTATTTTCCATATTAAATTACACTTAATAAGTTCTAGTCTCTGTGTTCTTATGAATTCACGCGACAGTTTGGTCCAGACGCTACCTAATTGAAACTGTGCAAACCTTGTGGTTTAAGTGAACTCTGATTAAAGTAAATTGTGTTGGATTAATGCTAGGGAGAACCGAAGGCTTCCTAAATAAGAGTGTCAGCTCTTATCCGAAACAACCTTGGTGGTGGTAATTAGTATCGCAAAGCTAGTGTGTGGCATAGATAGGGAAGGATTTAATCATTTTAGACAGACCAGGTGGTTGTCTTTGTGGTTGACCCTGTGTCACATATGCGTCACGCAGACTCAGGTGAGTGCTGTTCGTGACAGACAGTATAGCTAATTCTTCCAAATTTCTTTTCGAATGTATTTTTCCAGGTAGAACTTCAAATAAAGAGTGACATAATTGACTTATAAATGGGAAAAGTGTTGAATTGAAGGATGCAGTAAAACCACTATTATATCATACAAATGAAACCTCTGAAAAGTGTTCAATGTTAATCGAGATTTTCTCCCTTACTTTCAAAGTAAATAAATGATATGTTCAAAGCTATATCAAATCCTCAACCTAGGCTTGGTTATTTTGCTGCGGTGGTCATCTGCCTACCAGCTGAGATTTTAAAGGCCTTTGGTATAATCAATAAACCTGATTGTAAATGTCACCAGTCTTAATATCAAAGAAAAGTTCTTGAATGGACAGACAAAAGATTGTTTGGAGAATGCGAGCATCGATCTCGCTACCTCTCACATGCAAAGCGAGCGCTCTACCATTTGAGCTAATTCCCCATGCCTTCTCACTGATAGAATTGAAATGATCTCTGGAGTACAATGTCTCAGCATATTTGATTGTTTCGATTTCTCTGTCATTTCTAATCTTTTTTCCCGGGTTTTTAAAAATTTCCTATAATATTGAAAAAATAAGCCTACTTAATAAGGGTAAATGTCTGTAATAACCATACATTCTCTTTCCATAACAAATGTTTCAATTTCTGGTGAAAAAATGAAGTTTGACAGTATAGCTAATTCTTCCAAATTTCTTTTCAAAAGTATTTTTCCAGGTAGAACTTCAAATAAAGAGTGACATAATTGACTTATAAATGGGAAAAGTGTTGAATTGAAAGGATGCAGTAAAACCACTATTATATCATACAAATCAAACCTCTGAAAAGTGTTCAATGTTAATCGAGATTTTCTCCCTTACTTTCAAAGTAAAT
Source organism: Mixophyes fleayi (assembly GCF_038048845.1). Classification (NCBI taxonomy): domain Eukaryota; kingdom Metazoa; phylum Chordata; class Amphibia; order Anura; family Limnodynastidae; genus Mixophyes; species Mixophyes fleayi. The sequence continues at coordinate 7,574,698 of NC_134404.1, read as the reverse complement.
AAATGATATGTTCAAAGCTATATAAAATCCTCAACCTAGGCTTGGTTATTTTGCTGCGGTGGTCATCTGCCTACCAGCTGAGATTTTAAAGGCCTTTGGTATAATCAATAAACCTGATTGTAAATGTCACCAGTCTTAATATCAAAGAAAAGTTCTTGAATGGACAGACAAAACATTGTGTGGAGAATGCGAGCATCGATCTCACTACCTCTCACATGCAAAGCGAGCGCTCTACCATTTCAGCTAATTCCCCATGCCTTCTCACTGATAGTATTGAAATGATCTCTGGAGTACAATGTCTCAGCATATTTGATTGTTTCGATTTCTCTGTCATTTCTAATCTTTTTTCCCGGGTTTTTAAAGATTTTCTATAATATTGAAAAAATAAGCCTACTTATCAAGGGTAAATGTCTGTAATAATCATAAATTCTCTTTCCATAACAAATGTTTCAATTTCTGGTAAAAAAAATGAAGTTTGACAGTATAGCTGATTCTTCCAAATTTCTTTTCGAATGTATTTTTCCAGGTAGAACTTCAAATAAAGAGTGACATAATTGACTTATAAATGGGAAAAGTGTTGAATTGAAGGATGCAGTAAAACCACTATTATATCATACAAATGAAACCTCTGAAAAGTGTTCAATGTTAATCGAGATTTTCTCCCTTACTTTCAAAGTAAATAAATGATATGTTCAAAGCTATATCAAATCCTCAACCTAGGCTTGGTTATTTTGCTGCGGTGGTCATCTGCCTACCAGCTGAGATTTTAAAGGCCTTTGGTATAATCAATAAACCTGATTGTAAATGTCACCAGTCTTAATATCAAAGAAAAGTTCTTGAATGGACAGACAAAAGATTGTTTGGAGAATGCGAGCATCGATCTCGCTACCTCTCACATGCAAAGCGAGCGCTCTACCATTTGAGCTAATTCCCCATGCCTTCTCACTGATAGAATTGAAATGATCTCTGGAGTACAATGTCTCAGCATATTTGATTGTTTCGATTTCTCTGTCATTTCTAATCTTTTTTCCCGGGTTTTTAAAGATTTCCTATAATATTGAAAAAATAAGCCTACTTAATAAGGGTAAATGTCTGTAATAACCATACATTCTCTTTCCATAACAAATGTTTCAATTTCTGGTGAAAAAATGAAGTTTGACAGTATAGCTAATTCTTCCAAATTTCTTTTCAAAAGTATTTTTCCAGGTAGAACTTCAAATAAAGAGTGACATAATTGACTTATAAATGGGAAAAGTGTTGAATTGAAAGGATGCAGTAAAACCACTATTATATCATACAAATCAAACCTCTGAAAAGTGATCAATGTTAATCGAGATTTTCTCCCTTACTTTCAAAGTAAATAAATGATATGTTCAAAGCTATATCAAATCCTCAACCTAGGCTTGGTTATTTTGCCGCGGTGGTCATCTGCCTACCAGCTGAGATTTTAAAGGCCTTTGGTATAATCAATAAACCTGATTGTAAATGTCACCAGTCTTAATATCAAAGAAAAGTTCTTGAATGGACAGACAAAAGATTGTTTGGAGAATTCGAGCATCGATCTCGCTACCTCTCACATGCAAAGCGAGCGCTCTACCATTTGAGCTAATTCCCCATGCCTTCTCACTGATAGAATTAAAATGATCTCTGGAGTACAATGTCTCAACATATTTGATAGTTTCGATTTCTCTGTCATTTCTAATCTTTTTTCCCGGGTTTTTAAAGATTTCCTATAATATTGAAAAAATAAGCCTACTTATCAAGGGTAAATGTCTGTAATAATCATACATTCTCTTTCCATAACAAATGTTTCAATTTCTGGTGAAAAAATGAAGTTTGACAGTATAGCTAATTCTTCCAAATTTCTTTTCGAATGTATTTTTCCAGGTAGAACTTCAAATAAAGAGTGACATAATTGACTTATAAATGGGAAAAGTGTTGAATTGAAGGATGCAGTAAAACCACTATTATATCATACAAATGAAACCTCTGAAAAGTGTTCAATGTTAATCGAGATTTTCTCCCTTACTTTCAAAGTAAATAAATTATATGTTCAAAGCTATATCAAATCCTCAACCTAGGCTTGGTTATTTTGCTGCGGTGGTCATCTGCCTACCAGCTGAGATTTTAAAGGCCTTTGGTATAATCAATAAACCTGATTGTAAATGTCACCAGTCTTAATATCAAAGAAAAGTTCTTGAATGGACAGACAAAAGATTGTTTGGAGAATGCGAGCATCGATCTCGCTACCTCTCACATGCAAAGCGAGCGCTCTACCATTTGAGCTAATTCCCCATGCCTTCTCACTGATAGTATTGAAATGATCTCTGGAGTACAATGTCTCAGCATATTTGATTGTTTCGATTTCTCTGTCATTTCTAATCTTTTTTCCCGGGTTTTTAAAGATTTTCTATAATATTGAAAAAATAAGCCTACTTATCAAGGGTAAATGTCTGTAATAATCATAAATTCTCTTTCCATAACAAATGTTTCAATTTCTGGTAAAAAAAATGAAGTTTGACAGTATAGCTGATTCTTCCAAATTTCTTTTCGAATGTATTTTTCCAGGTAGAACTTCAAATAAAGAGTGACATAATTGACTTATAAATGGGAAAAGTGTTGAATTGAAGGATGCAGTAAAACCACTATTATATCATACAAATGAAACCTCTGAAAAGTGTTCAATGTTAATCGAGATTTTCTCCCTTACTTTCAAAGTAAATAAATGATATGTTCAAAGCTATATCAAATCCTCAACCTAGGCTTGGTTATTTTGCTGCGGTGGTCATCTGCCTACCAGCTGAGATTTTAAAGGCCTTTGGTATAATCAATAAACCTGATTGTAAATGTCACCAGTCTTAATATCAAAGAAAAGTTCTTGAATGGACAGACAAAAGATTGTTTGGAGAGTGCGAGCATCGATCTCACTACCTCTCACATGCAAAGCGAGCGCTCTACCATTTGAGCTAATTCCCCATGCCTTCTCACTGATAGAATTGAAATGATCTCTGGAGTACAATGTCTCAGCATATTTGATTGTTTCGATTTCTCTGTCATTTCTAATCTTTTTTCCCGGGTTTTTAAAGATTTCCTATAATATTGAAAAAATAAGCCTACTTAATAAGGGTAAATGTCTGTAATAACCATACATTCTCTTTCCATAACAAATGTTTCAATTTCTGGTGAAAAAATGAAGTTTGACAGTATAGCTAATTCTTCCAAATTTCTTTTCAAAAGTATTTTTCCAGGTAGAACTTCTAATAAAGAGTGACATAATTGACTTATAAATGGGAAAAGTGTTGAATTGAAAGGATGCAGTAAAACCACTATTATATCATACAAATCAAACCTCTGAAAAGTGTTCAATGTTAATCGAGATTTTCTCCCTTACTTTCAAAGTAAATAAATGATATGTTCAAAGCTATATCAAATCCTCAACCTAGGCTTGGTTATTTTGCCGCGGTGGTCATCTGCCTACCAGCTGAGATTTTAAAGGCCTTTGGTATAATCAATAAACCTGATTGTAAATGTCACCAGTCTTAATATCAAAGAAAAGTTCTTGAATGGACAGACAAAAGATTGTTTGGAGAATTCGAGCATCGATCTCGCTACCTCTCACATGCAAAGCGAGCGCTCTACCATTTGAGCTAATTCCCCATGCCTTCTCACTGATAGAATTAAAATGATCTCTGGAGTACAATGTCTCAACATATTTGATAGTTTCGATTTCTCTGTCATTTCTAATCTTTTTTCCCGGGTTTTTAAAGATTTCCTATAATATTGAAAAAATAAGCCTACTTATCAAGGGTAAATGTCTGTAATAATCATACATTCTCTTTCCATAACAAATGTTTCAATTTCTGGTGAAAAAATGAAGTTTGACAGTATAGCTAATTCTTCCAAATTTCTTTTCGAATGTATTTTTCCAGGTAGAACTTCAAATAAAGAGTGACATAATTGACTTATAAATGGGAAAAGTGTTGAATTGAAGGATGCAGTAAAACCACTATTATATCATACAAATGAAACCTCTGAAAAGTGTTCAATGTTAATCGAGATTTTCTCCCTTACTTTCAAAGTAAATAAATGATATGTTCAAAGCTATATCAAATCCTCAACCTAGGCTTGGTTATTTTGCTGCGGTGGTCATCTGCCTACCAGCTGAGATTTTAAAGGCCTTTGGTATAATCAATAAACCTGATTGTAAATGTCACCAGTCTTAATATCAAAGAAAAGTTCTTGAATGGACAGACAAAAGATTGTTTGGAGAATGCGAGCATCGATCTCGCTACCTCTCACATGCAAAGCGAGCGCTCTACCATTTGAGCTAATTCCCCATGCCTTCTCACTGATAGAATTAAAATGATCTCTGGAGTACAATGTCTCAACATATTTGATAGTTTCGATTTCTCTGTCATTTCTAATCTTTTTTCCCGGGTTTTTAAAGATTTCCTATAATATTGAAAAAATAAGCCTACTTATCAAGGGTAAATGTCTGTAATAATCATACATTCTCTTTCCATAACAAATGTTTCAATTTCTGGTGAAAAAATGAAGTTTGACAGTATAGCTAATTCTTCCAAATTTCTTTTCGAATGTATTTTTCCAGGTAGAACTTCAAATAAAGAGTGACATAATTGACTTATAAATGGGAAAAGTGTTGAATTGAAGGATGCAGTAAAACCACTATTATATCATACAAATGAAACCTCTGAAAAGTGTTCAATGTTAATCGAGATTTTCTCCCTTACTTTCAAAGTAAATAAATGATATGTTCAAAGCTATATCAAATCCTCAACCTAGGCTTGGTTATTTTGCTGCGGTGGTCATCTGCCTACCAGCTGAGATTTTAAAGGCCTTTGGTATAATCAATAAACCTGATTGTAAATGTCACCAGTCTTAATATCAAAGAAAAGTTCTTGAATGGACAGACAAAAGATTGTTTGGAGAATGCGAGCATCGATCTCGCTACCTCTCACATGCAAAGCGAGCGCTCTACCATTTGAGCTAATTCCCCATGCCTTCTCACTGATAGAATTGAAATGATCTCTGGAGTACAATGTCTCAGCATATTTGATTGTTTCGATTTCTCTGTCATTTCTAATCTTTTTTCCCGGGTTTTTAAAGATTTCCTATAATATTGAAAAAATAAGCCTACTTAATAAGGGTAAATGTCTGTAATAACCATACATTCTCTTTCCATAACAAATGTTTCAATTTCTGGTGAAAAAATGAAGTTTGACAGTATAGCTAATTCTTCCAAATTTCTTTTCAAAAGTATTTTTCCAGGTAGAACTTCTAATAAAGAGTGACATAATTGACTTATAAATGGGAAAAGTGTTGAATTGAAAGGATGCAGTAAAACCACTATTATATCATACAAATCAAACCTCTGAAAAGTGTTCAATGTTAATCGAGATTTTCTCCCTTACTTTCAAAGTAAATAAATGATATGTTCAAAGCTATATCAAATCCTCAACCTAGGCTTGGTTATTTTGCCGCGGTGGTCATCTGCCTACCAGCTGAGATTTTAAAGGCCTTTGGTATAATCAATAAACCTGATTGTAAATGTCACCAGTCTTAATATCAAAGAAAAGTTCTTGAATGGACAGACAAAAGATTGTTTGGAGAATTCGAGCATCGATCTCGCTACCTCTCACATGCAAAGCGAGCGCTCTACCATTTGAGCTAATTCCCCATGCCTTCTCACTGATAGAATTAAAATGATCTCTGGAGTACAATGTCTCAACATATTTGATAGTTTCGATTTCTCTGTCATTTCTAATCTTTTTTCCCGGGTTTTTAAAGATTTCCTATAATATTGAAAAAATAAGCCTACTTATCAAGGGTAAATGTCTGTAATAATCATACATTCTCTTTCCATAACAAATGTTTCAATTTCTGGTGAAAAAATGAAGTTTGACAGTATAGCTAATTCTTCCAAATTTCTTTTCGAATGTATTTTTCCAGGTAGAACTTCAAATAAAGAGTGACATAATTGACTTATAAATGGGAAAAGTGTTGAATTGAAGGATGCAGTAAAACCACTATTATATCATACAAATGAAACCTCTGAAAAGTGTTCAATGTTAATCGAGATTTTCTCCCTTACTTTCAAAGTAAATAAATGATATGTTCAAAGCTATATCAAATCCTCAACCTAGGCTTGGTTATTTTGCTGCGGTGGTCATCTGCCTACCAGCTGAGATTTTAAAGGCCTTTGGTATAATCAATAAACCTGATTGTAAATGTCACCAGTCTTAATATCAAAGAAAAGTTCTTGAATGGACAGACAAAAGATTGTTTGGAGAATGCGAGCATCGATCTCGCTACCTCTCACATGCAAAGCGAGCGCTCTACCATTTGAGCTAATTCCCCATGCCTTCTCACTGATAGAATTGAAATGATCTCTGGAGTACAATGTCTCAGCATATTTGATTGTTTCGATTTCTCTGTCATTTCTAATCTTTTTTCCCGGGTTTTTAAAGATTTCCTATAATATTGAAAAAATAAGCCTACTTAATAAGGGTAAATGTCTGTAATAACCATACATTCTCTTTCCATAACAAATGTTTCAATTTCTGGTGAAAAAATGAAGTTTGACAGTATAGCTAATTCTTCCAAATTTCTTTTCAAAAGTATTTTTCCAGGTAGAACTTCAAATAAAGAGTGACATAATTGACTTATAAATGGGAAAAGTGTTGAATTGAAAGGATGCAGTAAAACCACTATTATATCATACAAATCAAACCTCTGAAAAGTGTTCAATGTTAATCGAGATTTTCTCCCTTACTTTCAAAGTAAATAAATGATATGTTCAAAGCTATATCAAATCCTCAACCTAGGCTTGGTCATTTTGCCGCGGTGGTCATCTGCCTACCAGCTGAGATTTTAAAGGCCTTTGGTATAATCAATAAACCTGATTGTAAATGTCACCAGTCTTAATATCAAAGAAAAGTTCTTGAATGGACAGACAAAAGATTGTTTTAAAAATGCGAGCATCTATCTCGCTACCTCTCACATGCAAAGCGAGCGCTCTACCATTTGAGCTAATTCCCCATGCCTTCTCACTGATAGAATTAAAATGATCTCTGGAGTACAATGTCTCAACATATTTGATAGTTTCGATTTCTCTGTCATTTCTATTCTTTTTTCCCGGGTTTTTAAAGATTTCCTATAATATTGAAAAAATAAGCCTACTTAATAAGGGTAAATGTCTGTAATAACCATACATTCTCTTTCCATAACAAATGTTTCAATTTCTGGTGAAAAAATGAAGTTTGACAGTATAGCTAATTCTTCCAAATTTCTTTTCGAATGTATTTTTCCAGGTAGAACTTCAAATAAAGAGTGACATAATTGACTTATAAATGGGAAAAGTGTTGAATTGAAGGATGCAGTAAAACCACTATTATATCATACAAATGAAACCTCTGAAAAGTGTTCAATGTTAATCGAGATTTTCTCCCTTACTTTCAAAGTAAATAAATGATATGTTCAAAGCTATATCAAATCCTCAACCTAGGCTTGGTTATTTTGCTGCGGTGGTCATCTGCCTACCAGCTGAGATTTTAAAGGCCTTTGGTATAATCAATAAACCTGATTGTAAATCTCACCAGTCTTAATATCAAAGAAAAGTTCTTGAATGGACAGACAAAAGATTGTTTGAAAAAATGTGAGCATCTATCTCGCTACCTCTCACATGCAAAGCAAGCGCTCTACCATTTGAGCTAATTCCCCATGCCTTCTCACTAATAGAATTGAAATGATCTCTGGAGTACAATGTCTCAACATATTTGATTGTTTCGATTTCTCTGTCATTTCTAATCTTTTTTCCCGGGTTTTTAAAGATTTCCTATAATATTGAAAAAATAAGCCTACTTAATAAGGGTAAATGTCTGTAATAACCATACATTCTATTTCCATAACAAATGTTTCAATTTCTGGTGAAAAAATGAAGTTTGACAGTATAGCTAATTCTTCCAAATTTCTTTTCAAAAGTATTTTTCCAGGTAGAACTTCAAATAAAGAGTGACATAATTGACTTATAAATGGGAAAAGTGTTGAATTGAAGGATGCAGTAAAACCACTATTATATTATACAAATCAAACCTCTGAAAAGTAATCAATGTTAATCGAGATTTTCTCCCTTACTTTCAAAGTAAATAAATGATATGTTCAAAGCTATATCAAATCCTCAACCTAGGCTTGGTTATTTTGCTGCGGTGGTTATCTGCCTACCAGCTGAGATTTTAAAGGCCTTTGGTATAATCAATAAACCTGATTGTAAATGTCACCAGTCTTAATATCAAAGAAAAGTTCTTGAATGGACAGACAAAACATTGTTAAGAGAATGCGAGCATCGATCTCGCTACCTCTCACATGCAAAGCGAGCGCTCTACCATTTAAGCTAATTCCCCATGCCTTCTCACTGATAGTATTGAAATGATCTCTGGAGTACAATGTCTCAGCATATTTGATTGTTTCGATTTCTCTGTCATTTCTAATCTTTTTTCCCGGGTTTTTAAAGATTTTCTATAATATTGAAAAAATAAGCCTACTTATCAAGGGTAAATGTATGTAATAATCATACATTCTCTTTCCATAACAAATGTTTCAATTTCTGGTGAAAAAATGAAGTTTGACAGTATAGCTAATTCTTCCAAATTTCTTTTCGAATGTATTTTTCCAGGTAGAACTTCAAATAAAGAGTGACATAATTGACTTATAAATGGAAAAAGTGTTGAATTGAAGGATGCAGTAAAACCACTATTATATCATACAAATCAAACCTCTGAAAAGTGTTCAATGTTAATCGAGATTTTCTCCCTTACTTTCAAAGTAAATAAATGATATGTTCAAAGCTATATCAAATCCTCAACCTAGGCTTGGTTATTTTGCTGCGGTGGTCATCTGCCTACCAGCTGAGATTTTAAAGGCCTTTGGTATAATCAATAAACCTGATTGTAAATGTCACCAGTCTTAATATCAAAGAAAAGTTCTTGAATGGACAGACAAAAGATTGTTTGGAGAATGCGAGCATCTATCTCGCTACCTCTCACATGCAAAGCGAGCGCTCTACCATTTGAGCTAATTCCCCATGCCTTCTCACTGATAGAATTGAAATGATCTCTGGAGTACAATGTCTCAACATATTTGATTGTTTCGATTTCTCTGTCATTTCTAATCTTTTTTCCCGGGTTTTTAAAGATTTCCTATAATATTGAAAAAATAAGCCTACTTAATAAGGGTAAATGTCTGTAATAACCATACATTCTCTTTCCATAACAAATGTTTCAATTTCTGGTGAAAAAATGAAGTTTGACAGTATAGCTAATTCTTCCAAATTTCTTTTCGAATGTATTTTTCCAGGTAGAACTTCAAATAAAGAGTGACATAATTGACTTATAAATGGGAAAAGTGTTGAATTGAAGGATGCAGTAAAACCACTATTATATCATACAAATGAAACCTCTGAAAAGTGTTCAATGTTAATCGAGATTTTCTCCCTTACTTTCAAAGTAAATAAATGATATGTTCAAAGCTATATCAAATCCTCAACCTAGGCTTGGTTATTTTGCTGCGGTGGTCATCTGCCTACCAGCTGAGATTTTAAAGGCCTTTGGTATAATCAATAAACCTGATTGTAAATGTCACCAGTCTTAATATCAAAGAAAAGTTCTTGAATGGACAGACAAAAGATTGTTTGAAAAATGTGAGCATCTATCTCGCTACCTCTCACATGCAAAGCAAGCGCTCTACCATTTGAGCTAATTCCCCATGCCTTCTCACTAATAGAATTGAAATGATCTCTGGAGTACAATGTCTCAACATATTTGATTGTTTCGATTTCTCTGTCATTTCTAATCTTTTTTCCCGGGTTTTTAAAGATTTCCTATAATATTGAAAAAATAAGCCTACTTAATAAGGGTAAATGTCTGTAATAACCATACATTCTATTTCCATAACAAATGTTTCAATTTCTGGTGAAAAAATGAAGTTTGACAGTATAGCTAATTCTTCCAAATTTCTTTTCAAAAGTATTTTTCCAGGTAGAACTTCAAATAAAGAGTGACATAATTGACTTATAAATGGGAAAAGTGTTGAATTGAAGGATGCAGTAAAACCACTATTATATTATACAAATCAAACCTCTGAAAAGTAATCAATGTTAATCGAGATTTTCTCCCTTACTTTCAAAGTAAATAAATGATATGTTCAAAGCTATATCAAATCCTCAACCTAGGCTTGGTTATTTTGCTGCGGTGGTTATCTGCCTACCAGCTGAGATTTTAAAGGCCTTTGGTATAATCAATAAACCTGATTGTAAATGTCACCAGTCTTAATATCAAAGAAAAGTTCTTGAATGGACAGACAAAAGATTGTTTGGAGAATGCGAGCATCTATCTCGCTACCTCTCACATGCAAAGCGAGCGCTCTACCATTTGAGCTAATTCCCCATGCCTTCTCACTGATAGAATTGAAATGATCTCTGGAGTACAATGTCTCAACATATTTGATTGTTTCGATTTCTCTGTCATTTCTAATCTTTTTTCCCGGGTTTTTAAAGATTTCCTATAATATTGAAAAAATAAGCCTACTTATTAAGGGTAAATGTCTGTAATAACCATACATTCTCTTTCCATAACAAATGTTTCAATTTCTGGTGAAAAAATGAAGTTTTACAGTATAGCTAATTCTTCCAAATTTCTTTTGAAATGTATTTTTTCAGGTAGAACTTCAAATAAAGAGTGACATAATTGACTTATAAATGTGAAAAGTGTTGAATTGAAGGATGCAGTAAAACCACTATTATATTATACAAATCAAACCTCTGAAAAGTAATCAATGTTAATCGAGATTTTCTCCCTTACTTTCAAAGTAAATAAATGATATGTTCAAAGCTATATCAAATCTTTAACCTAGGCTTGGTTATTTTGCTGCGGTGGTCATCTGCCTACCAGCTGAGATTTTAAAGGCCTTTGGTATAATCAATAAACCTGATTGTAAATGTCACCAGTCTTAATATCAAAGAAAAGTTCTTGAATGGACAGACAAAAGATTGTTTGGAGAATGCGAGCATCGATCTTGCTACCACTCAGATGCAAAGAAAGTGCTCTACCATTTGAGCTAATTCTCCATGCCTTCTCACTGATAGAATTGAAATGATCTCTGGAGAACAATGTCTCAACATATTTGATTGTTTCGATTTCTCTGTCATTTCTAATCTTTTTTCTCGGGTTTTTAAAGATTTTCTATAATATTGAAAAAATAAGCCTACTTATCAAGGGTAAATGTCTGTAATAATCATACATTCTCTTTCCATAACAAATGTTTCAATTTCTGGTAAAAAAATGAAGATTGACAGTATAGCTGATTCTTCCAAATTTCTTTTCGAATGTATTTTTCCAGGTAGAACTTCAAATAAAGAGTGACATAATTGACTTATAAATGGGAAAAGTGTTGAATTGAAGGATGCAGTAAAACCACTATTATATCATACAAATCAAACCTCTGAAAAGTGTTCAATGTTAATCGAGATTTTCTCCCTTACTTTCAAAGTAAATAAATGATATGTTCAAAGCTATATCAAATCCTCAACCTAGGCTTGGTTATTTTGCTGCGATGGTCATCTGCCTACCAGCTGAGATTTTAAAGGCCTTTGGTATAATCAATAAACCTGATTGTAAATGTCACCAGTCTTAATATCAAAGAAAAGTTCTTGAATGGACAGACAAAAGATTGTTTGGAGAATGCGAACATCGATCTCGCTACCTCTCACATGCAAAGTGAGCGCTCTACCATTTGAGCTAATTCCCCATGCCTTCTCACTGATAGAATTGAAATGATCTCTGGAGTACAATGTCTCAACATATTTGATTGTTTCGATTTCTCTGTCATTTCTAATCTTTTTTCCCGGGTTTTTAAAGATTTCCTATAATATTGAAAAAATAAGCCTACTTATCAAGGGTAAATGTCTGTAATAATCATACATTCTCTTTCCATAACAAATGTTTCAATTTCTGGTGAAAAAATGAAGTTTGACAGTATAGCTAATTCTTCCAAATTTCTTTTCGAATGTATTTTTCCAGGTAGAACTTCAAATAAAGAGTGACATAATTGACTTATAAATGGGAAAAGTGTTGAATTGAAGGATGCAGTAAAACCACTATTATATCATACAAATCAAACCTCTGAAAAGTGTTCAATGTTAATCGAGATTTTCTCCCTTACTTTCAAAGTAAATAAATGATATGTTCAAAGCTATATCAAATCCTCAACCTAGGCTTGGTTATTTTGCTGCGGTGGTCATCTGCCTACCAGCTGAGATTTTAAAGGCCTTTGGTATAATCAATAAACCTGATTGTAAATGTCACCAGTCTTAATATCAAAGAAAAGTTCTTGAATGGACAGAGAAATGATTGTTTGGAGAATGCGAGCATCGATCTCGTTACCTCTCACATGCAAAGCGAGCGCTCTACCATTTGAGCTAATTCCCCATGCCTTCTCTCTGATAGAATTGAAATGATCTCTGGAGTACCATGTCTCAACATATTTGTTTTTTTCCATTTCGCTGTGATTTTCTAATCTTTTTTCCCGGGTTTTTAAAGATTTCCTATAATATTGAAAAAATAAGCCTACTTATCAAGGGTAAATGTCTGTAATAATCATACATTCTCTTTCCATAACAAATGTTTCAATTTCTGGTGAAAAAATGAAGTTTGACAGTATAGCTAATTCTTCCAAATTTTTTTTCGAATGTATTTTTCCAGGTAGAACTTCAAATAAAGAGTGACATAATTGACTTATAAATGGGAAAAGTGTTGAATTGAAGGACGCAGTAAAACCACTATTATATCATACAAATCAAACCTCTGAAAAGTGTTCAATGTTAATCGAGATTTTCTCCCTTACTTTCAAAGTAAATAAATGATATGTTCAAAGCTATATCAAATCCTCAACCTAAGCTTGGTTATTTTGCTGCGGTGGTCATCTGCCTACCAGCTGAGATTTTAAAGGCCTTTGGTATAATCAATAAACCTGATTGTAAATGTCAAAAGTCTTAATATCAAAGAAAAGTTCTTGAATGGACAGACAAAAGATTGTTTGGAGAATGCGAGCATCGATCTCGCTACCTCTCACATGCAAAGTGAGCGCTCTACCATTTGAGCTAATTCCCCATGCCTTCTCACTGATAGAATTGAAATGATCTCTGGAGTACAATGTCTCAACATATTTGATTGTTTCGATTTCTCTGTTATTTCTAATCTTTTTTCCCGGGTTTTTAAAGATTTCCTATAATATTGAAAAAATAAGCAAACTTATCAAGGGTAAATGTCTGTAATAATCATACATTCTCTTTCCATAACAAATGTTTCAATTTCTGGTGAAAAAATGAAGTTTGACAGTATAGCTAATTCTTCCAAATTTCTTTTCGAATGTATTTTTCCAGGTAGAACTTCAAATAAAGAGTGACATAATTGACTTATAAATGGGAAAAGTGTTGAATTGAAAGGATGCAGTAAAACCACTATTATATCATACAAATCAAACCTCTGAAAAGTGTTCAATGTTAATCGAGATTTTCTCCCTTACTTTCAAAGTAAATAAATGATATGTTCAAAGCTATATCAAATCCTCAACCTAGGCTTGGTTATTTTGCCACGGTGGTCATCTGCCTACCAGCTGAGATTTTAAAGGCCTTTGGTATAATCAATAAACCTGATTGTAAATGTGACCAGTCTTAATATCAAAGAAAAGTTCTTAAATGGACAGAAAAAAGAAAGCTTGGAGAATGCGAGCATCAATCTCGCTACATTTTGCATGCTAAGCGAGCACTCTACCATTTGAGCTAATTCCCCATGCCTTCTCACTGATAGAATTAAAATGATCTCTGGAGTACAATGTCTCAAGATATTTGATTGTTTCTATTTCTCTGTCATTTCTAATCTTTTTTCCCGGGTTTTTAAAGATTTCCTATAATATTGAAAAAATAAGCCTACTTATTAAGGGTAAATGTCTGTAATAATCATACATTCTCTTTCCATAACAAATGTTTCAATTTCTGGTGAAAAAATTAGAGTTTGACAGTATAGCTAATTCTTCCAAATTTCTTTTCGAATGTATTTTTCCAGGTAGAACTTCAAATAAAGAGTGACATAATTGACTTATAAATGGGAAAAGTGTTGAATTGAAGGATGCAGTAAAACCACTATTATATTATACAAATCAAACCTCTGAAAAGTAATCAATGTTAATCGAGATTTTCTACCTTACTTTCAAAGTAAATAAATGATATGTTCAAAGCTATATCAAATCTTTAACCTAGGCTTGGTTATTTTGCTGCGGTGGTCATCTGCCTACCAGCTGAGATTTTAAAGGCCTTTGGTATAATCAATAAACCTGATTGTAAATGTCACCAGTCTTAATATCAAAGAAAAGTTCTTGAATGGACAGTCAAAAGATTGTTTGAAGAATGCGAGCATCTATCTCGCTACCTCTCACATGCAAAGTGAGTGCTCTACCATTTGAGCTAATTCCCCATGCCTTCTCACTGATAGAATTGAAATGATCTCTGGAGTACAATGTCTCAACATATTTGATTGTTTCGATTTCTCTGTCATTTCTAATCTTTTTTCCCGGGTTTTTAAAGATTTCCTATAATATTGAAAAAATAAGCCTACTTATTAAGGGTAAATGTCTGTAATAACCATACATTCTCTTTCCATAACAAATGTTTCAATTTCTGGTGAAAAAATTAAGTTTGACAGTATAGCTAATTCTTCCAAATTTCTTTTCAAATGTATTTTTCCAGGTAGAACTTCAAATAAAGAGTGACATAATTGACTTATAAATGGGAAAAGTGTTGAATTGAAGGATGCAGTAAAACCACTATTATATTATACAAATCAAACCTCTGAAAAGTAATCAATGTTAATCGAGATTTTCTACCTTACTTTCAAAGTAAATAAATGATATGTTCAAAGCTATATCAAATCTTTAACCTAGGCTTGGTTATTTTGCTGCGGTGGTCATCTGCCTACCAGCTGAGATTTTAAAGGCCTTTGGTATAATCAATAAACCGGATTGTAAATGTCACCAGTCTTAATATCAAAGAAAAGTTCTTGAATGGACAGACAAAAGATTGTTTGGAGAATGCGAGCATCGATCTTGCTACCACTCAGATGCAAAGCGAGCGCTCTACCATTTGAGCTAATTCCCCATGCCTTCTCACTGATAGAAATGAAATGATCTCTGGAGAACAATGTCTCAACATATTTGATTGTTTCGATTTCTCTGTCATTTCTAATCTTTTTTCCCAGGTTTTTAAAGATTTTCTATAATATTGAAAAAATAAGCCTACTTATCAAGGGTAAATGTCTGTAATAATCATACATTCTCTTTCCATAACAAATGTTTCAATTTCTGGTAAAAAAATGAAGTTTGACAGTATAGCTGATTCTTCCAAATTTCTTTTCAAATGTATTTTTCCAGGTAGAACTTCAAATAAAGAGTGACATAATTGACTTATAAATGGGAAAAGTGTTGAATTGAAGGATGCAGTAAAACCACAATTATATCATACAAATCCAACCTCTGAAAAGTGTTCAATGTTAATAGAGATTTTCTCACTTACTTTTAAAGTAAATAAATAATATGTTCAAAGCTATATCAAATCCTCAGCCTAGGCTTGGTTATTTTGCTGCGGTGGTCTTCTGCCAACCAGGTGAGATTTTAAAAGCATTTGGTATAATCAACAAACCTGATTGTAAATGGCACCAGTCTTAATATCAAAGAAAAGTTCTTGAATGGACGGACAAAAATGAATTGAGAATGCGAGCATCAATCTCTCTACCTCTCACATGCTAAGCGAGTGCTCTACCATTTGAGCTAGTTCCCCACACCTTATCACTGAGGGAGTTTAAATGATCTCTGGAGTAACATGTCTCAACATATTTGATTGTTTCCATTTCGCTGTGATTTTCTAATCTTTTTTTCCAGGTTTTTAAAGATTTCCTATAATATTGAAAAAATAAGCCTACTTATCAAAGGTAAATGTCTGTAATAATCAAACAGGCTCTTTCCATAACAAATGTTTCAATTTCTGGTGAAAAAATGAAGTTTGACAGTATAGCTGATTCTTCCAAATTTCTTTTCGAATGTATTTTTGCCAAGTAGAACTTCAAAAACAGAGTGACATAATTGACTTATAAATGGGAAAAGTGTTGAATTGAAGGATGCAGTAAAACCACTATTATATCATACAAATCAAACCTCTGAAAAGTGTTCAATGTTAATAGAGATTTTCTCCCTTACTTTCAAAGTAATTAAATAATATGTTCAAAGCTATATCAAATCCTCAACCTAGGCTTGGTTATTTTGCTGCGGTGGTCATCTGCCTACCAGCTGAGATTTTAAAGGCCTTTGGTATAATCAACAAACCTGATTGTAAATGTCACCAGACTTAATATCAAAGAAAAGTTCTTGAATGGACAGACAAAAGAATGTTTGGAGAATGCGAGCATCAACCACGCTACATTTCGCATGCTAAGCGAGCGCTCTACCATTTCAGCTAATTCCCCATGCCTACTCACTGATAGAATTGAAATGATCTCTGGAGTACAATGTCTCAACATATTTGATTGTTTCGATTTCTCTGTCATTTCTAATCTTTTTTCCCGGGTTTTTAAAGATTTTCTATAATATTGAAAAAATAAGCCTTCTTATCAAGGGTCAATGTCTGTAATAATCATACATTCTCTTTTCATTACAAATGTTTCAATTTCTGGTGAAAAAATGAAGTTTGACAGTATAGCTGATCCTTCCAAATTTCTTTTCGAATGTATTTTTCCAGGTAAAACTTCAAATATAGAGTGACATAATTGACTTATAAATGGGAAAAGTGTTGAATTGAAGGATGCAGTAAAACCACTATTATGTCATACAAATCAAACCTCTGAAAAGTGTTCAATGTTAATCGAGATTTTCTCCCTTACTTTCAAAGTAAATAAATGATATGTTCAAAGCTATATCAAATCCTCAACCTAGGCTTGGTTATTTTGCTGTGGTGGTCATCTGCCTACCAGCTGAGATTTTAAAGGCCTTTGGTATAATCAATAAACCTGATTGTAAATGTCACCAGTCTTAATATCAAAGAAAAGTTCTTGAATGGACAGACAAAAAAATGTTTGGAGAATGCGAGCATTGATCTCGCTACCTCTCACATGCTAAGCGAGCGCTCTACCATTTGAGCTAATTCCTCATGCCTTCTCACTGATGGAATTAAAATGATCTCTGGAGTACCATGTCTCAACATATTTGTTTTTTTCCATTTCGCTGTGATTTTCTAATCTTTTTTCCCAGGTTTTTAAAGATCTCCTATAATATTGAAAAAATAAGCCTAATTATCATAGGTAAATGTCTGTAATAATCATACAGGCTCTTTCCATTACAAATGTTTCAATTTATGGTGAAAAAATAAAGTTTGACAGTATAGCTGATTCTTCCAAATTTCTTTTCGAATGTATTTTTCTAGGTAGAACTTCAAATAAAGAGTGACATAATTGACTTATAAATGGGAAAAGTGTTGAATTGAAGGATGCAGTAAAACCACTATTATATCATACAAATCAAACCTCTGAAAAGTGTTCAATGTTAATAGAGATTTTCTCCCTTACATTTAAAGTAAATAAATAATATGTTCAAAGCTATATCAAATCCTGAGCCTAGGCTTGGTTATTTTACTGCGGTGCTCATGTGCCAACCAGGTGAGATTTTAAAAGCATTTGGTATAATCAACAAACCTGATTGTATATGTCACCAGTCTTAATATCAAAGAAAAGTTCTTAAATGGACGGACAAAAATGAATGGAGAATGCTAGCATTGATCTTGCTACCTCTCGCATGCTAAGCGAGCGCTCTACCATTTGAGCTAATTCCCCATGCCTGCTCACTGAGGGAATTGAAATGATCTCTGGAGTATCATGTCTCAACATATTTGATTGTTTCCATTTCGCTGTGATTTTCTAATCTTTTTTCCCAGGTTTTTAAAGATTTCCTATAATATTGAAAAAATATGCCTACTTATCAAGGGTAAATGTCTGTAATAATCATACAGGCTCTTTCCATAACAAATGTTTCAATTTCTGGTGAAATAATGAAGTTTGACTGTATAGCTGATTCTTCCAAATTTCTTTTCGAATGTATTTTTCCCGGTAGAACTTCAAATAAAGAGTGACATAATTGACTTATAAATGGGAAAAGTGTTGAATTGAAGGATGCAGTAAAACCACTATTATATCATACAAATCAAACCTCTGAAAAGTGTTCAATGATAAAAGAGATTTTCTCCCTTACTTTCCAAGTAAAAAAAACAATTTGTTCAAAGCTATATCAAATCCTCAACCTAGGCTTGGTTATTTTGCTGCGGTGGTCATCTGCCTACCAGCTGAGATTTTAAAGGCCTTTGGTATAATCAATAAACCTGATTGTAAATGTCACCAGTCTTAATATCAAAGAAAAGTTCTTGAATGGAAAGACAAAAATGATTGGAGAATGCGAGCATCAATCTCGCTACCTCTCACATGCTAAGCGAGCACTCTACCATTTGAGCTAATTCCCCATGCCTTCTCACTGATGGAATTAAAATGATCTCTGGAGTACCATGTCTCAACATATTTGTTTTTTTCCATTTCGCTGTGATTTTCTAATCTTTTTTCCCAGGTTTTTAAAGATTTCCTATAATATTGAAAAAATAAGCCTACTTATCAAGGGTAAATGTCTGTAATAATCATACAGGCTCTTTCCATTACAAATGTTTCAATTTATTTTGAAAAAATGAAGTTTGACAGTATAGCTGATTCTTCCAAATTTCTTTTCGAATGTATTTTTCCAGGTAGAACTTCAAATAAAGAGTGACATAATTGACTTATAAATGGGAAAAGTGTTGAATTGAAGGCTGCAGTAAAACCACTATTATATCATAGAAATCAAACCTCTGAAAAGTGTTCAATGTTAATAGAGATTTTCTCACTTACTTTTAAAGTATATAAATATAATGTTTAAAGCTATATCAAATCCTCAGCCTAGGCTTCGTTATTTTGCTGCGGTGCTCATCTGCCAACCAGGTGAGATTTTAAATGCATTTGGTATAATCAACAAACCTGATTGTATATGTCACCAGTCTTAATATCAAAGAAAAGTTCTTGACTTGAAAGACAAAAATGATTGGAGAATGCGAGCATTGATCTCGCTACCTCGCAAATGCTTACCGAGCGCTCTACCATTTGAGCTAATTCCCCATGCCTTCTCACTGTTGGAATTAAAATGATCTCTGGAGTAGCATGTCTCAACATATTTGTTTTTTTCCATTTCGCTGTGATTTTCTAATCTTTTTTCCCAGGTTTTTAAAGATTTCCTATAATATTGAAAAAATGAGCCTACTTATCAAAGGTAAATGTCTGTAATAATCATACAGGCTCTTTCCATAACAAATGTTTCAATTTCTGGTGAAAAAATGAAGTTTGACAGTATAGCTGTTTCTTCCGAATTTCTTTTCGAATGTATTTTTCCAGGTAGAACTTCAAAAACAGAGTGACATAATTGACTTATAAATGGGAAAAGTGTTGAATTGAAGGATGCAGTAAAACCACTATTATATCAAAGAAATCAAACCTCTGAAAAGTGTTCAATGATAAAAGAGATTTTCTCCCTTACTTTACAAGTAAAAAAAACAATTTGTTCAAAGCTATATCAAATCCTCAACCTAGGCTTGGTTATTTTGCTGCGGTGGTCATCTGCCTACCAGCTGAGATTTTAAAGGCCTTTGGTATAATCAACAAACCTGATTGTAAATGTCACCAGACTTAATATCAAAGAAAAGTTCTTGAATGGACAGACAAAAGAATGTTTGGAGAATGCGAGCATCAACCATGCTACATTTTGCATGCTAAGCGAGCGCTCTACCATTTGAGCTAATTCCCCACGCCTTCTCACTGATAGAATTGAAATGATCTCTGGAGTACATTGTCTCAACATATTTGATTGTTTCGATTTCTCTGTCATTTCTAATCTTTTTTCCCGGGTTTTTAAAGATTTTCTATAATATTGAAAAAATAAGCCTTCTTATCAAGGGTCAATGTCTGTAATAATCATACATTCTCTTTTCATTACAAATGTTTCAATTTCTGGTGAAAAAATGAAGTTTGACAGTATAGCTGATCCTTCCAAATTTCTTTTCGAATGTATTTTTCCAGGTAAAACTTCAAATAAAGAGTGACATAATTGACTTATAAATGGGAAAAGTGTTGAATTGAAGGATGCAGTAAAACCACTATTATATCATACAAATCAAACCTCTGAAAAGTGTTCAATGTTAATAGAGATTTTCTCCCTTACATTTAAAGTAAATAAATAATATGTTTAAAGCTATATCAAATCCTTAGCCTAGGCTTGGTTATTTTGCTGCGGTGGTCATCTGCCAACCAGGTGAGATTTTAAAAGCATTTGGTATAATCAATAAACCTGATTGTATATGTCACCAGTCTTAATATCAAAGAAAAGTTTTTGAATGGACGGACAAAAATGAATGGAGAATGCGAGCATCGATCTTGCTACCTCTCGCATGCTAAGTGAGCGCTCTACCATTTGAGCTAATTCCCCATGCCTGCTCACTGAGGGAATTGAAATGATCTCTGGAGTATCATGTCTCAACATATTTGATTGTTTCCATTTCACTGTGATTTTCTAATCTTTTTTCCCAGGTTTTTAAAGATTTCCTATAATATTGAAAAAATATGCCTACTTATCAAGGGTAAATGTCTGTAATAATCATACAGGCTCTTTCCATAACAAATGTTTCAATTTCTGGTGAAATAATGAAGTTTGACTGTATAGCTGATTCTTCCAAATTTCTTTTCGAATGTATTTTTCCCGGTAGAACTTCAAATAAAGAGTGAAATAATTGACTTATAAATGGGAAAAGTGTTGAATTGAAGGATGCAGTAAAACCACTATTATATCATATAAATCAAACCTCTGAAAAAAGTTCAATGATAAAAGAGATTTTCTCCCTTACTTTCCAAGTAAAAAAAACAATTTGTTCAAAGCTATATCAAATCCTCAACCTAGGCTTGGTTATTTTGCTGCGGTGGTCATCTGCCTACCAGCTGAGATTTTAAAGGCCTTTGGTATAATCAATAAACCTGATTGTAAATGTCACCAGTCTTAATATCAAAGAAAAGTTCTTGAATGGAAAGACAAAAATGATTGGAGAATGCGAGCATCAATCTCGCTACCTCTCACATGCTAAGCGAGCACTCTACCATTTGAGCTAATTCCCCATGCCTTCTCACTGATGGAATTAAAATGATCTCTGGAGTACTATGTCTCAACATATTTGTTTTTTTCCATTTCGCTGTGATTTTCTAATCTTTTTTCCCAGGTTTTTAAAGATTTCCTATAATATTGAAAAAATAAGCCTACTTATCAAAGGTAAATGTCTGTAATAATCATACAGGCTCTTTCCATAACAAATGTTTCAATTTCTGGTGAAAAAATGAAGTTTGACAGTATAGCTGATTCTTCCAAATTTCTTTTCGAATGTATTTTTGCCAGGTAGAACTTCAAAAACAGAGTGACATAATTGACTTATAAATGGGAAAAGTGTTGAATTGAAGGATGCAGTAAAACCACTATTATATCATACAAATCAAACCTCTGAAAAGTGTTCAATGTTAATAGAGATTTTCTCACTTACTTTTAAAGTAAATAAATAATATGTTCAAAGCTATATAAAATCATCAGCCTAGGCTTGGTTATTTTGCTGCAGTGGTCATCTGCCAACCAGGTGAGATTTTAAAAGCCTTTGGTATAATCAACAAACCTGATTGTAAATGTCACCAGTCGTAATATCAAAGAAAAGTTCTTGAATGGACAGACAAAAGAATGTTTGGAGAATGCAAGCATTGATCTTGCTACCTCTTGCATGCTAAGCGAGTGCTCTACCATTTGAGCTAATTCCCCATGACTGATCGCTGAGGGAATTGAAATGATCTCTGGAGTATCATGTCTCAACATTTTTGATTATTTCCATTTCTCTGTGATTTCTTATCTTTTTTCCCAGGTTTTTAAAGATTTCCTATAATATAGAAAAAATAAGTCTACTTATCAAGGGTAAATGTCTGTAATAATCATACAGGCTCTTTCCATTACAAATGTTTCAATTTCTGGTGAAATAATGAAGTTTGACAGTATAGCTGATTCTTCCAAATTTCTTTTCGAATGTATTTTTCCAGGTAGAACTTCAAAAACAGAGTGACATAATTGACTTATAAATGGGAAAAATGTTGAATTGAAGGATGCAGTAAAACCACAATTATATTATACAAATCAAACCTCTGAAAAGTGTTCAATGTTAAAAGAGATTTTATCCCTTACTTTCCAAGTAAAAAAACAATATGTTCAACGCTATATGAAATCCTCAACCTAGGCTTGGTTATTTTGCTGCGGTGGTCATCTGACTACCAGCTGAGATTTTAAAGGTCTTTGGTATAATCAACAAACCTGATTGTAAATGTCACCAGTCTTAATATCAAAGAAAAGTTCTTGAATGGAAAGACAAAAATGATTGGAGCATGCGAGCATCGATCTCGCTACCTCGCACATGGTAAGCGAGCGCTCTACCATTTGAGCTAATCCCCCATGCCTGCTCACTGAGGGAATTGAAATGATCTCTGGAGTATCATGTCTCAACATTTTTGATTGTTTCCATTTCGCTGTGATTTCTTATCTTTTTTCCCAGGTTTTTAAAGATTTCCTATAATATAGAAAAAATAAGCCTACTTATCAAGGGTAAATGTCTGTAATAATCATACAGGCTCTTTCCATTACAAATGTTTCAATTTATTTTGAAAAAATGAAGTTTGACAGTATAGCTGATTCTTCCAAATTTCTTTTCGAATGTATTTTTCCAGGTAGAACTTCAAATAAAGAGTGACATAATTGACTTATAAATGGGAAAAGTGTTGAATTGAAGGATGCAGTAAAACCACTATTATATCATACAAATCAAACCTCTGAAAAGTGTTCAATGATAAAAGAGATTTTCTCCCTTACTTTCCAAGTAAAAAAAACAATATGTTTAAAGCTATATCAAATCCTCAGCCTAGGCTTCGTTATTTTGCTGCGGTGCTCATCTGCCAACCAGGTGAGATTTTAAATGCATTTGGTATAATCAACAAACCTGATTGTATATGTCACCAGTCTTAATATCAAAGAAAAGTTTTTGAATGGACGGACAAAAATGAATGGAGAATGCGAGCATCGATCTTGCTACCTCTCGCATGCTAAGCGAGCGCTCTACCATTTGAGCTAATTCCCCATGCCTGCTCACTGAGGGAATTGAAATGATCTCTGGAGTATCATGTCTCAACATATTTGATTGTTTCCATTTCTCTGTGATTTTCTAATCTTTTTTCCCAGGTTTTTAAAGATTTCCTATAATATTGAAAAAATATGCCTACTTATCAAGGGTAAATGTCTGTAATAATCATACAGGCTCTTTCCATAACAAATGTTTCAATTTCTGGTGAAATAATGAAGTTTGACTGTATAGCTGATTCTTCCAAATTTCTTTTCGAATGTATTTTTCCCAGTAGAACTTCAAATAAAGAGTGACATAATTGACTTATAAATGGGAAAAGTGTTGATTTGAAGGATGCAGTAAAACCACTATTATATCATATAAATCAAACCTCTGAAAAAAGTTCAATGATAAAAGAGATTTTCTCCCTTACTTTCCAAGTAAAAAAAACAATTTGTTCAAAGCTATATCAAATCCTCAACCTAGGCTTGGTTATTTTGCTGCGGTGGTCATCTGCCTACCAGCTGAGATTTTAAAGGCCTTTGGTATAATCAATAAACCTGATTGTAAATGTCACCAGTCTTAATATCAAAGAAAAGTTCTTGAATGGAAAGACAAAAATGATTGGAGAATGCGAGCATCAATCTCGCTACCTCTCACATGCTAAGCGAGCACTCTACCATTTGAGCTAATTCCCCATGCCTTCTCACTGATGGAATTAAAATGATCTCTGGAGTACTATGTCTCAACATATTTGTTTTTTTCCATTTCGCTGTGATTTTCTAATCTTTTTTCCCAGGTTTTTAAAGATTTCCTATAATATTGAAAAAATAAGCCTACTTATCAAAGGTAAATGTCTGTAATAATCATACAGGCTCTTTCCATAACAAATGTTTCAATTTCTGGTGAAAAAATGAAGTTTGACAGTATAGCTGATTCTTCCAAATTTCTTTTCGAATGTATTTTTGCCAGGTAGAACTTCAAAAACAGAGTGACATAATTGACTTATAAATGGGAAAAGTGTTGAATTGAAGGATGCAGTAAAACCACTATTATATCATACAAATCAAACCTCTGAAAAGTGTTCAATGTTAATAGAGATTTTCTCACTTACTTTCAAAGTAAATAAATAATATGTTCAAAGCTATATCAAATCCTCTACCTAGGCTTGGTTATTTTGCTGCAGTGGTCATCTGCCAACCAGGTGAGATTTTAAAAGCCTTTGGTATAATCAACAAACCTGATTGTAAATGTCACCAGTCTTAATATCAAAGAAAAGTTCTTGAATGGACAGACAAAAGAATGTTTGGAGAATGCAAGCATTGATCTTGCTACCTCTTGCATGCTAAGCGAGTGCTCTACCATTTGAGCTAATTCCCCATGACTGCTCGCTGAGGGAATTGAAATGATCTCTGGAGTATCATGTCTCAACATTTTTGATTATTTCCATTTCTCTGTGATTTCTTATCTTTTTTCCCAGGTTTTTAAAGATTTCCTATAATATAGAAAAAATAAGTCTACTTATCAAGGGTAAATGTCTGTAATAATCATACAGGCTCTTTCCATTACAAATGTTTCAATTTCTGGTGAAATAATGAAGTTTGACAGTATAGCTGATTCTTCCAAATTTCTTTTCGAATGTATTTTTCCAGGTAGAACTTCAAAAACAGAGTGACATAATTGACTTATAAATGGGAAAAATGTTGAATTGAAGGATGCAGTAAAACCACAATTATATTATACAAATCAAACCTCTGAAAAGTGTTCAATGTTAAAAGAGATTTTATCCCTTACTTTCCAAGTAAAAAAACAATATGTTCAACGCTATATGAAATCCTCAACCTAGGCTTGGTTATTTTGCTGCGGTGGTCATCTGACTACCAGCTGAGATTTTAAAGGTCTTTGGTATAATCAACAAACCTGATTGTAAATGTCACCAGTCTTAATATCAAAGAAAAGTTCTTGAATGGAAAGACAAAAATGATTGGAGCATGCGAGCATTGATCTCGCTACCTCGCACATGGTAAGCGAGCGCTCTACCATTTGAGCTAATCCCCCATGCCTGCTCACTGAGGGAATTGAAATGATCTCTGGAGTATCATGTCTCAACATTTTTGATTGTTTCCATTTCGCTGTGATTTCTTATCTTTTTTCCCAGGTTTTTAAAGATTTCCTATAATATAGAAAAAATAAGCCTACTTATCAAGGGTAAATGTCTGTAATAATCATACAGGCTCTTAACATTACAAATGTTTCAATTTATGGTGAAAAAATGAAGTTTGACAGTATAGCTGATTCTTCCAAATTTCTTTTCGAATGTATTTTTCCCAGTAGAACTTCAAATAAAGAGTGACATAATTGACTTATAAATGGGAAAAGTGTTGAATTGAAGGATGCAGTAAAACCACTATTATATCATACAAATCAAACCTCTGAAAAGTGTTCAATGTTAATAGAGATTTTCTCACTTACTTTTAAAGTAAATAAATAATATGTTCAAAGCTATATAAAATCATCAGCCTAGGCTTGGTTATTTTGCTGCAGTGGTCATCTGCCTACCAGCTGAGATTTTAAAGGCCTTTGGTATAATCAATAAACCTGATTGTAAATGTCACCAGTCTTAATATCAAAGAAAAGTTCTTGAATGGAAAGACAAAAATGATTGGAGAATGCGAGCATCAAT
Organism: Mixophyes fleayi; assembly: GCF_038048845.1. Taxonomy (NCBI): domain Eukaryota; kingdom Metazoa; phylum Chordata; class Amphibia; order Anura; family Limnodynastidae; genus Mixophyes; species Mixophyes fleayi. The sequence continues at coordinate 7,548,653 of NC_134404.1, read as the reverse complement.
CTCGCTACCTCTCACATGCTAAGCGAGCACTCTACCATTTGAGCTAATTCCCCATGCCTTCTCACTGATGGAATTAAAATGATCTCTGGAGTACTATGTCTCAACATATTTGTTTTTTTCCATTTCGCTGTGATTTTCTAATCTTTTTTCCCAGGTTTTTAAAGATTTCCTATAATATTGAAAAAATAAGCCTACTTATCAAAGGTAAATGTCTGTAATAATCATACAGGCTCTTTCCATAACAAATGTTTCAATTTCTGGTGAAAAAATGAAGTTTGACAGTATAGCTGATTCTTCCAAATTTCTTTTCGAATGTATTTTTGCCAGGTAGAACTTCAAAAACAGAGTGACATAATTGACTTATAAATGGGAAAAGTGTTGAATTGAAGGATGCAGTAAAACCACTATTATATCATACAAATCAAACCTCTGAAAAGTGTTCAATGTTAATAGAGATTTTCTCACTTACTTTCAAAGTAAATAAATAATATGTTCAAAGCTATATCAAATCCTCTACCTAGGCTTGGTTATTTTGCTGCAGTGGTCATCTGCCAACCAGGTGAGATTTTAAAAGCCTTTGGTATAATCAACAAACCTGATTGTAAATGTCACCAGTCTTAATATCAAAGAAAAGTTCTTGAATGGACAGACAAAAGAATGTTTGGAGAATGCAAGCATCGATCTCGCTACCTCTCGCATGCTAAGCGAGCGCTCTACCACTTGAGCTAATTCCCCACGCCTTCTCACCGATGGAATTGAAATGATCTCTGGAGTACCATGTCTCAACATATTTGATTGTTTCGATTTCTCTGTCATTTATAATCTTTTTTCCTGGGTTTTTAAAGATTTTCTATAATATTGAAAAAATAAGCCTACTTATCAAGGGTAAATGTCTGTAATAATCAAACATTCTCTTTCCATAACAAATGTTTCAATTTCTGGTGAAAAAATGAAGTTTGACAGTATAGCTGATTCTTCCAAATTTCTTTTCGAATGTATTTTTCCAGGTAGAACTTCAAATAAAGAGTGACATAATTGACTTATAAATGGGAAAAGTGTTGAATTGAAGGATGCAGTAAAACCACTATTATATCATACAAATCAAACCTCTGAAAAGTGTTCAATGTTAATAGAGATTTTCTCCCTTACTTTCAAAGTAAATAAATAATATGTTCAAAGCTATATCAAATCCTCTACCTAGGCTTGGTTATTTTGCTGCGGTGGTCATCTGCCTACTAGCTGAGATTTTAAAGGCCTTTGGTATAATCAATAAACCTGATTGTAAATGTCACCAGTCTTAATATCAAAGAAAAGTTCTTGAATGGACAGACAAAAGATTGTTTGGAGAATGCGAGCATCGATCTCGCTACCTCTCGCATGCAAAGCGAGCGTTCTACCATTTGAGCTAATTCCCCACGCCTTCTCACTGATAGAATTGAAATGATCTCTGGAGTACATTGTCTCAACATATTTGATTGTTTCGATTTCTCTGTCATTTCTAATCTTTTTTCCCGGGTTTTTAAAGATTTTCTATAATATTGAAAAAATAAGCCTACTTATCAAAGGTAAATGTCTGTAATAATCATACAGGCTCTTTCCATAACAAATGTTTCAATTTCTGGTGAAAAAATGAAGTTTGACAGTATAGCTGATTCTTCCAAATTTCTTTTCGAATGTATTTTTGCCAGGTAGAACTTCAAAAACAGAGTGACATAATTGACTTATAAATGGGAAAAGTGTTGAATTGAAGGATGCAGTAAAACCACTATTATATCATACAAATCAAACCTCTGAAAAGTGTTCAATGTTAATAGAGATTTTCTCACTTACTTTCAAAGTAAATAAATAATATGTTCAAAGCTATATCAAATCCTCTACCTAGGCTTGGTTATTTTGCTGCAGTGGTCATCTGCCAACCAGGTGAGATTTTAAAAGCCTTTGGTATAATCAACAAACCTGATTGTAAATGTCACCAGTCTTAATATCAAAGAAAAGTTCTTGAATGGACAGACAAAAGAATGTTTGGAGAATGCAAGCATCGATCTCGCTACCTCTCGCATGCTAAGCGAGCGCTCTACCACTTGAGCTAATTCCCCACGCCTTCTCACCGATGGAATTGAAATGATCTCTGGAGTACCATGTCTCAACATATTTGATTGTTTCGATTTCTCTGTCATTTATAATCTTTTTTCCTGGGTTTTTAAAGATTTTCTATAATATTGAAAAAATAAGCCTACTTATCAAGGGTAAATGTCTGTAATAATCAAACATTCTCTTTCCATAACAAATGTTTCAATTTCTGGTGAAAAAATGAAGTTTGACAGTATAGCTGATTCTTCCAAATTTCTTTTCGAATGTATTTTTCCAGGTAGAACTTCAAATAAAGAGTGACATAATTGACTTATAAATGGGAAAAGTGTTGAATTGAAGGATGCAGTAAAACCACTATTATATCATACAAATCAAACCTCTGAAAAGTGTTCAATGTTAATAGAGATTTTCTCCCTTACTTTCAAAGTAAATAAATAATATGTTCAAAGCTATATCAAATCCTCTACCTAGGCTTGGTTATTTTGCTGCGGTGGTCATCTGCCTACTAGCTGAGATTTTAAAGGCCTTTGGTATAATCAATAAACCTGATTGTAAATGTCACCAGTCTTAATATCAAAGAAAAGTTCTTGAATGGACAGACAAAAGATTGTTTGGAGAATGCGAGCATCGATCTCGCTACCTCTCGCATGCAAAGCGAGCGTTCTACCATTTGAGCTAATTCCCCACGCCTTCTCACTGATAGAATTGAAATGATCTCTGGAGTACATTGTCTCAACATATTTGATTGTTTCGATTTCTCTGTCATTTCTAATCTTTTTTCCCGGGTTTTTAAAGATTTTCTATAATATTGAAAAAATATGCCTACTTATCAAGGGTAAATGTCTGTAATAATCATACAGGCTCTTTCCATAACAAATGTTTCAATTTCTGGTGAAATAATGAAGTTTGACTGTATAGCTGATTCTTCCAAATTTCTTTTCGAATGTATTTTTCCCGGTAGAACTTCAAATAAAGAGTGACATAATTGACTTATAAATGGGAAAAGTGTTGAATTGAAGGATGCAGTAAAACCACTATTATATCATATAAATCAAACCTCTGAAAAAAGTTCAATGATAAAAGAGATTTTCTCCCTTACTTTCCAAGTAAAAAAAACAATTTGTTCAAAGCTATATCAAATCCTCAACCTAGGCTTGGTTATTTTGCTGCGGTGGTCATCTGCCTACCAGCTGAGATTTTAAAGGCCTTTGGTATAATCAATAAACCTGATTGTAAATGTCACCAGTCTTAATATCAAAGAAAAGTTCTTGAATGGAAAGACAAAAATGATTGGAGAATGCGAGCATCAATCTCGCTACCTCTCACATGCTAAGCGAGCACTCTACCATTTGAGCTAATTCCCCATGCCTTCTCACTGATGGAATTAAAATGATCTCTGGAGTACTATGTCTCAACATATTTGTTTTTTTCCATTTCGCTGTGATTTTCTAATCTTTTTTCCCAGGTTTTTAAAGATTTCCTATACTATTGAAAAAATAAGCCTACTTATCAAAGGTAAATGTCTGTAATAATCATACAGGCTCTTTCCATAACAAATGTTTCGATTTCTGGTGAAAAAATGAAGTTTGACAGTATAGCTGATTCTTCGAAATTTCTTTTCGAATGTATTTTTGCCAGGTAGAACTTCAAAAACAGAGTGACATAATTGACTTATAAATGGGAAAAGTGTTGAATTGAAGGATGCAGTAAAACCACTATTATATCATACAAATCAAACCTCTGAAAAGTGTTCAATGTTAATAGAGATTTTCTCACTTACTTTTAAAGTAAATAAATAATATGTTCAAAGCTATATAAAATCATCAGCCTAGGCTTGGTTATTTTGCTGCAGTGGTCATCTGCCAACCAGGTGAGATTTTAAAAGCCTTTGGTATAATCAACAAACCTGATTGTAAATGTCACCAGTCGTAATATCAAAGAAAAGTTCTTGAATGGACAGACAAAAGAATGTTTGGAGAATGCAAGCATTAATCTTGCTACCTCTCGCATGCTAAGCGAGTGCTCTACCATTTGAGCTAATTCCCCATGACTGCTCGCTGAGGGAATTGAAATGATCTCTGGAGTATCATGTCTCAACATTTTTGATTATTTCCATTTCTCTGTGATTTCTTATCTTTTTTCCCAGGTTTTTAAAGATTTCCTATAATATAGAAAAAATAAGTCTACTTATCAAGGGTAAATGTCTGTAATAATCATACAGGCTCTTTCCATTACAAATGTTTCAATTTCTGGTGAAATAATGAAGTTTGACAGTATAGCTGATTCTTCCAAATTTCTTTTCGAATGTATTTTTCCAGGTAGAACTTCAAAAACAGAGTGACATAATTGACTTATAAATGGGAAAAATGTTGAATTGAAGGATGCAGTAAAACCACAATTATATTATACAAATCAAACCTCTGAAAAGTGTTCAATGTTAAAAGAGATTTTATCCCTTACTTTCCAAGTAAAAAAACAAGATGTTCAACGCTATATGAAATCCTCAACCTAGGCTTGGTTATTTTGCTGCGGTGGTCATCTGACTACCAGCTGAGATTTTAAAGGTCTTTGGTATAATCAACAAACCTGATTGTAAATGTCACCAGTCTTAATATCAAAGAAAAGTTCTTGAATGGAAAGACAAAAATGATTGGAGCATGCGAGCATCGATCTCGCTACCTCGCACATGGTAAGTGAGTGCTCTACCATTTGAGCTAATTCCCCATGCCTGCTCACTGAGGGAATTGAAATGATCTCTGGAGTATCATGTCTCAACATATTTGATTGTTTCCATTTCGCTGTGATTTTCTAATCTTTTTTCCCAGGTTTTTAAAGATTTCCTATAATATTGAAAAAATATGCCTACTTATCAAGGGTAAATGTCTGTAATAATCATACAGGCTCTTTCCATAACAAATGTTTCAATTTCTGGTGAAATAATGAAGTTTGACTGTATAGCTGATTCTTCCAAATTTCTTTTCGAATGTATTTTTCCCGGTAGAACTTCAAATAAAGAGTGACATAATTGACTTATAAATGGGAAAAGTGTTGAATTGAAGGATGCAGTAAAACCACTATTATATCATATAAATCAAACCTCTGAAAAAAGTTCAATGATAAAAGAGATTTTCTCCCTTACTTTCCAAATAAAAAAAACAATTTGTTCAAAGCTATATCAAATCCTCAACCTAGGCTTGGTTATTTTGCTGCGGTGGTCATCTGCCTACCAGCTGAGATTTTAAAGGCCTTTGGTATAATCAACAAACCTGATTGTATATGTCACCAGTCTTAATATCAAAGAAAAGTTTTTGAATGGACGGACAAAAATGAATGGAGAATGCGAGCATCGATCTTGCTACCTCTCGCATGCTAAGCGAGTGCTCTACCATTTGAGCTAATTCCCCGTGCCTGCTCACTGAGGGAATTGAAATGATCTCTGGAGTATCATGTCTCAACATATTTGATTGTTTCCATTTCGCTGTGATTTTCTAATCTTTTTTCCCAGGTTTTTAAAGATTTCCTATAATATTGAAAAAATATGCCTACTTATCAAGGGTAAATGTCTGTAATAATCATACAGGCTCTTTCCATAACAAATGTTTCAATTTCTGGTGAAATAATGAAGTTTGACTGTATAGCTGATTCTTCCAAATTTCTTTTCGAATGTATTTTTCCCGGTAGAACTTCAAATAAAGAGTGACATAATTGACTTATAAATGGGAAAAGTGTTGAATTGAAGGATGCAGTAAAACCACTATTATATCATATAAATCAAACCTCTGAAAAAAGTTCAATGATAAAAGAGATTTTCTCCCTTACTTTCCAAGTAAAAAAAACAATTTGTTCAAAGCTATATCAAATCCTCAACCTAGGCTTGGTTATTTTGCTGCGGTGGTCATCTGCCTACCAGCTGAGATTTTAAAGGCCTTTGGTATAATCAATAAACCTGATTATAAATGTCACCAGTCTTAATTTCAAAGAAAAGTTCTTGAATGGAAAGACAAAAATGATTGGAGAATGCGAGCATCAATCTCGCTACCTCTCACATGCTAAGCGAGCACTCTACCATTTGAGCTAATTCCCCATGCCTTCTCACTGATGGAATTAAAATGATCTCTGGAGTACTATGTCTCAACATATTTGTTTTTTTCCATTTCGCTGTGATTTTCTAATCTTTTTTCCCAGGTTTTTAAAGATTTCCTATAATATTGAAAAAATAAGCCTACTTATCAAAGGTAAATGTCTGTAATAATCATACAGGCTCTTTCCATAACAAATGTTTCAATTTCTGGTGAAAAAATGAAGTTTGACAGTATAGCTGATTCTTCCAAATTTCTTTTCGAATGTATTTTTGCCAGGTAGAACTTCAAAAACAGAGTGACATAATTGACTTATAAATGGGAAAAGTGTTGAATTGAAGGATGCAGTAAAACCACTATTATATCATACAAATCAAACCTCTGAAAAGTGTTCAATGTTAATAGAGATTTTCTCACTTACTTTCAAAGTAAATAAATAATATGTTCAAAGCTATATCAAATCCTCTACCTAGGCTTGGTTATTTTGCTGCAGTGGTCATCTGCCAACCAGGTGAGATTTTAAAAGCCTTTGGTATAATCAACAAACCTGATTGTAAATGTCACCAGTCTTAATATCAAAGAAAAGTTCTTGAATGGAAAGACAAAAATGATTGGAGCATGCGAGCATCGATCTCGCTACCTCGCACATGGTAAGCGAGCGCTCTACCATTTGAGCTAATCCCCCATGCCTGCTCACTGAGGGAATTGAAATGATCTCTGGAGTATCATGTCTCAACATTTTTGATTGTTTCCATTTCGCTGTGATTTCTTATCTTTTTTCCCAGGTTTTTAAAGATTTCCTATAATATAGAAAAAATAAGCCTACTTATCAAGGGTAAATGTCTGTAATAATCATACAGGCTCTTTCCATTACAAATGTTTCAATTTATGGTGAAAAAATGAAGTTTGACAGTATAGCTGATTCTTCCAAATTTCTTTTCGAATGTATTTTTCCAGGTAGAACTTCAAATAAAGAGTGACATAATTGACTTATAAATGGGAAAAGTGTTGAATTGAAGGATGCAGTAAAACCACTATTATATCATACAAATCAAACCTCTGAAAAGTGTTCAATGTTAATAGAGATTTTCTCCCTTACATTTAAAGTAAATAAATAATATGTTCAAAGCTATATCAAATCCTTAGCCTAGGCTTGGTTATTTTACTGCGGTGCTCATCTGCCAACCAGGTGAGATTTTAAAAGCATTTGGTATAATCAACAAACCTGATTGTATATGTCACCAGTCTTAATATCAAAGAAAAGTTCTTAAATGGACGGACAAAAATGAATAGAGAATGCTAGCATCGATCTCGCTACCTCTCGCATGCTAAGCGAGCGCTCTACCATTTGAGCTAATTCCCCATGCCTGCTCACTGTGGGAATTGAAATGATCTCTGCAGTATCATGTCACAACATATTTGATTGTTTCCATTTCGCTGTGATTTTCTAATCTTTTTTCCCAGGTTTTTAAAGATTTCCTATAATATTGAAAAAATATGCCTACTTATCAAGGGTAAATGTCTGTAATAATCATACAGGCTCTTTCCATAACAAATGTTTCAATTTCTGGTGAAATAATGAAGTTTGACTGTATAGCTGATTCTTCCAAATTTCTTTTCGAATGTATTTTTCCCAGTAGAACTTCAAATAAAGAGTGACATAATTGACTTATAAATGGGAAAAGTGTTGAATTGAAGGATGCAGTAAAACCACTATTATATCATACAAATCAAACCTCTGAAAAGTGTTCAATGTTAATAGAGATTTTCTCACTTACTTTTAAAGTAAATAAATAATATGTTCAAAGCTATATAAAATCATCAGCCTAGGCTTGGTTATTTTGCTGCAGTGGTCATCTGCCAACCAGGTGAGATTTTAAAAGCCTTTGGTATAATCAACAAAACTGATTGTAAATGTCACCAGTCGTAATATCAAAGAAAAGTTCTTGAATGGACAGACAAAAGAATGTTTGGAGAATGCAAGCATCGATCTCGCTACCTCTCGCATGCTAAGCGAGCGCTCTACCACTTGAGCTAATTCCCCACGCCTTCTCACCGATGGAATTGAAATGATCTCTGGAGTACCATGTCTCAACATATTTGATTGTTTCGATTTCTCTGTCATTTATAATCTTTTTTCCTGGGTTTTTAAAGATTTTCTATAATATTGAAAAAATAAGCCTACCTATCAAGGGTAAATGTCTGTAATAATCAAACATTCTCTTTCCATAACAAATGTTTCAATTTCTGGTGAAAAAATGAAGTTTGACAGTATAGCTGATTCTTCCAAATTTCTTTTCGAATGTATTTTTCCAGGTAGAACTTCAAATAAAGAGTGACATAATTGACTTATAAATGGGAAAAGTGTTGAATTGAAGGATGCAGTAAAACCACTATTATATCATACAAATCAAACCTCTGAAAAGTGTTCAATGTTAATAGAGATTTTCTCCCTTACTTTCAAAGTAAATAAATAATATGTTCAAAGCTATATCAAATCCTCTACCTAGGCTTGGTTATTTTGCTGCGGTGGTCATCTGCCTACTAGCTGAGATTTTAAAGGCCTTTGGTATAATCAATAAACCTGATTGTAAATGTCACCAGTCTTAATATCAAAGAAAAGTTCTTGAATGGACAGACAAAAGATTGTTTGGAGAATGCGAGCATCGATCTAGCTACCTCTCGCATGCAAAGCGAGCGTTCTACCATTTGAGCTAATTCCCCACACCTTCTCACTGATAGAATTGAAATGATCTCTGGAGTACATTGTCTCAACATATTTGATTGTTTCGATTTCTCTGTCATTTCTAATCTTTTTTCCCGGGTTTTTAAAGATTTTCTATAATATTGAAAAAATATGCCTACTTATCAAGGGTAAATGTCTGTAATAATCATACAGGCTCTTTCCATAACAAATGTTTCAATTTCTGGTGAAATAATGAAGTTTGACTGTATAGCTGATTCTTCCAAATTTCTTTTCGAATGTATTTTTCCCGGTAGAACTTCAAATAAAGAGTGACATAATTGACTTATAAATGGGAAAAGTGTTGAATTGAAGGATGCAGTAAAACCACTATTATATCATATAAATCAAACCTCTGAAAAAAGTTCAATGATAAAAGAGATTTTCTCCCTTACTTTCCAAGTAAAAAAACCAATTTGTTCAAAGCTATATCAAATCCTCAACCTAGGCTTGGTTATTTTGCTGCGGTGGTCATCTGCCTACCAGCTGAGATTTTAAAGGCCTTTGGTATAATCAATAAACCTGATTGTAAATGTCACTAGTCTTAATATCAAAGAAAAGTTCTTGAATGGAAAGACAAAAATGATTGGAGAATGCGAGCATCAATCTCGCTACCTCTCACATGCTAAGCGAGCACTCTACCATTTGAGCTAATTCCCCATGCCTTCTCACTGATGGAATTAAAATGATCTCTGGAGTACTATGTCTCAACATATTTGTTTTTTTCCATTTCGCTGTGATTTTCTAATCTTTTTTCCCAGGTTTTTAAAGATTTCCTATACTATTGAAAAAATAAGCCTACTTATCAAAGGTAAATGTCTGTAATAATCATACAGGCTCTTTCCATAACAAATGTTTCGATTTCTGGTGAAAAAATGAAGTTTGACAGTATAGCTGATTCTTCGAAATTTCTTTTCGAATGTATTTTTGCCAGGTAGAACTTCAAAAACAGAGTGACATAATTGACTTATAAATGGGAAAAGTGTTGAATTGAAGGATGCAGTAAAACCACTATTATATCATACAAATCAAACCTCTGAAAAGTGTTCAATGTTAATAGAGATTTTCTCACTTACTTTTAAAGTAAATAAATAATATGTTCAAAGCTATATAAAATCATCAGCCTAGGCTTGGTTATTTTGCTGCAGTGGTCATCTGCCAACCAGGTGAGATTTTAAAAGCCTTTGGTATAATCAACAAAGCTGATTGTAAATGTCACCAGTCGTAATATCAAAGAAAAGTTCTTGAATGGACAGACAAAAGAATGTTTGGAGAATGCAAGCATTAATCTTGCTACCTCTCGCATGCTAAGCGAGTGCTCTACCATTTGAGCTAATTCCCCATGACTGCTCGCTGAGGGAATTGAAATGATCTCTGGAGTATCATGTCTCAACATTTTTGATTATTTCCATTTCTCTGTGATTTCTTATCTTTTTTCCCAGGTTTTTAAAGATTTCCTATAATATAGAAAAAATAAGTCTACTTATCAAGGGTAAATGTCTGTAATAATCATACAGGCTCTTTCCATTACAAATGTTTCAATTTCTGGTGAAATAATGAAGTTTGACAGTATAGCTGATTCTTCCAAATTTCTTTTCGAATGTATTTTTCCAGGTAGAACTTCAAAAACAGAGTGACATAATTGACTTATAAATGGGAAAAATGTTGAATTGAAGGATGCAGTAAAACCACAATTATATTATACAAATCAAACCTCTGAAAAGTGTTCAATGTTAAAAGAGATTTTATCCCTTACTTTCCAAGTAAAAAAACAAGATGTTCAACGCTATATGAAATCCTCAACCTAGGCTTGGTTATTTTGCTGCGGTGGTCATCTGACTACCAGCTGAGATTTTAAAGGTCTTTGGTATAATCAACAAACCTGATTGTAAATGTCACCAGTCTTAATATCAAAGAAAAGTTCTTGAATGGAAAGACAAAAATGATTGGAGCATGCGAGCATTGATCTCGCTACCTCGCACATGGTAAGTGAGTGCTCTACCATTTGAGCTAATTCCCCATGCCTGCTCACTGAGGGAATTGAAATGATCTCTGGAGTATCATGTCTCAACATATTTGATTGTTTCCATTTCGCTGTGATTTTCTAATCTTTTTTCCCAGGTTTTTAAAGATTTCCTATAATATTGAAAAAATATGCCTACTTATCAAGGGTAAATGTCTGTAATAATCATACAGGCTCTTTCCATAACAAATGTTTCAATTTCTGGTGAAATAATGAAGTTTGACTGTATAGCTGATTCTTCCAAATTTCTTTTCGAATGTATTTTTCCCGGTAGAACTTCAAATAAAGAGTGACATAATTGACTTATAAATGGGAAAAGTGTTGAATTGAAGGATGCAGTAAAACCACTATTATATCATATAAATCAAACCTCTGAAAAAAGTTCAATGATAAAAGAGATTTTCTCCCTTACTTTCCAAATAAAAAAAACAATTTGTTCAAAGCTATATCAAATCCTCAACCTAGGCTTGGTTATTTTGCTGCGGTGGTCATCTGCCTACCAGCTGAGATTTTAAAGGCCTTTGGTATAATCAACAAACCTGATTGTATATGTCACCAGTCTTAATATCAAAGAAAAGTTTTTGAATGGACGGACAAAAATGAATGGAGAATGCGAGCATCGATCTTGCTACCTCTCGCATGCTAAGCGAGTGCTCTACCATTTGAGCTAATTCCCCGTGCCTGCTCACTGAGGGAATTGAAATGATCTCTGGAGTATCATGTCTCAACATATTTGATTGTTTCCATTTCGCTGTGATTTTCTAATCTTTTTTCCCAGGTTTTTAAAGATTTCCTATAATATTGAAAAAATATGCCTACTTATCAAGGGTAAATGTCTGTAATAATCATACAGGCTCTTTCCATAACAAATGTTTCAATTTCTGGTGAAATAATGAAGTTTGACTGTATAGCTGATTCTTCCAAATTTCTTTTCGAATGTATTTTTCCCGGTAGAACTTCAAATAAAGAGTGACATAATTGACTTATAAATGGGAAAAGTGTTGAATTGAAGGATGCAGTAAAACCACTATTATATCATATAAATCAAACCTCTGAAAAAAGTTCAATGATAAAAGAGATTTTCTCCCTTACTTTCCAAGTAAAAAAAACAATTTGTTCAAAGCTATATCAAATCCTCAACCTAGGCTTGGTTATTTTGCTGCGGTGGTCATCTGCCTACCAGCTGAGATTTTAAAGGCCTTTGGTATAATCAATAAACCTGATTGTAAATGTCACCAGTCTTAATATCAAAGAAAAGTTCTTGAATGGAAAGACAAAAATGATTGGAGAATGCGAGCATCAATCTCGCTACCTCTCACATGCTAAGCGAGCACTCTACCATTTGAGCTAATTCCCCATGACTGCTCGCTGAGGGAATTGAAATGATCTCTGGAGTATCATGTCTCAACATTTTTGATTATTTCCATTTCTCTGTGATTTCTTATCTTTTTTCCCAGGTTTTTAAAGATTTCCTATAATATAGAAAAAATAAGTCTACTTATCAAGGGTAAATGTCTGTAATAATCATACAGGCTCTTTCCATTACAAATGTTTCAATTTCTGGTGAAATAATGAAGTTTGACAGTATAGCTGATTCTTCCAAATTTCTTTTCGAATGTATTTTTCCAGGTAGAACTTCAAAAACAGAGTGACATAATTGACTTATAAATGGGAAAAATGTTGAATTGAAGGATGCAGTAAAACCACAATTATATTATACAAATCAAACCTCTGAAAAGTGTTCAATGTTAAAAGAGATTTTATCCCTTACTTTCCAAGTAAAAAAACAAGATGTTCAACGCTATATGAAATCCTCAACCTAGGCTTGGTTATTTTGCTGCGGTGGTCATCTGACTACCAGCTGAGATTTTAAAGGTCTTTGGTATAATCAACAAACCTGATTGTAAATGTCACCAGTCTTAATATCAAAGAAAAGTTCTTGAATGGAAAGACAAAAATGATTGGAGCATGCAAGCATCGATCTCGCTACCTCGCACATGGTAAGCGAGCGCTCTACCATTTGAGCTAATCCCCCATGCCTGCTCACTGAGGGAATTGAAATGATCTCTGGAGTATCATGTCTCAACATTTTTGATTGTTTCCATTTCTCTGTGATTTCTTATCTTTTTTCCCAGGTTTTTAAAGATTTCCTATAATATTGAAAAAATAAGCCTACTTATCAAGGGTAAATGTCTGTAATAATCATACAGGCTCTTTCCATTACAAATGTTTCAATTTCTGGTGAAATAATGAAGTTTGACAGTATAGCTGATTCTTCCAAATTTCTTTTCGAATGTATTTTTCCAGGTAGAACTTCAAAAACAGAGTGACATAATTGACTTATAAATGGGAAAAGTGTTGAATTGAAGGCTGCAGTAAAACCACTATTATATCATAGAAATCAAACCTCTGAAAAGTGTTCAATGTTAATAGAGATTTTCTCACTTACTTTTAAAGTATATAAATAATATGTTTAAAGCTATATCAAATCCTCAGCCTAGGCTTCGTTATTTTGCTGCGGTGCTCATCTGCCAACCAGGTGAGATTTTAAATGCATTTGGTATAATCAACAAACCTGATTATATATGTCACCAGTCTTAATATCAAAGAAAAGTTCTTGACTTGAAAGACAAAAATGATTGGAGAATGCGAGCATTGATCTCGCTACCTCGCAAATGCTTAGCGAGAGCTCTACCATTTGAGCTAATTCCCCATGCCTTCTCACTGTTGGAATTAAAATGATCTCTGGAGTAGCATGTCTCAACATATTTGTTTTTTTCCATTTCGCTGTGATTTTCTAATCTTTTTTCCCAGGTTTTTAAAGATTTCCTATAATATTGAAAAAATGAGCCTACTTATCAAAGGTAAATGTCTGTAATAATCATACAGGCTCTTTCCATAACAAATGTTTCAATTTCTGGTGAAAAAATGAAGTTTGACAGTATAGCTGTTTCTTCCGAATTTCTTTTCGAATGTATTTTTCCAGGTAGAACTTCAAAAACAGAGTGACATAATTGACTTATAAATGGGAAAAGTGTTGAATTGAAGGATGCAGTAAAACCACTATTATATCAAAGAAATCAAACCTCTGAAAAGTGTTCAATGATAAAAGAGATTTTCTCCCTTACTTTACAAGTAAAAAAACCAATTTGTTCAAAGCTATATCAAATCCTCAACCTAGGCTTGGTTATTTTGCTGCGGTGGTCATCTGCCTACCAGCTGAGATTTTAAAGGCCTTTGGTATAATCAACAAACCTGATTGTAAATGTCACCAGACTTAATATCAAAGAAAAGTTCTTGAATGGACAGACAAAAGAATGTTTGGAGAATGCGAGCATCAACCACGCTACATTTCGCATGCTAAGCGAGCGCTCTACCATTTGAGCTAATTCCCCATGCCTTCTCACTGATAGAATTGAAATGATCTCTGGAGTACATTGTCTCAACATATTTGATTGTTTCGATTTCTCTGTCATTTCTAATCTTTTTTCCCGGGTTTTTAAAGATTTTCTATAATATTGAAAAAATAAGCCTTCTTATCAAGGGTCAATGTCTGTAATAATCATACATTCTCTTTTCATTACAAATGTTTCAATTTCTGGTGAAAAAATGAAGTTTGACAGTATAGCTGATCCTTCCAAATTTCTTTTCGAATGTATTTTTCCAGGTAAAACTTCAAATAAAGAGTGACATAATTGACTTATAAATGGGAAAAGTGTTGAATTGAAGGATGCAGTAAAACCACTATTATATCATACAAATCAAACCTCTGAAAAGTGTTCAATGTTAATAGAGATTTTCTCCCTTACATTTAAAGTAAATAAATAATATGTTCAAAGCTATATCAAATCCTTAGCCTAGGCTTGGTTATTTTGCTGCGGTGGTCATCTGCCAACCAGGTGAGATTTTAAAAGCATTTGGTATAATCAACAAACCTGATTGTATATGTCACCAGTCTTAATATCAAAGAAAAGTTTTTGAATGGACGGACAAAAATGAATGGAGAATGCGAGCATCGATCTTGCTACCTCTCGCATGCTAAGCGAGCGCTCTACCATTTGAGCTAATTCCCCATGCCTGCTCACTGAGGAAATTGAAATGATCTCTGGAGTATCATGTCTCAACATATTTGATTGTTTCCATTTCGCTGTGATTTTCTAATCTTTTTTCCCAGGTTTTTAAAGATTTCCTATAATATTGAAAAAATATGCCTACTTATCAAGGGTAAATGTCTGTAATAATCATACAGGCTCTTTCCATAACAAATGTTTCAATTTCTGGTGAAATAATGAAGTTTGACTGTATAGCTGATTCTTCCAAATTTCTTTTCGAATGTATTTTTCCCGGTAGAACTTCAAATAAAGAGTGACATAATTGACTTATAAATGGGAAAAGTGTTGAATTGAAGGATGCAGTAAAACCACTATTATATCATATAAATCAAACCTCTGAAAAAAGTTCAATGATAAAAGAGATTTTCTCCCTTACTTTCCAAGTAAAAAAAACAATTTGTTCAAAGCTATATCAAATCCTCAACCTAGGCTTGGTTATTTTGCTGCGGTGGTCATCTGCCTACCAGCTGAGATTTTAAAGGCCTTTGGTATAATCAATAAACCTGATTGTAAATGTCACCAGTCTTAATATCAAAGAAAAGTTCTTGAATGGAAAGACAAAAATGATTGGAGAATGCGAGCATCAATCTCGCTACCTCTCACATGCTAAGCGAGCACTCTACCATTTGAGCTAATTCCCCATGCCTTCTCACTGATGAAATTAAAATGATCTCTGGAGTACTATGTCTCAACATATTTGTTTTTTTCCATTTCGCTGTGATTTTCTAATCTTTTTTCCCAGGTTTTTAAAGATTTCCTATAATATTGAAAAAATAAGCCTACTTATCAAAGGTAAATGTCTGTAATAATCATACAGGCTCTTTCCATAACAAATGTTTCAATTTCTGGTGAAAAAATGAAGTTTGACAGTATAGCTGATTCTTCCAAATTTCTTTTCGAATGTATTTTTGCCAGGTAGAACTTCAAAAACAGAGTGACATAATTGACTTATAAATGGGAAAAGTGTTGAATTGAAGGATGCAGTAAAACCACTATTATATCATACAAATCAAACCTCTGAAAAGTGTTCAATGTTAATAGAGATTTTCTCACTTACTTTTAAAGTATATAAATAATATGTTCAAAGCTATATCAAATCCTCAGCCTAGGCTTGGTTATTTTGCTGCGGTGGTCATCTGCCAACCAGGTGAGATTTTAAATGCATTTGGTATAATCAACAAACCTGATTGTAAATGTCACCAGACTTAATATCAAAGAAAAGTTCTTGAATGGACAGACAAAAGAATGTTTGGAGAATGCGAGCATCAACCACGCTACATTTCGCATGCTAAGCGAGCGCTCTACCATTTGAGCTAATTCCCCACGCCTTCTCACTGATAGAATTGAAATGATCTCTGGAGTACATTGTCTCAACATATTTGATTGTTTCGATTTCTCTGTCATTTCTAATCTTTTTTCCCGGGTTTTTAAAGATTTTCTATAATATTGAAAAAATAAGCCTTCTTATCAAGGGTCAATGTCTGTAATAATCATACATTCTCTTTTCATTAAAAATGTTTCAATTTCTGGTGAAAAAATGAAGTTTGACAGTATAGCTGATCCTTCCAAATTCCTTTTCGAATGTATTTTTCCAGGTAAAACTTCAAATAAAGAGTGACATAATTGACTTATAAATGGGAAAAGTGTTGAATTGAAGGATGCAGTAAAACCACTATTATATCATACAAATCAAACCTCTGAAAAGTGTTCAATGTTAATAGAGATTTTCTCCCTTACATTTAAAGTAAATAAATAATATGTTCAAAGCTATATCAAATCCTTAGCCTAGGCTTGGTTATTTTGCTGCGGTGGTCATCTGCCAACCAGGTGAGATTTTAAAAGCATTTGGTATAATCAACAAACCTGATTGTATATGTCACCAGTCTTAATATCAAAGAAAAGTTTTTGAATGGACGGACAAAAATGAATGGAGAATGCGAGCATCGATCTTGCTACCTCTCGCATGCTAAGCGAGCGCTCTACCATTTGAGCTAATTCCCCATGCCTGCTCACTGAGGAAATTGAAATGATCTCTGGAGTATCATGTCTCAACATATTTGATTGTTTCCATTTCGCTGTGATTTTCTAATCTTTTTTCCCAGGTTTTTAAAGATTTCCTATAATATTGAAAAAATATGCCTACTTATCAAGGGTAAATGTCTGTAATAATCATACAGGCTCTTTCCATAACAAATGTTTCAATTTCTGGTGAAATAATGAAGTTTGACTGTATAGCTGATTCTTCCAAATTTCTTTTCGAATGTATTTTTCCCGGTAGAACTTCAAATAAAGAGTGACATAATTGACTTATAAATGGGAAAAGTGTTGAATTGAAGGATGCAGTAAAACCACTATTATATCATATAAATCAAACCTCTGAAAAAAGTTCAATGATAAAAGAGATTTTCTCCCTTACTTTCCAAGTAAAAAAAACAATTTGTTCAAAGCTATATCAAATCCTCAACCTAGGCTTGGTTATTTTGCTGCGGTGGTCATCTGCCTACCAGCTGAGATTTTAAAGGCCTTTGGTATAATCAATAAACCTGATTGTAAATGTCACCAGTCTTAATATCAAAGAAAAGTTCTTGAATGGAAAGACAAAAATGATTGGAGCATGCGAGCATCGATCTCGCTACCTCTCACATGCTAAGTGAGCGCTCTACCATTTGAGCTAATTCCCCATGCCTTCTCACTGATGGAATTAAAATGATCTCTGGAGTACCATGTCTCAACATATTTGTTTTTTTCCATTTCGCTGTGATTTTCTAATCTTTTTTCTCAGGTTTTTAAAGATTTCCTATAATATTGAAAAAATAAGCCTACTTATCAAAGGTAAATGTCTGTAATAATCATACAGGCTCTTTCCATAACAAATGTTTCAATTTCTGGTGAAAAAATGAAGTTTGACAGTATAGCTGATTCTTCTAAATTTCTTTTCGAATGTATTTTTGCCAGGTAGAACTTCAAAAACAGAGTGACATAATTGACTTATAAATGGGAAAAGTGTTGAATTGAAGGATGCAGTAAAACCACTATTATATCATACAAATCAAACCTCTGAAAAGTGTTCAATGTTAATAGAGATTTTCTCACTTACTTTTAAAGTATATAAATAATATGTTCAAAGCTATATCAAATCCTCAGCCTAGGCTTTGTTATTTTGCTGCGGTGGTCATCTGCCAACCAGGTGAGATTTTAAATGCATTTGGTATAATCAACAAACCTGATTGTATATGTCACCAGTCTTAATATCAAAGAAAAGTTCTTGAATTGAAAGACAAAAATGATTGGAGAATGCGAGCATCGATCTCGCTACCTCGCAAATGCTAAGCGAGCGCGCTACCATTTCAGCTAATTCCCCATGCCTTCTTACTGTTGGAATTAAAAAGATCTCTGGAGTAGCATGTCTCAACATATTTGTTTTTTTCCATTTCGCTGTGATTTTCTAATCTTTTTTCCCAGGTTTTTAAAGATTTCCTATAATATTGAAAAAATAAGCCTACTTATCAAAGGTAAATGTCTGTAATAATCATACAGGCTCTTTCCATAACAAATGTTTCAATTTCTGGTGAAAAAATGAAGTTTGACAGTATAGCTGATTCTTCCGAATTTCTTTTCGAATGTATTTTTCCAGGTAGAACTTCAAAAACAGAGTGACATAATTGACTTATAAATGGGAAAAGTGTTGAATTGAAGGATGCAGTAAAACCACTATTATATCATACAAATCAAACCTTTGAAAAGTGTTCAATGTTAATAGAGATTTTCTCCCTTACTTTTAAAGTAAATAAATAATATGTTCAAAGCTATATTAAATCCTCAGCCTAGGCTTGGTTATTTTGCTGCGGTGGTCATCTGCCAACCAGGTGAGATTTTAAAAGCATTTGGTATAATCAACAAACCTGATTGTATATGTCACCAGTCTTAATATCAAAGAAAAGTTCTTGAATGGACGGACAAAAATGAATGGAGAATACGAGCATCGATCTTGCTACCTCTCGCATGCTAAGTGAGCGCTCTACCATTTGAGCTAATTCCCCATGCCTGCTCACTGAGGGAGTTAAAATGATCTCTGGAGTATCATGTCTCAACATATTTGATTGTTTCCATTTCTCTGTGATTTCTTATCTTTTTTTCCCAGGTTTTTAAAGATTTCCTATAATATAGAAAAAATAAGCCAACTTATCAAGGGTAAATGTCTGTAATAATCATACAGGCTCTTTCCATAACAAATGTTTCAATTTCTGGTGAAAAAATGAAGTTTGACAGTATAGCTGATTCTTCTAAATTTCTTTTCGAATGTATTTTTGCCAGGTAGAACTTCAAAAACAGAGTGACATAATTGACTTATAAATGGGAAAAGTGTTGAATTGAAGGATGCAGTAAAACCACTATTATATCATACAAATCAAACCTCTGAAAAGTGTTCAATGTTAATAGAGATTTTCTCCCTTACATTTAAAGTAAATAAATAATATGTTCAAAGCTATATCAAATCCTTAGCCTAGGCTTGGTTATTTTGCTGCGGTGGTCATCTGCCTACCAGCTGAGATTTTAAAGGCCTTTGGTATAATCAATAAACCTGATTGTAAATGTCACCAGTCTTAATATCAAAGAAAAGTTATTGAATGGAAAGACAAAAATGATTGGAGAATGCGAGCATCGATCTCGCTACCTCTCACATGCTAAGCGAGCGCTCTACCATTTGAGCTAATTCCCCATGCCTTCTCACTGATGGAATTAAAATGATCTCTGGAGTACCATGTCTCAACATATTTGTTTTTTTCCATTTCGCTGTGATTTTCTAATCTTTTTTCCCAGGTTTTTAAAGATTTCCTATAATATTGAAAAAATAAGCCTACTTATCAAAGGTAAATGTCTGTAATAATCATACAGGCTCTTTCCATAACAAATGTTTCAATTTCTGGTGAAAAAATGAAGTTTGACAGTATAGCTGATTCTTCTAAATTTCTTTTCGAATGTATTTTTGCCAGGTAGAACTTCAAAAACAGAGTGACATAATTGACTTATAAATGGGAAAAGTGTTGAATTGAAGGATGCAGTAAAACCACTATTATATCATACAAATCAAACCTCTGAAAAGTGTTCAATGTTAATAGAGATTTTCTCACTTACTTTTAAAGTATATAAATAATATGTTCAAAGCTATATCAAATCCTCAGCCTAGGCTTGGTTATTTTGCTGCGGTGCTCATCTGCCAACCAGGTGAGATTTTAAATGCATTTGGTATAATCAACAAACCTGATTGTATATGTCACCAGTCTTAATATCAAAGAAAAGTTCTTGAATTGAAAGACAAAAATGATTGGAGAATGCGAGCATCGATCTCGCAAATGCTAAGCGAGCGCGCTACCATTTGAGCTAATTCCCCATGCCTTCTCACTGTTGGAATTAAAATGATCTCTGGAGTAGCATGTCTCAACATATTTGTTTTTTTCCATTTCGCTGTGATTTTCTAATCTTTTTTCCCAGGTTTTTAAAGATTTCCTATAATATTGAAAAAATAAGCCTACTTATCAAAGGTAAATGTCTGTAATAATCATACAGGCTCTTTCCATAACAAATGTTTTAATTTCTGGTGAAAAAATGAAGTTTGACAGTATAGCTGATTCTTCCGAATTTCTTTTCGAATGTATTTTTCCAGGTAGAACTTCAAAAACAGAGTGACATAATTGACTTATAAATGGGAAAAGTGTTGAATTGAAGGATGCAGTAAAACCACTATTATATCATACAAATCAAACCTTTGAAAAGTGTTCAATGTTAATAGAGATTTTCTCCCTTACTTTTAAAGTAAATAAATAATATGTTCAAAGCTATATCAAATCCTCAGCCTAGGCTTGGTTATTTTTCTGCGGTGGTCATCTGCCAACCAGGTGAGATTTTAAAAGCATTTGGTATAATCAACAAACCTGATTGTAAATGTCACCAGTCTTAATATCAAAGAAAAGTTCTTGAATGGACGGACAAAAATGAATGGAGAATACGAGCATCGATCTTGCTACCTCTCGCATGCTAAGTGACCGCTCTACCATTTGAGCTAATTCCCCATGCCTTCTCACTGATGGAATTAAAATGATCTCTGGAGTACCATGTCTCAACATATTTGTTATTTTCCATTTCGCTGTGATTTTCTAATCTTTTTTCCCAGGTTTTTAAAGATTTCCTATAATATTGAAAAAATAAGCCTACTTATCAAAGGTAAATGTCTGTAATAATCATACAGGCTCTTTCCATAACAAATGTTTCAATTTCTGGTGAAAAAATGAAGTTTGACAGTATAGCTGATTCTTCTAAATTTCTTTTCGAATGTATTTTTGCCAGGTAGAACTTCAAAAACAGAGTGACATAATTGACTTATAAATGGGAAAAGTGTTGAATTGAAGGATGCAGTAAAACCACTATTATATCATACAAATCAAACCTCTGAAAAGTGTTCAATGTTAATAGAGATTTTCTCACTTACTTTTAAAGTATATAAATAATATGTTCAAAGCTATATCAAATCCTCAGCCTAGGCTTGGTTATTTTGCTGCGGTGCTCATCTGCCAACCAGGTGAGATTTTAAATGCATTTGGTATAATCAACAAACCTGATTGTATATGTCACCAGTCTTAATATCAAAGAAAAGTTCTTGAATTGAAAGACAAAAATGATTGGAGAATGCGAGCATCGATCTCGCAAATGCTAAGCGAGCGCGCTACCATTTGAGCTAATTCCCCATGCCTTCTCACTGTTGGAATTAAAATGATCTCTGGAGTAGCATGTCTCAACATATTTGTTTTTTTCCATTTCGCTGTGATTTTCTAATCTTTTTTCCCAGGTTTTTAAAGATTTCCTATAATATTGAAAAAATAAGCCTACTTATCAAAGGTAAATGTCTGTAATAATCATACAGGCTCTTTCCATAACAAATGTTTTAATTTCTGGTGAAAAAATGAAGTTTGACAGTATAGCTGATTCTTCCGAATTTCTTTTCGAATGTATTTTTCCAGGTAGAACTTCAAAAACAGAGTGACATAATTGACTTATAAATGGGAAAAGTGTTGAATTGAAGGATGCAGTAAAACCACTATTATATCATACAAATCAAACCTTTGAAAAGTGTTCAATGTTAATAGAGATTTTCTCCCTTACTTTTAAAGTAAATAAATAATATGTTCAAAGCTATATCAAATCCTCAGCCTAGGCTTGGTTATTTTTCTGCGGTGGTCATCTGCCAACCAGGTGAGATTTTAAAAGCATTTGGTATAATCAACAAACCTGATTGTAAATGTCACCAGTCTTAATATCAAAGAAAAGTTCTTGAATGGACGGACAAAAATGAATGGAGAATACGAGCATCGATCTTGCTACCTCTCGCATGCTAAGTGACCGCTCTACCATTTGAGCTAATTCCCCATGCCTGCTCACTGAGGGAGTTAAAATGATCTCTGGAGTATCATGTCTCAACATATTTGATTGTTTCCATTTCGCTGTGATTTTCTAATCTTTTTTCCCAGGTTTTTAAAGATTTCCTATAATATTGAAAAAATATGCCTACTTATCAAGGGTAAATGTCTGTAATAATCATACAGGCTCTTTCCATAACAAATGTTTCAATTTCTGGTGAAATAATGAAGTTTGACTGTATAGCTGATTCTTCCAAATTTCTTTTCGAATGTATTTTTTCCGGTAGAACTTCAAATAAAGAGTGACATAATTGACTTATAAATGGGAAAAGTGTTGAATTGAAGGATGCAGTAAAACCACTATTATATCATAGAAATCAAACCTCTGAAAAGTGTTCAATGATAAAAGAGATTTTCTCCCTTACTTTCCAAGTAAAAAAAACAATTTGTACAAAGCTATATCAAATCCTCAACCTAGGCTTGGTTATTTTGCTGCGGTGGTCATCTGCCTACCAGCTGAGATTTTAAAGGCCTTTGGTATAATCAATAAACCTGATTGTAAATGTCACCAGTCTTAATATGAAAGAAAAGTTCTTGAATGGAAAGACAAAAATGATTGGAGAATGCGAGCATCGATCTCGCTACCTCTCACATGCTAAGCGAGCGCTCTACCATTTGAGCTAATTCCCCATGCCTTCTCACTGATGGAATTAAAATGATCTCTGGAGTACCATGTCTCAACATATTTGTTTTTTTCCATTTCGCTGTGATTTTCTAATCTTTTTTCCCAGGTTTTTAAAGATTTCCTATAATATTGAAAAAATAAGCCTACTTATCAAAGGTAAATGTCTGTAATAATCATACAGGCTCTTTCCATAACAAATGTTTCAATTTCTGGTGAAAAAATGAAGTTTGACAGTATAGCTGATTCTTCCGAATTTCTTTTCGAATGTATTTTTCCAGGTAGAACTTCAAAAACAGAGTGACATAATTGACTTATAAATGGGAAAAGTGTTGAATTGAAGGATGCAGTAAAACCACTATTATATCATACAAATCAAACCTTTGAAAAGTGTTCAATGTTAATAGAGATTTTCTCCCTTACTTTTAAAGTAAATAAATAATATGTTCAAAGCTATATTAAATCCTCAGCCTAGGCTTGGTTATTTTGCTGCGGTGGTCATCTGCCAACCAGGTGAGATTTTAAAAGCATTTGGTATAATCAACAAACCTGATTGTATATGTCACCAGTCTTAATATCAAAGAAAAGTTCTTGAATGGACGGACAAAAATGAATGGAGAATACGAGCATCGATCTTGCTACCTCTCGCATGCTAAGTGAGCGCTCTACCATTTGAGCTAATTCCCCATGCCTGCTCACTGAGGGAGTTAAAATGATCTCTGGAGTATCATGTCTCAACATATTTGATTGTTTCCATTTCTCTGTGATTTCTTATCTTTTTTTCCCAGGTTTTTAAAGATTTCCTATAATATAGAAAAAATAAGCCTACTTATCAAGGGTAAATGTCTGTAATAATCATACAGGCTCTTTCCATAACAAATGTTTCAATTTCTGGTGAAAAAATGAAGTTTGACAGTATAGCTGATTCTTCTAAATTTCTTTTCGAATGTATTTTTGCCAGGTAGAACTTCAAAAACAGAGTGACATAATTGACTTATAAATGGGAAAAGTGTTGAATTGAAGGATGCAGTAAAACCACTATTATATCATACAAATCAAACCTCTGAAAAGTGTTCAATGTTAATAGAGATTTTCTCCCTTACATTTAAAGTAAATAAATAATATGTTCAAAGCTATATCAAATCCTTAGCCTAGGCTTGGTTATTTTGCTGCGGTGGTCATCTGCCTACCAGCTGAGATTTTAAAGGCCTTTGGTATAATCAATAAACCTGATTGTAAATGTCACCAGTCTTAATATCAAAGAAAAGTTATTGAATGGAAAGACAAAAATGATTGGAGAATGCGAGCATCGATCTCGCTACCTCTCACATGCTAAGCGAGCGCTCTACCATTTGAGCTAATTCCCCATGCCTTCTCACTGATGGAATTAAAATGATCTCTGGAGTACCATGTCTCAACATATTTGTTTTTTTCCATTTCGCTGTGATTTTCTAATCTTTTTTCCCAGGTTTTTAAAGATTTCCTATAATATTGAAAAAATAAGCCTACTTATCAAAGGTAAATGTCTGTAATAATCATACAGGCTCTTTCCATAACAAATGTTTCAATTTCTGGTGAAAAAATGAAGTTTGACAGTATAGCTGATTCTTCTAAATTTCTTTTCGAATGTATTTTTGCCAGGTAGAACTTCAAAAACAGAGTGACATAATTGACTTATAAATGGGAAAAGTGTTGAATTGAAGGATGCAGTAAAACCACTATTATATCATACAAATCAAACCTCTGAAAAGTGTTCAATGTTAATAGAGATTTTCTCACTTACTTTTAAAGTATATAAATAATATGTTCAAAGCTATATCAAATCCTCAGCCTAGGCTTGGTTATTTTGCTGCGGTGCTCATCTGCCAACCAGGTGAGATTTTAAATGCATTTGGTATAATCAACAAACCTGATTGTATATGTCACCAGTCTTAATATCAAAGAAAAGTTCTTGAATTGAAAGACAAAAATGATTGGAGAATGCGAGCATCGATCTCGCAAATGCTAAGCGAGCGTGCTACCATTTGAGCTAATTCCCCATGCCTTCTCACTGTTGGAATTAAAATGATCTCTGGAGTACAATGTCTCAACATATTTGTTTTTTTCCATTTCGCTGTGATTTTCTAATCTTTTTTCCCAGGTTTTTAAAGATTTCCTATAATATTGAAAAAATAAGCCTACTTATCAAAGGTAAATGTCTGTAATAATCATACAGGCTCTTTCCATAACAAATGTTTTAATTTCTGGTGAAAAAATGAAGTTTGACAGTATAGCTGATTCTTCCGAATTTCTTTTCGAATGTATTTTTCCAGGTAGAACTTCAAAAACAGAGTGACATAATTGACTTATAAATGGGAAAAGTGTTGAATTGAAGGATGCAGTAAAACCACTATTATATCATACAAATCAAACCTTTGAAAAGTGTTCAATGTTAATAGAGATTTTCTCCCTTACTTTTAAAGTAAATAAATAATATGTTCAAAGCTATATCAAATCCTCAGCCTAGGCTTGGTTATTTTTCTGCGGTGGTCATCTGCCAACCAGGTGAGATTTTAAAAGCATTTGGTATAATCAACAAACCTGATTGTAAATGTCACCAGTCTTAATATCAAAGAAAAGTTCTTGAATGGACGGACAAAAATGAATGGAGAATACGAGCATCGATCTTGCTACCTCTCGCATGCTAAGTGACCGCTCTACCATTTGAGCTAATTCCCCATGCCTGCTCACTGAGGGAGTTAAAATGATCTCTGGAGTATCATGTCTCAACATATTTGATTGTTTCCATTTCGCTGTGATTTTCTAATCTTTTTTCCCAGGTTTTTAAAGATTTCCTATAATATTGAAAAAATATGCCTACTTATCAAGGGTAAATGTCTGTAATAATCATACAGGCTCTTTCCATAACAAATGTTTCAATTTCTGGTGAAATAATGAAGTTTGACTGTATAGCTGATTCTTCCAAATTTCTTTTCGAATGTATTTTTTCCGGTAGAACTTCAAATAAAGAGTGACATAATTGACTTATAAATGGGAAAAGTGTTGAATTGAAGGATGCAGTAAAACCACTATTATATCATAGAAATCAAACCTCTGAAAAGTGTTCAATGATAAAAGAGATTTTCTCCCTTACTTTCCAAGTAAAAAAAACAATTTGTACAAAGCTATATCAAATCCTCAACATAGGCTTGGTTATTTTGCTGCGGTGGTCATCTGCCTACCAGCTGAGATTTTAAAGGCCTTTGGTATAATCAATAAACCTGATTGTAAATGTCACCAGTCTTAATATGAAAGAAAAGTTCTTGAATGGAAAGACAAAAATGATTGGAGAATGCGAGCATCGATCTCGCTACCTCTCACATGCTAAGCGAGCGCTCTACCATTTGAGCTAATTCCCCATGCCTTCTCACTGATGGAATTAAAATGATCTCTGGAGTACCATGTCTCAACATATTTGTTTTTTTCCATTTCGCTGTGATTTTCTAATCTTTTTTCCCAGGTTTTTAAAGATTTCCTATAATATTGAAAAAATAAGCCTACTTATCAAAGGTAAATGTCTGTAATAATCATACATGCTCTTTCCATAACAAATGTTTCAATTTCTGGTGAAAAAATGAAGTTTAACAGTATAGCTGATTCTTCCAAATTTCTTTTCGAATGTATTTTTGCCAGGTAGAACTTCAAAAAAAGAGTGACATAATTGACTTATAATTGGGAAAAGTGTTGAATTGAAGGATGCAGTAAAACCACTATTATATCATAGAAATCAAACCTCTGAAAACTGTTCAATGATAAAAGAGATTTTCTCCCTTACTTTCCAAGTAAAAAAAACAATTTGTTCAAAGCTATATCAAATCCTCAACCTAGGCTTCGTTATTTTGCTGCGGTGGTCATCTGCCTACCAGCTGAGATTTTAAAGGCCTTTGGTATAATCAACAAACCTGATTGTAAATGTCACCAGTCTTAATATCAAAGAAAAGTTCTTGAATGGAAAGACAAAAATGATTGGAGAATGCGAGCATCGATCTCGCTACCTCTCACATGCTAAGCGAGCGCTCTACCATTTGAGCTAATTCCCCATGCCTTCGCACTGATGGAATTAAAATGATCTCTGGAGTACCGTGTCTCAACATATTTGTTTTTTTCCATTTCGCTGTGATTTTCTAATCTTTTTTCACAGGTTTTTAAAGATTTCCTATAATATTGAAAAAATAAGCCTACTTATCAAAGGTAAATGTCTGTAATAATCATACAGGCTCTTTACATAACAAATGTTTCAATTTCTGGTGAAAAAATGAAGTTTGACAGTATAGCTGATTCTTCCAAATTTCTTTTTGAATGTATTTTTGCCAGGTAGAACTTCAAAAACAGAGTGACATAATTGACTTATAATTGGGAAAAGTGTTGAATTGAAGGATGCAGTAAAACCACTATTATATCATAGAAATCAAACATCTGAAAAGTGTTCAATGTTAATAGAGATTTTCTCCCTTACTTTTAAAGTAAATAAATAATATGTTCAAAGCTATATCAAATCCTCAGCCTAGGCTTGGTTATTTTGCTGCGGTGCTCATCTGCCAACCAGGTGAGATTTTAAACGCATTTGGTATAATTAATAAACCTGATTGTATATGTCACCAGTCTTAATATCAAATAAAAGTTCTTGAATGGAAAGACAAAAATGATTGGAGAATGCGAGCATCGATCTTGCTACCTCTCACATGCTAAGCGAGCGCTCTACCATTTGAGCTAATTCACCATGCCTTCTCACTGATGGAATTAAAATGATCTCTGGAGTACCATGTCTCAACATATTTGTTTTTTTCCATTTCGCTGTGATTTTCTAATCTTTTTTCCCAGGTTTTTAAAGATTTCCTTTAATATTGAAAAAATAAGCCTACTTATCAAAGGTAAATGTCTGTAATAATCATACAGGCTCTTACCATTAGAAATGTTTCAATTTCTGGTGAAATAATGAAGTTTGACAGTATAGCTGATTCTTCCAAATTTCTTTTCGAATGTATTTTTCCAGGTAGAACTTCAAATAAAGAGTGACATAATTGACTTATAAATGGGAAAAGTGTTGAATTGAAGGATGCAGTAAAACCACTATTATATCATAGAAATCAAACCTCTGAAAAGTGTTCAATGATAAATGAGATTTTCTCCCTTACTTTCCAAGTAAAAAAAACAATTTGTTCAAAGCTATATCAAATCCTCAACCTAGGCTTGGTTATTTTGCTGCGGTGGTCATCTGCCTACCAGCTGAGATTTTAAAGGCCTTTGGTATAATCAATAAACCTGATTGTAAATGTCACCAGTCTTAATATCAAAGAAAAGTTCTTGAATGGAAAGACAAAAATGATTGGAGAATGCGAGCATCGATCTCGCTACCTCTCACATGCTAAGCGAGCGCTCTACCATTTGAGCTAATTCCCATTCCTTCTCACTGATGGAATTAAAATGATCTCTGGAGTATCATGTCTCAACATATTTGTTTTTTTCCATTTCGCTGTGATTTTCTAATCTTTTTTCCCAGGTTTTTAAAGATTTCCTATAATATTGAAAAAATAAGCCTACTTATCAAGGGTAAATGTCTGTAATAATCATACATGCTCTTTCCATAACAAATGTTTCAATTTCTGGTTAAAAAATTAAGTTTCACAGTAAAGCTGATTCTTCCAAATTTCTTTTCGAATGTATTTTTGCCAGGTAGAACTTCAAAAAAAGAGTGACATAATTGACTTAAAATTGGGAAAAGTGTTGAATTGAAGGATGCAGTAAAACCACTATTATATCATAGAAATCAAACCTCTGAAAACTGTTCAATGATAAAAGAGATTTTCTCCCTTACTTTCCAAGTAAAAAAAACAATTTGTTCAAAGCTATATCAAATCCTCAACCTAGGCTTGGTTATTTTGCTGCGGTGGTCATCTGCCTACCAGCTGAGATTTTAAAGGCCTTTGGTATAATCAACAAACCTGATTGTAAATGTCACCAGTCTTAATATCAAAGAAAAGTTCTTGAATGGACAGACAAAAGATTGTTTGGAGAATGCGAGCATCGATCTTGCTACCTCTCACAAGCAAAGCAAGCACTCTACCATTTGAGCTAATTCCCCATGCCTTCTCACTGATAGAATTTAAATGATCTCTGGAGTACCATGTCTCAACATATTTGATTGTTTCGATTTCTCTGTCATTTCTAATCTTTTTTCCCGGGTTTTTAAAGATTTTCTATAATATTGAAAAAATAAGCATACTTATCAAGGGTAAATGTCTGTAATAATCATACATTCTCTTTCCATAACAAAAGTTTCAATTTCTGGTGAAAAAATGAAGTTTGACAGTATAGCTGATTCTTCCAAATTTCTTTTCGAATGTATTTTTCCAGGTAGAACTTCAAATAAAGAGTGACATAATTGACTTATAAATGGGAAAAGTGTTGAATTGAGGGATGCAGTAAAACCACTATTATATCATACAAATCAAACCTCTGAAAAGTGTTCAATGTTAATCGAGATTTTCTCCCTTACTTTCAAAGTAAATAAATGATATGTTCAAAGCTATATCAAATCCTCAACCTAGGCTTGGTTATTTTGCTGCGGTGGTCATCTGCCTACCAGCTGAGATTTTAAAGGCCTTTGGTATAATCAATAAACCTGATTGTAAATGTCACCAGTCTTAATATCAAAGAAAAGTTCTTGAATGGACAGACAAAAGATTGTTTGGAGAATGCGTGCATCGATCTCGCTACCTCTCACATGCAAAGCGAGCGATCTACCATTTGAGCTAATTCCCCATGCCTTCTCATTGATAGAATTGAAATGATCTCTGGAGTACAATGTCTCAACATATTTGATTGTTTCGATTTCTCTGTCATTTCTAATCTTTTTTCCCGGGTATTTAAAGATTTTCTATAATATTGAAAAAATAAGCCTGCTTATCAAGGGTAAATGTCTGTAATAATCATACATTCTCTTTCCATAACAAATGTTTCATTTTCTGGTGAAAAAATGAAGTTTGACAGTATAGCTGATTCTTCCAAATTTCTTTTCGAATGTATTTTTCCAGGTAGAACTTCAAATAAAGAGTGACATAATTGACTTATAAATGGGAAAAGTGTTGAATTGAAGGATGCAGTAAAACCACTATTATATCATAGAAATCAAACCTCTGAAAAGTGTTCAATGTTAATAGAGATTTTCTCCTTTACTTTCAAAGTAATTAAATAATATGTTCAAAGCTATATCAAATCCTCAAAATAGGCTTGGTTATTTTGCTGCGGTGATCATCTGCCTACCAGCTGAGATTTTAAAGGCCTTTGGTATAATCAACAAACCTGATTGTAAATGTCACCAGTCTTAATATCAAAGAAAAGTTCTTGAATGGACAGACAAAAGATTGTTTGGAGAATGCGAGCATCGATCTCGCTACCTCTCACATGCAAAGCAAGCACTCTACCATTTGAGCTAATTCCCCATGCCTTCTCACTGATAGAATTTAAATGATCTCTGGAGTACCATGTCTCAACATATTTGATTGTTTCGATTTCTCTGTCATTTCTAATCTTTTTTCCTGGGTTTTTAAAGATTTCCTATAATATTGAAAAAATAAGCCTACTTATCAAGGGTAAATGTCTGTAATAATCATACATTCTCTTTCCATAACAAATGTTTCAATTTCTGGTGAAAAAATGAAGTTTGACAGTATAGCTGATTCTTCCAAATTTCTTTTCGAATGTATTTTTCCAGGTAGAACTTCAAATAAAGAGTGACATAATTGACTTATAAATGGGAAAAGTGTTGAATTGAAGGATGCAGTAAAACCACTATTATATCATAGAAATCAAACCTCTGAAAAGTGTTCAATGTTAATAGAGATTTTCTCCTTTACTTTCAAAGTAATTAAATAATATGTTCAAAGCTATATCAAATCCTCAAAATAGGCTTGGTTATTTTGCTGCGGTGATCATCTGCCTACCAGCTGAGATTTTAAAGGCCTTTGGTATAATCAACAAACCTGATTGTAAATGTCACCAGTCTTAATATCAAAGAAAAGTTCTTGAATGGACAGACAAAAGATTGTTTGGAGAATGCGAGCATCGATCTCGCTACCTCTCACATGCAAAGCAAGCACTCTACCATTTGAGCTAATTCCCCATGCCTTCTCACTGATAGAATTTAAATGATCTCTGGAGTACCATGTCTCAACATATTTGATTGTTTCGATTTCTCTGTCATTTCTAATCTTTTTTCCTGGGTTTTTAAAGATTTCCTATAATATTGAAAAAATAAGCCTACTTATCAAGGGTAAATGTCTGTAATAATCATACATTCTCTTTCCATAACAAATGTTTCAATTTCTGGTGAAAAAATGAAGTTTGACAGTATAGCTAATTCTTCCAAATTTCTTTTCGAATGTATTTTTCCAGGTAGAACTTCAAATAAAGAGTGACATAATTGACTTATAAATGGGAAAAGTGTTGAATTGAAAGGATGCAGTAAAACCACTATTATATTATACAAATCAAACCTCTGAAAAGTGTTCAATGTTAATCGAGATTTTCTCCCTTACTTTCAAAGTAAATAAATGATATGTTCAAAGCTATATCAAATCCTCAACCTAGGCTTGGTTATTTTGCTGCGGTGGTCATCTGCCTACCAGCTGAGATTTTAAAGGTCTTTGGTATAATCAATAAACCTGATTGTAAATGTCACCAGTCTTAATATCAAAGAAAAGTTCTTGAATGGACAGACAAAAGATTGTTTGGAGAATGCGAGCATTGATCTCGCTACCTCTCACATGCAAAGTGAGCGCTCTACCATTTGAGCTAATTCCCCATGCCTTCTCACTGATAGAATTGAAATGATCTCTGGAGAACAATGTCTCAACATATTTGATTGTTTCGATTTCTCTGTCATTTCTAATCTTTTTTCCCGGGTTTTTAAAGATTTTCTATAATATTGAAAAAATAAGCCTACTTATCAAGGGTAAATGTCTGTAATAATCATACATTCTCTTTCCATAACAAAAGTTTCAATTTCTGGTGAAAAAATGAAGTTTGACAGTATAGCTGATTCTTCCAAATTTCTTTTCGAATGTATTTTTCTAGGTAGAGCTTCAAATAAAGAGTGACATAATTGACTTATAAATGGGAAAAGTGTTGAATTGAGGGATGCAGTAAAACCACTATTATATCATACAAATCAAACCTCTGAAAAGTGTTCAATGTTAATCGAGATTTTCTCCCTTACTTTCAAAGTAAATAAATAATATGTTCAAAGCTATATCAAATCCTTAGCCTAGGCTTGGTTATTTTGCTGCGGTGGTCATCTGCCAACCAGGTGAGATTTTAAAAGCATTTGGTATAATCAACAAACCTGATTGTATATGTCACCAGTCTTAATATCAAAGAAAAGTTCTTGAATGGATGGACAAAAATGAATGGAGAATGCGAGCATTGATCTTGCTACCTCTCGCATGCTAAGCGAGCGCTCTACCATTTGAGCTAAATCCCCATGCCTTCTCACTGATAGAATTTAAATGATCTCTGGAGTACAATGTCTCAACATATTTGATTGTTTCGATTTCTCTGTCATTTCTAATCTTTTTTCCTGGGTTTTTAAAGATTTCCTATAATATTGAAAAAATAAGCCTACTTATCAAGGGTAAATGTCTGTAATAATCATACATTCTCTTTCCATAACAAATGTTTCAATTTCTGGTGAAAAAATGAAGTTTGACAGTATAGCTAATTCTTTCAAATTTCTTTTCGAATGTATTTTTCCAGGTAGAACTTCAAATAAAGAGTGACATAATTGACTTATAAATGGGAAAAGTGTTGAATTGAGGGATGCAGTAAAACCACTATTATATCATACAAATCAAACCTCTGAAAAGTGTTCAATGTTAATAGAGATTTTCTCCCTTACTTTCAAAGTAATTAAATAATATGTTCAAAGCTATATCAAATCCTCAACCTAGGCTTGGTTATTTTGCTGCGGTGGTCATCTGCCAACCAGGTGAGATTTTAAAAGCATTTGGTATAATCAACAAACCTGATTGTATATGTCACCAGTCTTAATATCAAAGAAAAGTTCTTGAATGGACGGACAAAAATGAATGGAGAATGCGAGCATTGATCTTGCTACCTCTCGCTTGCTAAGCGAGCGCTCTACCATTTGAGCTAATTCCCCATGCCTGCTCACTGAGGGAATTGAAATGA
The DNA here is from genome assembly GCF_038048845.1 of Mixophyes fleayi. Taxonomy (NCBI): domain Eukaryota; kingdom Metazoa; phylum Chordata; class Amphibia; order Anura; family Limnodynastidae; genus Mixophyes; species Mixophyes fleayi. Next base: position 7,515,284 of record NC_134404.1, on the reverse strand, counting down.
TCTCTGGAGTATCATGTCTCAACATATTTGATTGTTTCCATTTCGCTGTGATTTTCTAATCTTTTTTCCCAGGTTTTTAAAGATTTCCTATAATATTGAAAAATTATGCCTACTTATCAAGGGTAAATGTCTGTTATAATCATACATTCTCTTTCCATAACAAAAGTTTCAATTTCTGGTGAAAAAATGAAGTTTGACAGTATAGCTGATTCTTCCAAATTTCTTTTCGAATGTATTTTTCCAGGTAGAACTTCAAATAAAGAGTGACATAATTGACTTATAAATGGGAAAAGTGTTGAATTGAGGGATGCAGTAAAACCACTATTATATCATACAAATCAAACCTCTGAAAAGTGTTCAATGTTAATCGAGATTTTCTCCCTTACTTTCAAAGTAAATAAATGATATGTTCAAAGCTATATCAAATCCTCAACCTAGGCTTGGTTATTTTGCTGCGGTGGTCATCTGCCTACCAGCTGAGATTTTAAAGGCCTTTGGTATAATCAATAAACCTGATTGTAAATGTCACCAGTCTTAATATCAAAGAAAAGTTCTTGAATGGACAGACAAAAGATTGTTTGGAGAATGCGAGCATCGATCTCGCTACCTCTCACATGCAAAGCAAGCACTCTACCATTTGAGCTAATTCCCCATGCCTTCTCACTGATAGAATTTAAATGATCTCTGGAGTACCATGTCTCAACATATTTGATTGTTTCGATTTCTCTGTCATTTCTAATCTTTTTTCCTGGGTTTTTTAAAGATTTCCTATAATATTGAAAAAATAAGCCTACTTATCAAGGGTAAATGTCTGTAATAATCATACATTCTCTTTCCATAACAAAAGTTTCAATTTCTGGTGAAAAAATGAAGTTTGACAGTATAGCTGATTCTTCCAAATTTCTTTTCGAATGTATTTTTCCAGGTAGAACTTCAAATAAAGAGTGACATAATTGACTTATAAATGGGAAAAGTGTTGAATTGAAAGGATGCAGTAAAACCACTATTATATCATACAAATCAAACCTCTGAAAAGTGTTCAATGTTAATCGAGATTTTCTCCCTTACTTTCAAAGTAAATAAATGATATGTTCAAAGCTATATCAAATCCTCAACCTAGGCTTGGTTATTTTGCTGCGGTGGTCATCTGCCTACCAGCTGAGATTTTAAAGGCCTTTGGTATAATCAATAAACCTGATTGTAAATGTCACCAGTCTTAATATCAAAGAAAAGTTCTTGAATGGACAGACAAAAGATTGTTTGGAGAATGCGAGCATCGATCTCGCTACCTCTCACATGCAAAGCGAGCGCTCTACCATTTGAGCTAATTCCCCATGCCTTCTCACTGATAGAATTGAAATGATCTCTGGAGTACAATGTCTCAACATATTTGATTGTTTCGATTTCACTGTCATTTCTAATCTTTTTTCCCGGGTTTTTAAAGATTTTCTATAATATTGAAAAAATAAGCCTACTTATCAAGGGTAAATGTCTGTAATAATCATACATTCTCTTTCCATAACAAATGTTTCATTTTCTGGTGAAAAAATGAAGTTTGACAGTATAGCTGATTCTTCCAAATTTCTTTTCGAATGTATTTTTCCAGGTAGAACTTCAAATAAAGAGTGACATAATTGACTTATAAATGGGAAAAGTGTTGAATTGAAGGATGCAGTAAAACCACTATTATATCATACAAATCAAACCTCTGAAAAGTGTTCAATGTTAATAGAGATTTTCTCCCTTACTTTCAAAGTAATTAAATAATATGTTCAAAGCTATATCAAATCCTCAACCTAGGCTTGGTTATTTTGCTGCGGTTGTCATCTGCCTACCAGCTGAGATTTTAAAGGCCTTTGGTATAATCAACAAACCTGATTGTAAATGTCACCAGTCTTAATATCAAAGAAAAGTTCTTGAATGGACAGACAAAAGAATGTTTGGAGAATGTGAGCATCGATCTTGCTACCTCTCGCATGCTAAGTGAGCGCTCTACCATTTGAGCTAATTCCCCACGCCTTCTCACTGATAGAATTGAAATGATCTCTGGAGTACAATGTCTCAACATATTTGATTGTTTCGATTTCTCTGTCATTTCTAATCTTTTTTCCCGGGTTTTTAAAGATTTCCTATAATATTGAAAAAATAAGCCTACTTATCAAGGGCAAATGTCTGTAATAATCATACATTCTCTTTCCATAACAAAAGTTTCAATTTCTGGTGAAAAAATGAAGTTTGACAGTATAGCTGATTCTTCCAAATTTCTTTTCGAATGTATTTTTCCAGGTAGAACTTCAAATAAAGAGTGACATAATTGACTTATAAATGGGAAAAGTGTTGAATTGAGGGATGCAGTAAAACCACTATTATATCATACAAATCAAACCTCTGAAAAGTGTTCAATGTTAATCGAGATTTTCTCCCTTACTTTCAAAGTAATTAAATAATATGTTCAAAGCTATATCAAATCCTCAACCTAGGCTTGGTTATTTTGCTGCGGTTGTCATCTGCCTACCAGCTGAGATTTTAAAGGCCTTTGGTATAATCAACAAACCTGATTGTAAATGTCACCAGTCTTAATATCAAAGAAAAGTTCTTGAATGGACAGACAAAAGAATGTTTGGAGAATGTGAGCATCGATCTCGCTACCTCTCGCATGCTAAGTGAGCGCTCTACCATTTGAGCTAATTCCCCACGCCTTCTCACTGATAGAATTGAAATGATCTCTGGAGTACAATGTCTCAACATATTTGATTGTTTCGATTTCTCTGTCATTTCTAATCTTTTTTCCCGGGTTTTTAAAGATTTCCTATAATATTGAAAAAATAAGCCTACTTATCAAGGACAAATGTCTGTAATAATCATACATTCTCTTTCCATAACAAAAGTTTCAATTTCTGGTGAAAAAATGAAGTTTGACAGTATAGCTGATTCTTCCAAATTTCTTTTCGAATGTATTTTTCCAGGTAGAACTTCAAATAAAGAGTGACATAATTGACTTATAAATGGGAAAAGTGTTGAATTGAGGGATGCAGTAAAACCACTATTATATCATACAAATCAAACCTCTGAAAAGTGTTCAATGTTAATCGAGATTTTCTCCCTTACTTTCAAAGTAAATAAATGATATGTTCAAAGCTATATCAAATCCTCAACCTAGGCTTGGTTATTTTGCTGCGGTGGTCATCTGCCTACCAGCTGAGATTTTAAAGGCCTTTGGTATAATCAATAAACCTGATTGTAAATGTCACCAGTCGTAATATCAAAGAAAAGTTCTTGAATGGACAGACAAAAGATTGTGTGGAGAATGCAAGCATCGATCTCGCTACCTCTCACATGCAAAGCGAGCGATCTACCATTTGAGCTAATTCCCCATGCCTTCTCACTGATAGAATTGAAATGATCTCTGGAGTACAATGTCTCAACATATTTGATTGTTTCGATTTCACTGTCATTTCTAATCTTTTTTCCCGGGTTTTTAAAGATTTTCTATAATATTGAAAAAATAAGCCTACTTATCAAGGGTAAATGTCTGTAATAATCATACATTCTCTTTCAATAACAAATGTTTCATTTTCTGGTGAAAAAATGAAGTTTGACAGTATAGCTGATTCTTCCAAATTTCTTTTCGCATGTATTTTTCCAGGTAGAACTTCAAATAAAGAGTGACATAATTGACTTATAAATGGGAAAAGTGTTGAATTGAAGGATGCAGTAAAACCACTATTATATCATAGAAATCAAACCTCTGAAAAGTGTTCAATGATAAATGAGATTTTCTCCCTTACTTTCCAAGTAAAAAAAACAATTTGTTCAAAGCTATATCAAATCCTCAACCTAGGCTTGGTTATTTTGCTGCGGTGGTCATCTGCCTACCAGCTGAGATTTTAAAGGCCTTTGGTATAATCAATAAACCTGATTGTAAATGTCACCAGTCTTAATATCAAAGAAAAGTTCTTGAATGGAAAGACAAAAATGATTGGAGAATGCGAGCATCGATCTCGCTACCTCTCACATGCTAAGCGAGCGCTCTACCATTTGAGCTAATTCCCATTCCTTCTCACTGATGGAATTAAAATGATCTCTGGAGTATCATGTCTCAACATATTTGTTTTTTTCCATTTCGCTGTGATTTTCTAATCTTTTTTCCCAGGTTTTTAAAGATTTCCTATAATATTGAAAAAATAAGCCTACTTATCAAGGGTAAATGTCTGTAATAATCATACATGCTCTTTCCATAACAAATGTTTCAATTTCTGGTTAAAAAATTAAGTTTCACAGTAAAGCTGATTCTTCCAAATTTCTTTTCGAATGTATTTTTGCCAGGTAGAACTTCAAAAAAAGAGTGACATAATTGACTTAAAATTGGGAAAAGTGTTGAATTGAAGGATGCAGTAAAACCACTATTATATCATAGAAATCAAACCTCTGAAAACTGTTCAATGATAAAAGAGATTTTCTCCCTTACTTTCCAAGTAAAAAAAACAATTTGTTCAAAGCTATATCAAATCCTCAACCTAGGCTTGGTTATTTTGCTGCGGTGGTCATCTGCCTACCAGCTGAGATTTTAAAGGCCTTTGGTATAATCAACAAACCTGATTGTAAATGTCACCAGTCTTAATATCAAAGAAAAGTTCTTGAATGGACAGACAAAAGATTGTTTGGAGAATGCGAGCATCGATCTTGCTACCTCTCACATGCAAAGCAAGCACTCTACCATTTGAGCTAATTCCCCATGCCTTCTCACTGATAGAATTTAAATGATCTCTGGAGTACCATGTCTCAACATATTTGATTGTTTCGATTTCTCTGTCATTTCTAATCTTTTTTCCCGGGTTTTTAAAGATTTTCTATAATATTGAAAAAATAAGCATACTTATCAAGGGTAAATGTCTGTAATAATCATACATTCTCTTTCCATAACAAAAGTTTCAATTTCTGGTGAAAAAATGAAGTTTGACAGTATAGCTGATTCTTCCAAATTTCTTTTCGAATGTATTTTTCCAGGTAGAACTTCAAATAAAGAGTGACATAATTGACTTATAAATGGGAAAAGTGTTGAATTGAGGGATGCAGTAAAACCACTATTATATCATACAAATCAAACCTCTGAAAAGTGTTCAATGTTAATCGAGATTTTCTCCCTTACTTTCAAAGTAAATAAATGATATGTTCAAAGCTATATCAAATCCTCAACCTAGGCTTGGTTATTTTGCTGCGGTGGTCATCTGCCTACCAGCTGAGATTTTAAAGGCCTTTGGTATAATCAATAAACCTGATTGTAAATGTCACCAGTCTTAATATCAAAGAAAAGTTCTTGAATGGACAGACAAAAGATTGTTTGGAGAATGCGAGCATCGATCTCGCTACCTCTCACATGCAAAGCGAGCGATCTACCATTTGAGCTAATTCCCCATGCCTTCTCATTGATAGAATTGAAATGATCTCTGGAGTACAATGTCTCAACATATTTGATTGTTTCGATTTCTCTGTCATTTCTAATCTTTTTTCCCGGGTATTTAAAGATTTTCTATAATATTGAAAAAATAAGCCTGCTTATCAAGGGTAAATGTCTGTAATAATCATACATTCTCTTTCCATAACAAATGTTTCATTTTCTGGTGAAAAAATGAAGTTTGACAGTATAGCTGATTCTTCCAAATTTCTTTTCGAATGTATTTTTCCAGGTAGAACTTCAAATAAAGAGGGACATAATTGACTTATAAATGGGAAAAGTGTTGAATTGAAGGATGCAGTAAAACCACTATTATATCATAGAAATCAAACCTCTGAAAAGTGTTCAATGTTAATAGAGATTTTCTCCTTTACTTTCAAAGTAATTAAATAATATGTTCAAAGCTATATCAAATCCTCAAAATAGGCTTGGTTATTTTGCTGCGGTGATCATCTGCCTACCAGCTGAGATTTTAAAGGCCTTTGGTATAATCAACAAACCTGATTGTAAATGTCACCAGTCTTAATATCAAAGAAAAGTTCTTGAATGGACAGACAAAAGATTGTTTGGAGAATGCGAGCATCGATCTCGCTACCTCTCACATGCAAAGCAAGCACTCTACCATTTGAGCTAATTCCCCATGCCTTCTCACTGATAGAATTTAAATGATCTCTGGAGTACCATGTCTCAACATATTTGATTGTTTCGATTTCTCTGTCATTTCTAATCTTTTTTCCTGGGTTTTTAAAGATTTCCTATAATATTGAAAAAATAAGCCTACTTATCAAGGGTAAATGTCTGTAATAATCATACATTCTCTTTCCATAACAAATGTTTCAATTTCTGGTGAAAAAATGAAGTTTGACAGTATAGCTAATTCTTCCAAATTTCTTTTCGAATGTATTTTTCCAGGTAGAACTTCAAATAAAGAGTGACATAATTGACTTATAAATGGGAAAAGTGTTGAATTGAAAGGATGCAGTAAAACCACTATTATATTATACAAATCAAACCTCTGAAAAGTGTTCAATGTTAATCGAGATTTTCTCCCTTACTTTCAAAGTAAATAAATGATATGTTCAAAGCTATATCAAATCCTCAACCTAGGCTTGGTTATTTTGCTGCGGTGGTCATCTGCCTACCAGCTGAGATTTTAAAGGTCTTTGGTATAATCAATAAACCTGATTGTAAATGTCACCAGTCTTAATATCAAAGAAAAGTTCTTGAATGGACAGACAAAAGATTGTTTGGAGAATGCGAGCATCGATCTTGCTACCTATCGCATGCAAAGTGAGCATTCTACCATTTGAGCTAATTCCCCATGCCTTCTCACTGACAGAATTCAAATGATCTCTGGATTACAATGTCTCAACATATTTGATTGTTTCGATTTCTCTGTCATTTCTAATCTTTTTTCCCGGGTTTTTAAAGATTCCCTATAATATTGAAAAAATAAGCCTACTTATCAAGGGTAAATGTCTGTAATAATCATACATTCTCTTTCCATAACAAATGTTTCAATTTCTGGTGAAAAAATGAAGTTTGACAGTATAGCTAATTCTTCCAAATTTCTTTTCGAATGTATTTTTCCAGGTAGAACTTCAAATAAAGAGTGACATAATTGACTTATAAATGGGAAAAGTGTTGAATTGAAGAATGCAGTAAAACCACTATTATATCATACAAATCAAATCTCTGAAAAGTGTTCAATGTTAATCGAGATTTTCTCCCTTACTTTCAAAGTAAATAAATGATATGTTCAAAGCTATATCAAATCCTCAACCTAGGCTTGGTTATTTTGCTGCGGTGGTCATCTGCCTACCAGCTGAGATTTTAAAGGCCTTTGGTATAATCAATAAACCTGATTGTAAATGTCACCAATCTTAATATCAAAGAAAAGTTCTTGAATGGACAGACAAAAGATTGTTTGGAGAATGAGAGCATCGATCTCGCTACCTCTCACATGCAAAGCGAGCGCTCTACCATTTGAGCTAATTCCCCATGCCTTCTCACTGATAGAATTGAAATGATCTCTGGAGAACAATGTCTCAACATATTTGATTGTTTCGATTTCTCTGTCATTTCTAATCTTTTTTCCCGGGTTTTTAAAGATTTTCTATAATATTGAAAAAATAAGCCTACTTATCAAGGGTAAATGTCTGTAATAATTATACATTCTCTTTCCATAACAAATGTTTCAATTTCTGGTGAAAAAATGAAGTTTGACAGTATAGCTAATTCTTCCGAATTTCTTTTCGAATGTATTTTTCCAGGTAGAACTTCAAATAAAGAGTGACATAATTAACTTATAAATGGGAAAAGTGTTGAATTGAAAGGATGCAGTAAAACCACTATTATATCATACAAATCAAACCTCTGAAAAGTGTTCAATGTTAATCGAGATTTTCTCCCTTACTTTCAAAGTAAATAAATGATATGTTCAAAGCTATATCAAATCCTCAACCTAGGCTTGGTTATTTTGCTGCGGTGGTCATCTGCCTACCAGCTGAGATTTTAAAGGCCTTTGGTATAATCAATAAACCTGATTGTAAATGTCACCAGTCTTAATATCAAAGAAAAGTTCTTGAATGGACAAACAAAAGATTGTTTGGAGAATGCAAGCATCGATCTCGCTACCTCTCACATGCAAAGCGAGCGCTCTACCATTTGAGCTAATTCCCCATGCCTTCTCACTGATAGAATTGAAATGATCTCTGGAGTACAATGTCTCAACATATTTGATTGTTTCGATTTCTCTGTCATTTCTAATCTTTTTTCCCGGGTTTTTAAAGATTTCCTATAATATTGAAAAAATAAGCCTACTTATCAAGGGTAAATGTCTGTAATAATCATACATTCTCTTTCCATAACAAAAGTTTCAATTTCTGGTGAAAAAATGAAGTTTGACAGTATAGCTGATTCTTCCAAATTTCTTTTCGAATGTATTTTTCCAGGTAGAACTTCAAATAAAGAGTGACATAATTGACTTATAAATGGGAAAAGTGTTGAATTGAGGGATGCAGTAAAACCACTATTATATCATACAAATCAAACCTCTGAAAAGTGTTCAATGTTAATCGAGATTTTCTCCCTTACTTTCAAAGTAAATAAATGATATGTTCAAAGCTATATCAAATCCTCAACCTAGGCTTGGTTATTTTGCTGCGGTGGTCATCTGCCTACCAGCTGAGATTTTAAAGGCCTTTGGTATAATCAATAAACCTGATTGTAAATGTCACCAGTCGTAATATCAAAGAAAAGTTCTTGAATGGACAGACAAAAGATTTTGTGGAGAATGCAAGCATCGATCTTGCTACCTCTCACATGCAAAGCGAGCGATCTACCATTTGAGCTAATTCCCCATGCCTTCTCACTGATAGAATTGAAATGATCTCTGGAGTACAATGTCTCAACATATTTGATTGTTTCGATTTCACTGTCATTTCTAATCTTTTTTCCCGGGTTTTTAAAGATTTTCTATAATATTGAAAAAATAAGCCTACTTATCAAGGGTAAATGTCTGTAATAATCATACATTCTCTTTCCATAACAGATGTTTCAATTTCTGGTGAAAAAATGAAGTTTGACAGTATAGCTAATTCTTCCAAATTTCTTTTCGAATGTATTTTTCCAGGTAGAACTTCAAATAAAGAGTGACATAATTGACTTATAAATGGGAAAAGTGTTGAATTGAAGGATGCAGTAAAACCACTATTATATCATACAAATCAAATCTCTGAAAAGTGTTCAATGTTAATCGAGATTTTCTCCCTTACTTTCAAAGTAAATAAATGATATGTTCAAAGCTATATCAAATCCTCAACCTAGGCTTGGTTATTTTGCTGCGGTGGTCATCTGCCTACCAGCTGAGATTTTAAAGGCCTTTGGTATAATCAATAAACCTGATTGTAAATGTCACCAGTCTTAATATCAAAGAAAAGTTCTTGAATGGACAGACAAAAGATTGTTTGGAGAATGAGAGCATCGATCTCGCTACCTCTCACATGCAAAGTGAGCGCTCTACCATTTGAGCTAATTCCCCATGCCTTCTCACTGATAGAATTGAAATGATCTCTGGAGAACAATGTCTCAACATATTTGATTGTTTCGATTTCTCTGTCATTTCTAATCTTTTTTCCCGGGTTTTTAAAGATTTTCTATAATATTGAAAAAATAAGCCTACTTATCAAGGGTAAATGTCTGTAATAATTATACATTCTCTTTCCATAACAAATGTTTCAATTTCTGGTGAAAAAATGAAGTTTGACAGTATAGCTAATTCTTCCGAATTTCTTTTCGAATGTATTTTTCCAGGTAGAACTTCAAATAAAGAGTGACATAATTAACTTATAAATGGGAAAAGTGTTGAATTGAAAGGATGCAGTAAAACCACTATTATATCATACAAATCAAACCTCTGAAAAGTGTTCAATGTTAATCGAGATTTTCTATCTTACTTTCAAAGTAAATAAATGATATGTTCAAAGCTATATCAAATCCTCAACCTAGGCTTGGTTATTTTGCTGCGGTGGTCATCTGCCTACCAGCTGAGATTTTAAAGGCCTTTGGTATAATCAATAAACCTGATTGTAAATGTCACCAGTCTTAATATCAAAGAAAAGTTCTTGAATGGACAAACAAAAGATTGTTTGGAGAATGCAAGCATCGATCTCGCTACCTCTCACATGCAAAGCGAGCGCTCTACCATTTGAGCTAATTCCCCATGCCTTCTCACTGATAGAATTGAAATGATCTCTGGAGTACAATGTCTCAACATATTTGATTGTTTCGATTTCTCTGTCATTTCTAATCTTTTTTCCCGGGTTTTTAAAGATTTCCTATAATATTGAAAAAATAAGCCTACTTATCAAGGGTAAATGTCTGTAATAATCATACATTCTCTTTCCATAACAAATGTTTCATTTTCTGGTGAAAAAATGAAGTTTGACAGTATAGCTGATTCTTCCAAATTTCTTTTCGAATGTATTTTTCCAGGTAGAACTTCAAATAAAGAGTGACATAATTGACTTATAAATGGGAAAAGTGTTGAATTGAAGGATGCAGTAAAACCACTATTATATCATACAAATCAAACCTCTGAAAAGTGTTCAATGTTAATAGAGATTTTCTCCCTTACTTTCAAAGTAATTAAATAATATGTTCAAAGCTATATCAAATCCTCAACCTAGGCTTGGTTATTTTGCTGCGGTGGTCATCTGCCTACCAGCTGAGATTTTAAAGGCCTTTGGTATAATCAACAAACCTGATTGTAAATGTCACCAGTCTTAATATCAAAGAAAAGTTCTTGAATGGACAGACAAAAGAATGTTCGGAGAATGCGAGCATCGATCTCGCTACCTCTCACATGCAAAGCGAGCGCTCTACCATTTCAGCTAATTCCCCATGCCTTCTCACTCATAGAATTGAAATGATCTCTGGAGTACAATGTCTCAACATATTTGATTGTTTCGATTTCTCTGTCATTTCTAATCTTTTTTCCCGGGTTTTTAAAGATTTCCTATAATATTGAAAAAATAAGCCTACTTATCAAGGGTAAATGTCTGTAATAATCATACATTCTCTTTCCATAACAAATGTTTCAATTTCTGGTGAAAAAATGAAGTTTGACAGTATAGCTAATTCTTCCAAATTTCTTTTCGAATGTATTTTTCCAGGTAGAACTTCAAATAAAGAGTGACATAATTGACTTATAAATGGGAAAAGTGTTGAATTGAAGGATGCAGTAAAACCACTATTATATCATACAAATCAAATCTCTGAAAAGTGTTCAATGTTAATCGAGATTTTCTCCCTTACTTTCAAAGTAAATAAATGATATGTTCAAAGCTATATCAAATCCTCAACCTAGGCTTGGTTATTTTGCTGCGGTGGTCATCTGCCTACCAGCTGAGATTTTAAAGGCCTTTGGTATAATCAATAAACCTGATTGTAAATGTCACCAGTCTTAATATCAAAGAAAAGTTCTTGAATGGACAGACAAAAATGATTGGAGAATGCGAGCATCAATCTCGCTACCTCTCACATGCTAAGCGAGCGCTCTACCATTTGAGCTAATTCCCCATGCCTTCTCACTGATAGAATTGAAATGATCTCTGGAGTACAATGTCTCAACATATTTGATTGTTTCGATTTCTCTGTCATTTCTAATCTTTTTTCCCGGGTTTTTAAAGATTTCCTATAATATTGAAAAAATAAGCCTACTTATCAAGGGTAAATGTCTGTAATAATCATACATTCTCTTTCCATAACAAATGTTTCATTTTCTGGTGAAAAAATGAAGTTTGACAGTATAGCTGATTCTTCCAAATTTCTTTTCGAATGTATTTTTCCAGGTAGAACTTCAAATAAAGAGTGACATAATTGACTTATAAATGGGAAAAGTGTTGAATTGAAGGATGCAGTAAAACCACTATTATATCATACAAATCAAACTTCTGAAAAGTGTTCAATGTTAATCGAGATTTTCTCCCTTACTTTCAATGTAAATAAATGATATGTTCAAAGCTATATCAAATCCTCAACCTAGGCTTGGTTATTTTGCTGCGGTGGTCATCTGCCTACCAGCTGAGATTTTAAAGGCCTTTGGTATAATCAATAAACCTGATTGTAAATGTCACCAGTCGTAATATCAAAGAAAAGTTCTTGAATGGATAGACAAAAGATTTTGTGGAGAATGCAAGCATCGATCTTGCTACCTCTCACATGCAAAGCGAGCGATCTACCATTTGAGCTAATTCCCCATGCCTTCTCACTGATAGAATTGAAATGATCTCTGGAGTACAATGTCTCAACATATTTTATTGTTTCGATTTCTCTGTCATTTCTAATCTTTTTTCCCGGGTTTTTAAAGATTTCCTATAATATTGAAAAAATAAGCCTACTTATCAAGGGTAAATGTCTGTAATAATCATACATTCTCTTTCCATAACAAATGTTTCAATTTCTGGTGAAAAAATAAAGTTTGACAGTATAGCTAATTCTTCCAAATTTCTTTTCGAATGTATTTTTCCAGGTAGAACTTCAAATAAAGAGTGACATAATTGACTTATAAATGGGAAAAGTGTTGAATTGAAGGATGCAGTAAAACCACTATTATATCATACAAATCAAATCTCTGAAAAGTGTTCAATGTTAATCGAGATTTTCTCCCTTACTTTCAAAGTAAATAAATGATATGTTCAAAGCTATATCAAATCCTCAACCTAGGCTTGGTTATTTTGCTGCGGTGGTCATCTGCCTACCAGCTGAGATTTTAAAGGCCTTTGGTATAATCAATAAACCTGATTGTAAATGTCACCAGTCTTAATATCAAAGAAAAGTTCTTGAATGGACAGACAAAAGATTGTTTGGAGAATGCGAGCATCGATCTCGCTACCTCTCACATGCAAAGCGAGCGCTCTACCATTTGAGCTAATTCCCCATGCCTTCTCACTGATAGAATTGAAATGATCTCTGGAGTACAATGTCTCAACATATTTGATTGTTTCGATTTCTCTGTCATTTCTAATCTTTTTTCCCGGGTTTTTAAAGATTTCCTATAATATTGAAAAAATAAGCCTACTTATCAAGGGTAAATGTCTGTAATAATCATACACTCTCTTTCCATAACAAATGTTTCAATTTCTGGTGAAAAAATGAAGTTTGACAGTACAGCTAATTCTTCCAAATTTCTTTTCGAATGTATTTTTCCAGGTAGAACTTCAAATAAAGAGTGACATAATTGACTTATAAATGGGAAAAGTGTTGAATTGAGGGATGCAGTAAAACCACTATTATATCATACAAATCAAACCTCTGAAAAGTGTTCAATGTTAATCGAGATTTTCTCCCTTACTTTCAAAGTAAATAAATGATATGTTCAAAGCTATATCAAATCCTCAACCTAGGCTTGGTTATTTTGCTGCGGTGGTCATCTGCCTACCAGCTGAGATTTTAAAGGCCTTTGGTATAATCAATAAACCTGATTGTAAATGTCACCAGTCGTAATATCAAAGAAAAGTTCTTGAATGGATAGACGAAAGATTTTGTGGAGAATGCAAGCATCGATCTTGCTACCTCTCACATGCAAAGCGAGCGATCTACCATTTGAGCTAATTCCCCATGCCTTCTCACTGATAGAATTGAAATGATCTCTGGAGTACAATGTCTCAACATATTTGATTGTTTCGATTTCTCTGTCATTTCTAATCTTTTTTCCCGGGTTTTTAAAGATTTTCTATAATATTGAAAAAATAAGCCTACTTATCAAGGGTAAATGTCTGTAATAATTATACATTCTCTTTCCATAACAAATGTTTCAATTTCTGGTGAAAAAATGAAGTTTGACAGTATAGCTAATTCTTCCGAATTTCTTTTCGAATGTATTTTTCCAGGTAGAACTTCAAATAAAGAGTGACATAATTAACTTATAAATGGGAAAAGTGTTGAATTGAAAGGATGCAGTAAAACCACTATTATATCATACAAATCAAACCTCTGAAAAGTGTTCAATGTTAATCGAGATTTTCTATCTTACTTTCAAAGTAAATAAATGATATGTTCAAAGCTATATCAAATCCTCAACCTAGGCTTGGTTATTTTGCTGCGGTGGTCATCTGCCTACCAGCTGAGATTTTAAAGGCCTTTGGTATAATCAATAAACCTGATTGTAAATGTCACCAGTCTTAATATCAAAGAAAAGTTCTTGAATGGACAAACAAAAGATTGTTTGGAGAATGCAAGCATCGATCTCGCTACCTCTCACATGCAAAGCGAGCGCTCTACCATTTGAGCTAATTCCCCATGCCTTCTCACTGATAGAATTGAAATGATCTCTGGAGTACAATGTCTCAACATATTTGATTGTTTCGATTTCTCTGTCATTTCTAATCTTTTTTCCCGGGTTTTTAAAGATTTCCTATAATATTGAAAAAATAAGCCTACTTATCAAGGGTAAATGTCTGTAATAATCATACATTCTCTTTCCATAACAAATGTTTCATTTTCTGGTGAAAAAATGAAGTTTGACAGTATAGCTGATTCTTCCAAATTTCTTTTCGAATGTATTTTTCCAGGTAGAACTTCAAATAAAGAGTGACATAATTGACTTATAAATGGGAAAAGTGTTGAATTGAAGGATGCAGTAAAACCACTATTGTATCATACAAATCAAACCTCTGAAAAGTGTTCAATGTTAATAGAGATT